>NW_020291131.1:632601-706101 GCF_003184625.1 Aspergillus neoniger CBS 115656
TCTTACCATTTACTAACACTACCTCTATCTCTACCACCACCACCACCGATCAGCATGGCCGAACTCAAGGAAAATGTAAGTATAACTACTTTCTAAGTAGTTTATAAATCCTCTATCAGAATTCATATATAGAAGCTCTTCGAAATCCATAATATTCAAGTACTTAGTAAGTACTTAGTAATTACTTGCCGTTAGACTGTAAATTATGAATTAAAAGAAAAGTTAAAATTCAGCGGGAAGATACAGTAATTATAAAGATCATGCGACTTGTTATTGATGACTAATGCTTGTTTTGATCACGTGTAAAGGGTAAGGATCACGCGACCCTTCCCGTAGAGTCACGCGACCTGTAGCCACAATCTTACGGCCTTGAAAAAGGCTGCCATGGATCAGTCATCCGACACCTTGGCCTTTTGTACGACAATTCGAGGAGGGGAGGCTCCAGAGGATCAAGAGTTGCCTGTGGGGTAATTAGGATTTGATGGTGCCTGATTTGAAAGTCCCAATCCCGTTGGGATGTGTGCCCCGAATCTGAGCCTACGCAGGATGATGTAGGGATCTAACCATGCACCTCACTTATACGAGGGTGCCTAGTTCAGTCATTCAGTTCAAGTAGTCAGTCATCGAAGTCTCAAACGCCCTATCCGTTATTTCTATGCTTTATGGCTTGAGACTGTCCACTGGTATGAGCCCCACTTCCCTCTAATCAAACTGTATTAGGGCCCAAAGACTGTATTGCGATTCACAAATGCAAGAACTTTCTCTTTCTGAAAGATAATTAAGATAGCTGTAATATCCCAAAGCCATATTGAATCTCTGTAAAGCCCAATGGATAGATATCGAAGGTAAAGCTGGAACAGCTATGTCGGTCATACAGTATGCGCAACTAAACCGATGTTTACAACGAGTGTCTTCTGCGAGTCAACCCGGGCTCGAAGCTTTGGGTAGTGTCGCTTCACATACCTGATTAACAATCAGCGTTTGGTAGGCTCCGGGATGTAGCCCAGATTCGAGCAGAATCTCTGGATCGACACTGTGTAGTTGATGACGATGTTGTTGTTGTCTTCTGATAATCGAGGTTTCGGGGGTAGATCTGGCTACTCCTACTAGGTTCATTAGTATCGGTTGTTATAATCCGTGCGACCGCAAACCTTGGGGTAGAACCCTACTGTAAGACCAATTTACAACATGGTTCCAGATTTTAAGAAGGAACGAGATTCCTGTGAGGAGAAGGGTGATGAATGATAGCGACGTGTCTATCGACCAAGGCATCTTTGTTGCCCTTTGGAAGAATGTCCGTTTCCATAGTGTCCTTCGACTATTATATATTCCAGGCGACAAACCAAATTTTGGATTTGGATAGCGAGGTCGGTGAAATCCAAATTGTGGCCATAGCCTGAACAGCGCTAGTAAACGTCCAGCACAGTCGAGGAAACCAAATTCTGGAAGTCGAGGGCTCTCTGCGGCACCGTATCACAGCGTCCGAAGTTAGGCTTCAGCCAATGAAGGCGTCAGTATGCGGAGGCTGTGCTCCTAGTAAACCCTGACTCGGGTGTTGCCCAACCAGAAGAAGAATCTCTGGTCTCAATTGAAATCGGTGCGCCCCCGAGAAAGATGTAGTACCACCTACCCGCCGTTTATAAGGATTGTTGGTGACGAATTTCTCTCCCCCCCTTTCATCAAAGTCTTCCCCTGCGTGAAAACCCGACCCTCTGGAGCATCTTTACTTGCTTCACGATGCCGAAGAAAGCGCCTCGAATCCCGGAAGAGATATGGAATCGACACAAAGAAGAAATCATTGCTTCTTATTCATCGAGAACGTTAGATCAAATGATGAAACATATGATGGAGGAACATGGCTTTGAAGCTAGGTATAAAGTTGACTTCCCTCGGGCCGAGCCTTCTTAAAGTTGACTCGACATGCTGACACTGTCGCGTGGCTGCCTCTAGTAAGAACCAATATGTTGGGAAATTGAAACTCTAAAAAAAAAAGAAAGTATAACACCAGAAGAAACCGGGTCTTTGATCAGCCAAAGGAGCAAAAGCGAAGACAAGAGGACAAAGACAAATTTATGAATATACACGTGAAGAAACCGAGATTGAGTTTGCACGACCCGTTCATCCAGGTCACGAGTGGTGTGACAACTACATCACGATCTGCATACCCCAGTTAGAGCAAACTCACCTATCGAGCATGTATCACGCTGTCCTCCTTCGCAATCTTCCTTGGTACAGCTTTATCCAGAAGATACAGAACCTCAGTGGGTGTCTAATTGCTATTCTTGATGTCTTTTCTTACACCCTATACCTTCCTATCCTAATCATGCACGGCTCTGTTCTTGTATGGTTCACAACGAGCTTTCTCACCCTTCCTTGAATTGGCAAATTTGGAAAAAACTAATCAGTTGCTTTCGTCTCCGTAGATAGTCAGATGCCTATGGCCCCACCAACCTCTAGTACCTCCGTGGATAGTGCCCTGAGGGACCTGGCCAGTCAGTTCGATAGCGGCGTACCACGATGAAAATTGGAAAGTTCTTCCACCACAAGGTCAGCATCGACCATAATATGTTTCTTCCACCTGAAGAACCGTATGCCGGACATTCCTCGACCTTGAAACCAAAAGCACTGCGGGGGAACTCTTCTTCTTCCATCCTCAAGCGTTTCCTACAGCACTTTGTTTTTCTGTCCGCCAACAATTTACTCAGCCAATCGCAAATCCACGAGATTGTTGAATACATTGTCGAGAAAGGCGGCACGATCATCCTCTTATTCATCTGTCGTCTTCGGTCCCCGTTGATAGCGGTGTTCGCAAGGAAGGTTTTCCACAATGCTCTCCTGTTTGGAAATATATATCTTAGTCGGAAGTTCATACAATGCGGTTTCTGGCTACAGACTGATACTCCCTCTTGGCACCAAAATTGGACCGAGTATCTATGCGAAGCGGTATACAGTGGAAATGAAGCTATGGTTGAGCTACTCTGCAGGGCCGGGGTTCGCCCTGAAATCAAATTCAGTTCTAGAAGGCCTAATTACTGGGACTTGAAAGTTCAGGTCCTACCAACATTGCTCGCCTTTGGTGCCGACCCAGAAAAATACATCAAAGATCGAGAGACTGGCTTCCCTTTGATTGATGCAGCGCGTAGCGGCAGCCTCACGGCCGTGAAACTGCTTCAGAGTAAGGGTGCTCGGGTTAATCTTTACCTTGCGCGGTATTGCGGAACAGCTTTGCAAGCCGCAGCTTCCCGAGGCCACTTAGAGGTGGCCGAGTATCTCGTCCAGCATGGAGCGGACATAAATGTTCCTTGTGTTCAGAAAATCCAATTTCAGGGCTACCACGCCGACGAGGTAATGATTCCTCTTCTAACCCCGGTTCAGATTG
Source organism: Aspergillus neoniger CBS 115656 (assembly GCF_003184625.1). Taxonomy (NCBI): domain Eukaryota; kingdom Fungi; phylum Ascomycota; class Eurotiomycetes; order Eurotiales; family Aspergillaceae; genus Aspergillus; species Aspergillus neoniger. Next base: position 635,981 of record NW_020291131.1, read on the forward strand.
CTGCAATGGTGGACAATGTGAGTCTTCTTCGGTACTTGCTCCAACACGGAGCTTCTGCGATGGCTTTCCCGGCATCCGAACATTGCGATTCCGTGCCTCATCATTCTCGTAGAGCCGTTCGCCTTCAAATGGATCCACGAAAATATCACCCTCAACTTACCAGCAAGGTATTGGTGTATACTGCCTTGCAATATGGAGTTATAAATCAGAATATGGAGATAATCTTGCTTTTGTTAAACGCAAGAGCATCTCCAGACTCTCGTGCTGCATCCCCTTTAGGTGACACACCTTTACAAATGGCCGCAAGATTAGGATATATCAAAATCCATCGACTGCTCTGCAACTGGGGTGCTGATATAAACGCCCCACCTGCGGTGTACAATGGCCGCACTGCACTGCAAGGGGCAGCAGAGAGCGGGAATCTGGAGATTCTAAGGATGCTTTTGGACGCCGACGCGCAGATAAATGCACCAGCAGGAGCGGAAAAAGGATTGACTGCCTTGCAGGCCGCCTGTTTGAACGGTCACTATCTGATAGCCGGGATTCTACTCGCTGAAGGGGCGGATTTGAACGTAGATCCATCGCCCGTCGGGGGTGTGACACCTATTCAGGCAGCAGCCTCTTACGGTGACATAAGTCTTGTGAGAGATCTGATCACCCTGGGAGCAGGGGTTGACTCTCCACCAGCCAAGGAGGGCATGACTGCTCTTTCAGCCGCTGCTAAGCATAAATCACTGCCACTACTGGAGCTCTTAGTGCAGCACGGCGCGGATGTTAACGGAATCGGCGCATATGATATCCAGTCACCTCTTGCAGTGGCAGCCAGCCAAGGCTGGTTCGAAGGGATGCGGTTTCTTTTGGACCGTGGTGCGAAGATAAACTACGAATCGCTAGTGCCAATAGCGCAAACTATAATTGAGAAGTATCACTCAGTAAGAGAGGTAAGCCTTCTTGACTGGGCTATAATGGACAGGAACGAGGAGATGATAAAGTTATTGTTACAATATGGCGCCAACGCTGTTGCACCTCCTGGGATACACCAAACCTCCCACGAAAGCCTGCTATGGCTTGCATTACGCGAAAGATTGAGCTTTAACGTTATTGATTTGCTTCTAGCCAAAGTCTCTGACTTTCACAAGCAGCCTGGGTGGGTTGACACGCTGGCGGTGAATCTAACGTCCACCCGGGAAGTTGACATAGCTTACTGTCGGCAAATACTGGAAAATCTAAACATGATTCTGCCATCGCTTCGCCACAGAGCAATCCAAAGGGCATGGGATCGACTGCATTGTATCTCGGGTTTGTTTTGTAGGAGGGAAAGGGAGTTGAAGGACGCCATTGAGTTTCTTTTAGAGTCAGGCGCAAATTCAGACTCCTGCGCAGAAGATGGAAGCACTATGCTTCAGCGCATAGCTCACAATGGCTGCAGGGAGTCCTGTATTCTTCTTATCGATCATGGTGCCGCCGTTAACATCCATGCAACCAGATCATACGGGACACCCCTTCAAGAGGTTATCAGATGGCACCATTTCAACTTAACCATGTTATTAATGAACCGAGGTGCGGACGTCAATGCTCTTCCAGCACTGAAAGGAGGGGCTACTGCGCTCCAGGCGGCTGCCAGAAGTGGGATTTTGAAGCTGGCTGTACTGCTTCTTGAACGTGGAGCAGATGTCACTGCACCAGCTGCGCAAATATGTGGTAGAACAGCAATTGACCGCGCTGCGGAGTATGGCCATCTTGATATGGTCCAGTTGTTTCTGAATGCCTATGGGGAAGATGCAGATCTGGAGTCTATACGTCGTCAGGCAGCAGGCTTTGCAAGAAGGGGAGGCCATCATGAGCTAGCCGACTGGTTATTTGGGCGTTGGTCTTAATGATTTCTCTGTATGTGATGCGCGGCGTTCTCATTTAGGATATGTCAAATTCAAGATTGCTTTCTACAACGTCGGCCCAGCTAAATCCTTAACTACATAAAACACGACAAAGACGTCTGATAATTCCCGCCTATATAGACCTGTACCTTGAAGCCATACAATCCGATCCGTTGGCGAGGTTATCCACTCCAACCCATAGTCTTCATTGGTACGGAAGCCTATAGCGCGCATCCGACCCCAACGCAAACATGACCCTAGCATTACCCTAATCCGTGACGTATTAATTCGAGCGATTGAAATATCATCATCGACTAACTCATCTTACCACCTAAGCACCTTCATTCATCCTTCGAAAATGCACTGGTTCGCACTGTTGAGGAGCATAGCCACCAACCCCAGCACCCTCCTTGCCATTCTATCAAAGTGATATCTCGCCCCAGAGCCCTACCAATCAGACACCAACTAACAAGAAACCAATCTAGTCTCCGAAATGGAATATACTCCGACTTCGACATAAAATGCCACCCATCAACCTTCAAAGTCCATCGGTGTATCATCTGTCCGCAGTCTCCATTTTTCGAAAAGGCCCTGTGTGGGAAGTTTCAGGTGAGTTTATGGAATATGCCAGTATGAGTCTAACAAGTTACAAGAGGCGAAAACAAGAGTCGTTACTATCCACGATGATCCCACAATCATTAGTAAGATGATCGACTATTTCTATCGTGGAGACTATGACGAAACACCGGACAAGAAACACCCTGCCAATAACCCCGAATATGAGGCTCCGACTACAAAAGCGCATGTTAGTATCGCAATGTATAATGTCGCTGATAAATACGCCGTCGAGCCCCTAATGGCCCTTGCGAAGAAGAAGATAGAACACAGACTTACACTAGTTCGGGACAATAAGGAATTCATCCGAATTATCGAGAAAGTCTACGGACCGGACAGTCCACAGAACTCGAAGCTGCGGGATACAGTAGCAAGTTTCGCCGTGGAGCATCTTGATACACTGAATGGGATTTCAGAATTTCACGAGACACGCAAGGAGTACCCACTATTTTCATACGACTTCTCGACACTATTGATAGGAAAAATAGCTCGTGTGGAGAGGAATTTACGGTGTGTGATTATACAAATCAACTGAAAACAACAGGAGTGCATTGTGGCTTACGTTATGGAGACAGGATCATGACAAGCTTGGATATAGAGATTTTCCCATCTGGAGTTGTCTCAACTATTCGTGAAATCTGTAACACTTATCGCGAGAGGATATGTCTAGACTGCTGTCGCTTTTTTATGGATAAGGCGAGTTTGAGGCGGCATGATACGATGAAGCATTTTTGGTGTACGGATTACAAGAGGTCGTTCGGGTCGCGAGGCGAGGCGCAGAGTCATCGGACGCAGGCTCATAATGGGTATTGAGCATGCCCTGGATTCTTTCTTTGTTTGTTTGTTGATTTTTTTTTCTTTTGCAGTTTATGTTCATTAAGTGTGTTTGCAGCTCTCATCATTAAGATGAACCTACTCTGACCCTGTGAACTGGATGATAGATAGAGAATGACTTCTTTCCCACTGTCTTTGTACATACACAAAAACGTAGTACATAATCCTAAGCCCAATGGTAAATTGCATAGTAAGCCCTAACCAACCAAGAGCCTAAACCAAACTTTCAACATACAGACTCATATGATCTGAAAGCCACGAATTCCTCAGGTCCCGAATTTAACGACGACAGGTATCAGTGTTCCCCTTCCCATTGTTCTGACAACCATCGTAACAACGTTCAACAACAGTGAGTGAATGATCATCGTTGCAATGGAACAAGAACCAACGCCAACCAGTTCGATTACGGACGTCTGGTACATCACCGAATCGTCTCAATGCGTCCATTATGGCCGCATCGTTGTCGCCTTTTTGAATATCAGTGTAAGGACTTCACAAGCAGCCTTTATGTAAGTGAGTGGATTTTAGCTCACCGACATCATCGAGCACCCCATCGCAGTAATTAAAGCCAGGTGTGCAGTACCCAGTCACGGCGGCATTTGCGATGGCGATGAGTGCGAAGGCACCGAGTGCAGTGGTGAATCTCATCTTGATGGTAGGGTTGAAAGCAGGCCGAAGGAGATGAAATAGAATCGATTGAAGAATAGAATGTAGATAAGCTACCTAGTTCAGAGGCTGGACTTTGGTGGACAAGAAAGAGGAGTTCTGGTGAAGCAGGAAGGGTGTATTTAGATCTTCGAACACCAAGAGCGTACTGCTGTTCCCTTGATCAATGCTCCTAAATCAAAAATTTTGACCGTACTAGCTACAGGATGACTATCCATTTCGAGCACAACTTCGCCTCTAGTAGATCCCTGTGAAACAATCTGAATCCGGTTAATAGGTGCGTTAAGACAAGGTTGTTAGGCATAAGGCAGTCAATAGTTCAGTATTTCTTTTGGTGGCAATGTGTCACATGACGGTAAATGCCCCCAATCGTCGCTGCAACTCTACAGCACCGTTCCATCAGGGCTGAGGAGTTGCGTTCATATGTGCCTCCGATGCTCCCGACCAGCTTGGGCAAACTCCGTGACCGTCTTTAGTTCACAGAAGTGATGCTACTGACGTATGGAACCAGCATGAAGCCTGCGGGGTCATCGGCCCCTCTCAGCCTTGATCGACAGTATGTTGTGACACGATGCATATTAGCCAACTACTAGTCCCCACTGTGCCCTATCTTCTACTCCAGGGTATTCAGCCCCGAGTTACTCCGAAATTCCAAGTTTCGCTCAATCGATCCTTTCAATCCTCTTCGTCCTATAGTCATGCAGGTCCACAATGGGCGATGATCTGCCTTGCTCGAGCGCACATCTGACTCACCATTGCAACCAGATTATTCTTTTCCAAGTGAGTTGTGCTAGTTGATGCAAGCTTGTTCATTCAGAAAGTCCATGATCTCTAGATTGTCAGATGTTCCACCGTGACTTGCCTAGGCTCTTCGTCAAAGTGACCAATATATAGCTTCCAAACACAGCAGTCCTTTTTCTAGGACTGGCTGTTCTCCAGCATATGGAAGGGTCCGGCAGCAGCGGCCTGAGATTAGGTCTTGATGCACGATTGTATTAGGATTAGAAATAATAGAACTAGTTACTGCACGTTAATCTTTGCAACATACTAATCCCCAGAATCTTGCGTGATATCAAGCTTCCTGACCAGCGCCTGCGTACTCAGCATCTCCCGAGCCAATTTTGTCCCCAGGTATCCAAAACCATCAGAGAAAGAATAGAACATGATGAAATAAAAACGATAGGAGCGAACTTCCCAGTCCAAAGTAAAGAACAGCTAGCCTTACTTCCGATCTCGACTCCCCTCCTCAGTAGCAGCAGGGATATCCAACAACGGGATAGTCCCATCCTCCTTCTGCCCCGGCAGAGTAGCCTTACGCACACCCACCTGTTGAATCCAAGCCTTGGTAGACGCAAGGACACCGGCCTGATCCGGATGAAGCCCAGTTCCAAGAATTCTACCCGGCGAGGTACGAGCTAGATAAGACCGCATCTGTCGCAGACCCGTCCGGCGAGAAATAAGAAGACAGAACGTGAGTCCCGCGAGTGCAAGAGCAAGAGCAAGAACAATAAATGCTGGAATGGCATAGGGAACGTGGTATTTTATGTTCCTTGACCACAGCGTCACCGGCACGCTGACCCCTCCCGCATCTCGCTTCGCCAATTTTCTATTGTTGGAAGTTTGACTTGGAGCGTTATGCCATCCACGCGTGCCGACAATAGTATTAGCGGACATGTCGGTCCATATAAGCCCGAGCATTTTCTCGACGCCGCTGGCGGAGGAAGACAGTTCATACCAGCGGTTGTATAGAGCTAAGTCACCGGATCCTGTGTATCGGGAGGTTGCTTCGTCGAGAGTCGTGATGTCAAATAGGGAGAGGAGTCGCTGTGTGTAGAATAGGTTTCCGGGCATGCTTGGCTCGCCGGCTAAGGTGTCAGATGTGAGGAGGTCCGTGTAGCCGGGCAGCCAGAGGTAGTCTCTTTGCACGGTGGAGATGTCGTCGCGAGCGCCGACTTCGGGTGAGACGAGGCCCCATAGAGGGCGCACATTTAGCATGGTGTGGTTCGTCAGTCGCTCGACGCCCCAGAGAGGAAGCTCAGAGGGGTCTTTGTATTTCTTTGCGTTGATGCTCTGGATGACTAGTTTGTCTAGGCCCCCAGTACCGTTGAACCGAAAAGTGACCTCGCGAACAGCCGCCTTGGTCGCCGCTGCGCAGGAATAGAGCGGGGTGCTCCAGGTGCTGTTTGTGTCTGGGATGAGCGGGTCACCGTCGAGTCTCCGAGGAGCGGCGAAAATAGTACCGCAGGCTACGCCGACGAATGACATGTCTGATAGAGCCGTATCGGAAGGGTAATGACAGGCTTCACTGCCGATGGCGTAGACATCATAGGTGCTGAGGTTTAGTGGATTCTTGGACTGAGGGATCGAATAGTTGGTTCCCAAGTTAAAGCCGTCTTGAAGGTCAAGAAAACTACCGTACCCGGAGTCTGTTTGGACAGTCATCGGCTCGACGAAATTAGTCGAAATGTTTGCCAGGCTGAACCTCTTTCCCAACTCTGAGTGCATATACTCGAATGGTACGCGTCCATCTGATCCGTTGGTTGTCACGTTGAAGTACTGCATTATGAGCATGTTGTGTCTCCATGCGGCATTGTAGGCACGTTCGTACAGTGCAGCATTCTCCTGGAAATTGGAAGCATTGATATCGTATCTTTCATGATGTAGGTTGACGAAACCACCGCGGTCGACAAGAGCTAAGTTTCGAAGATCGGTATTATACATGTTGTCGGTACTGAAGCTGCTAAATTGTGCCTGGTGATCGTAGTTGTAATCCACTGTCAGATTAGTGTTGACACAGCGGCTTTCGGGTTCTATGAACAGGATATCCTCTGTCCACTCAGCCCCCATGGGCAGGTTTGCAGGAATAGTATGATTGCGGAAACCGATCCGTCCAGCCTTGCTATCCACGATTAAACCCTCAACAGCCAACAAGTCCTCATCCAAGATCAGCTGGGAAATCTGTCGATAATATCCCTGAGAGAATACACTCCCTGTAGGGCTAGCGCCTGGTACTATATGCGTTGAGGAACGAAACGACCGCCACTGGACATCGAACACGCTGGAGACTGTCGCTGACACGTTTCCGCTCGTAAACAGGCTGATACTGCTAGGCCAAACGGAATAGGCTTCAGTGATGTCGTCCATGTCCTCCCGATTTGGTGGTGCGCCGGGACAGCCCTCTGGGGTGTCGGGATCCTCATCTGCATAACACATGCGAAGCGATTTATATCCATCCCTACTAGGGGTTGCCTTCCCGAAGGCTGATGTATCAGGCGCGTAGTGGAAGAGAACGTCTGTGGGGTTGTCCTGGGGACCGATTGTGTCGTAGAGGCCAAGAGGGGTGACGATTCCGGTAATTGATACAAGTACAGCTGCGATCAACTGAAGCCAGGAATAAGTGAGGATTCGTTTGCTGACGCCTGTGCTGGCAGCGGTATCTGAATCAAGTATTGTGGGCCAATATGATGAGTGAAGCAGCCGGCTAACGACTGACCTACGCACAATCAGTGGATATTCGCTTTATGGAATTAGTCCGTGAGAAGAATATATACCAAGAGACGATCGAATTTTCAGCGGGCAGATGACCGATAACCAAGAGACAAATGACCGTTGGAATAAAGAGACGGACTTGAAGCAGTTAGCTTATGTTTAGTCTTCAGGGCTGAGTCACCTACCCAGAAACACGCCAGCGGCAATGATGCCAGAAACATATCCCACTGTGAGTTCCGCCATGTTTTAAGGGATTGGTCGCAATACTCCCCGTTTGTGGTGCCCAAAACTGCAGTACTTAGAGATGTTCTGACAAAAACCCTATAAACTCCCACGATGGGAGAAGAATCCCCTATCCCTCGATATAAGGCTAAATTTTCAGTTCAGGGTCTATATATCTGTCATGCCAAGACGAAGCCATGCTAAATCTCCTCTGATCGGCACGAATACGAGATCACTGAGCCGTGTGTGGGAATGCTTCCGCACCAATAGAAATCGAAAACGATTGTCGATTTGAAGGCAGACAGGCTAAAGTGTTGATCGCGCGATCAAGCGAGAGCATAAAGTGTCGGAAATGCCAATTTGCAAGTCTCGGCATTCCCTTTGACCCCTCCATACGAGCCACATCACGAACATTGCTCGACTTTATCTTCGTAAATAGGCGGACATGTGTTGATCCTCATTCAAGCGAGGTCGGATCGAGAAATTTCACTATATATCACGAGGACACCCACATGTGCGGCTCTGCGATGAGATGCCACCCCCATCCTTGGAATGAAAGTACGGAAGGGAGTGCTCCAGCACTAGGGCCGGCTTTTGCGTCTCTTGAAGGGTACCCAAGTAGCTTAGAGCAGATATACCGCTTCATGCTGTCGAAAAATAACGACATCCTGTGGCTTACGTACTGGCTCGCCTGCATCAAGCCAGAATATGTGAAGGCTAGCCTGCTAGTGAAGCTTGTCATGATGCTCACGCTTCTGCTCCTCACAGTCGTCAGGCGGTGATCAGTGTAGGTCTTTGTATATGCATTATCTGTACTGTAGTTAGCTCATTGCAAAAGGGGAAACACACTCCTAATTGCAACTTCACCTTTCTGAAGACTCCAGAGACCATTAATTGCCGCCTTTATTTGACCCAGTTCATCACGCAGGTCTTTGACTAGGACGCAAAACCGTTAGCAAAGTCCCAAGTAACCTTAATAAAAGCGTCCCACTTACTCAGATCTGTCACATGCACAGAATTCTCCTGCTGCGGCACCTCTTCCGGTGGGATTTGCAAAAGCAAAGCCTTTGCATAGCTGCAAGCAGCAGCAATAGCCCGCGGCCTCCACGCATCATACCTATGCGAATCCGCATAGCCCGCAATGCCTTTGACAACCAAACAAGGCAAAATGTTCATAACCCCAGCTGATCCACACTCAAAACACAATATCGACCGCCCATAATCCCGGTTCAACCTATCCCGAAGTTCAGCATTAATAACCAAACCATCCCCCGAAGCAATCGTACCCAAATGCACACCTGGCAAATCACTAGTCCTCAGCCTTCTAAGCACCTCGCCCACAGGATTACAGGCTTCACAGCCAGTATATCCCGGGATATTGCGATGCGAATAATCAGAGCAGAACAACCTATCCCGCAGCCCGGCAGGATACGCATACTTCTCCCCCAGCGACGCCAAGATATCAGCCGCCATATTCCCTTGATCACCCACATTATTCCTCGAAAGACACCCCAAAAGCGTAACATTCGCCAACAACTTTCCCGGCGGTGCATTAATATGCTCCCGATGAATGTACCTCCCATCACCTCCAACCTTACCATAATCATATTGCACAACACCCCCATACCCACCCCCCGGAACACTAACCACCACATCCCCCAACCTGATATCCCTCCCGGACCCTGGAACACCACCCCCAATACCAACAAGAAACCCATACTTCACCGACCGGAAAGTCTGACACAAGTTCTCCGCTACGATTGCGGCGGCAGTTGTCTCCATCCGGCCTTCAGGGAGACAGACCATAACGACATTATGCGCGCCTATTCTGCCTAGTAGATAGGCATTCTTGTCTTCGAGTCGCTGGTTCTGCGGTATTCCATGGATTTCATCGAGGATTGCGATCGCAACGTCATATTCTTCCGGGAGGGCGCAGATCCAGGCGAGGGTGTAGGAGGTGTTGGGGTGCGGGGAGATCATTTTTTTTTTTCATTCAGTAGTGCCTTATTTCAGATGGTGGTCTTGGTGTAGTGATTTTAGTTTTGAGTGATAGAAAATTGGAAGGAGATGGGCCGGTGCTGTGCTGGATTTGTTGGGTAGCTTGTCATCAGGCTACGTCTTTAATGCCTCTATAGGCGCCGCAAGGCTGAGAGGGGTTCGCATGTTAAATGACTGCAGCATAGTGTCGCGTAGTATGGTTGGCTAGTAGGCGTCTGTGTTAGCTGGGCGCGTATCTTTTGGCTATCATTTCTCATGTGTCGTGTGTCGTGTTTCACAAGGTGGATGTCTGAAACTGGCTGGCGCTAAGGAGATACGTCGACAGCGGATATTGTAGAAGCTTCGCAAAGGACGTTGTAGTCTGGATATTCACCTATGAACAGTACTAATAGTTTGCGAAAGCTGTATTCTGATTTGAGAATTTAAGTTGCGTTTTCGTTCTCGGTGGTGGTTAGGGAAAATGAGTATTGCTCTCACACTGCATGGTTAGCGCCGAAACTGGTCATTGCTGAAGGGGAGGTCATTTCCGTTTCTCAGCCTAGTCTCTTTTGAAGATTATTGAGTCTGGCACGACGGAGCAGAAGATTGACTCGAAATTGGAACTTCTTTGTTTTCTTTTTCCTGAACCTTCAAGTGAACTAGCGTGCTGTCGGACTCCGATGTCATTGCTTAGTGTAGTAACAGTATTGCTAACCCGTACATTCTATATAATTCTATCTGTTTGGGGAACCCCAGCTTTGAGGTCCATAGGGATTCAGTCATAGGCGCTGACCTGAAGAGCTAAGTTTTGTATAATCCACTGCAATTAGCGTGAAGAAGAAATTTGTGATTCCCGAAATATCTATGCATCGAGCATCCTACAAAGCTGGCGCCCCATCAAGCTTGAAATAACCCGGTTGCAGATTCTGGAACACCTGCAAAGGATCGTACTTCTTCGAGATCGCCTGCAAGCGAGCCTGGTTTGCCGTGCCGTAAGAGGGCACGACGGACTGGTACTGACTCGCGTAGTTCATGTACAGATAGCGACTGCCCAGACCGCGAGCCTTCGCTGCTGAAAGCGCCTTTTGAGTGACTCTGCCCAGAACAGCCATGACTGCGGCGTCATCAGCCTCATCATCCCACATGAAAGCAAGGTTGATCAGCAGCAAGGGTCCGTCTTCCGGATCGAGTCCTAGCGCGTTACCCCCATTCTTGGCCATGTGCTCCATGGTGTTAGTGCTGATAACTTGCCAAACGAGAGCGGGGACAAGGCCGGTCACGTTCTGAATAGGAACGAGTTCCTGCTTGAACATGTTGGTGATGTTGGTCGCCAGCTCATAGTCAAGCTGGACGGTGCCTGTCCAATAGCTCTCGCGCAGTCCGTTGGGATTGGATTCCTTGAACAGAAGTGTGATGTTGGAAAGACTGCGAATGGCCATGGTGTCCTCGAGGACTCCCGAGCTGCTGAAGTTTCCAAAGATAGGAGGATTGGCCACCGGTTTTGCGTACTCCAAGTCTGCGACCAGCAGGTAGAGACCCTCAGCGTAGGCCACCGACACGATCAGTGCCCCGTTGGGGTCCGACGGCGAATTGAACCCAAAGTCCACAAGCGCATGGAGAATGTCGGATTGATACTCTTCCAGCCAAATGCGTGAGCCTCCCCACATGAGGCCCTGAGTGTGCGTTGTCAGGTCGAAGCGGGTAACGATGCCAAAGTTATTGCCACCACCACGCAGGGCCCAGTAAAGATCGGGATGAGTGTCAAGGTTAACATCGACAATGCTACCGTCGGCCAGAACAACCTAGACCAATCTTGTCAGATACAGAAGCAGTATTGATAAGCAATTTAGATCGATATACCTCGTAATTGGCAACATTGTCACAGGCCCAGCCGTGAAAACCGGAGAAGAAGGAGATACCTCCTGGATACCTTGTTAGCTTACATTCTCCTTGCCTCTGGTTGATCTGTCACATACCTCCCAGCGTCAGGCCGCCCACGCCAATGTCGGACACACGACCACCAATGACCGATAAGCCCATGGGATCTAGCCAATCATAGACATCCAACCAGCGGTTACCCGCACCGACGGACGCAATAGTGGAATTCCTGGACAAGGCCGTAGAGTTCAGCCCGACCAGATCGATCGTCAAGCCATCCTGGATGTTGGAGGCGCCGGCAAAAGCGGCATGGCCGCCACTCTTAACAGCAAACGGACACAGCGTCAGCTCTGACAGCAGCAGGCCGACAGCGACTTCCACTGCACTGGCTGGCTGGAAAACGCAGGCTGGATCGACATCCTCCTGCTGCTGCGACCAGAAGCTGGCATCCCAAGTCGAGTAAGCCGTAGTCGAGCGTTGCAACACGTGGCCAGTATAGAGCCGGGGAAGTGCGGAACACTGGTCGGATTAGTGAAATTGTCAATTTGGTGCTTATGCGTTAGCCCGACGACTAGACAGGGTTCGGGTGCCATCGTCCGGTTTTAGCACGCAGGAGGACGGGAAGTAACTCACCAGCTCGGAGCAAAATCCCAACGACCGCGTGCTCAATGACGAGTCCAGCAGCAAGCTGGAGTTGAAATACTCGTAGGCATCAACTCCGTAGGATGCCAATTTAGCGACAATGCGACTGGTAGTGTTGTCCAGCGCTGTCACTCTCGCCAGAAGCGTAGCGATGAACAGCGCGCCGGGCCGCATGGTGCTTGGCAGGAACAGGATGAAGATAAGGGTTGGGGCAGGAGTCGTAGAGGTTTCAGGAGGCGTTGACTTACTGCAGGGGGCTCATTCCTTTATAGGCTACCATGGTGGCTTCCCCAAAGCAAGGCGCTATACCGCCGGCTCTTCCTTAGCGGCCGTCCGGCTCGCTTGATGACGGATGACATCCAGATTAGCCGTATCCGTGAAATTAACACTTGTTAATGTATCCTCTTGCCCGCCGCAGGATGCTTACCACCCGGGATGTCGGCAGAATATGAAAAGGGATGTCTGCCGTCAAACGACTTAGACATCGCTGGCGATCGCTCCACCAGTCCGGATGGAAAGAAATTATGTCTCAGCCAGCCAGGTACAGGCCACTGGCTATACCATGATCGCCTTGTCGTCGGCGGTGGTCATTGCTCGGTTTAGTCTGAATTTCTGGAAATTACGGTCGCTGCAGGTCGAGGATGGCTGCATTCTGCTGTCGTGGGCCTGCTTCCTGGCCATGAGCATTGCGTACATTATCGTCACCCCGGTTGTGTACAAAATCGATGCGTATACGGATGGCAAGATCGGTCCTTGGGCGACTATGCTGTCCGACGCCCTTTTCATGATCAAGGTCTTTTTTGCGAACACCATGCTATTATGGGGGTCGCTGTGGTCCGTCAAGCTATATTTTCTATTTCTCTATCGCCGACTTCTCCAAGACCTGCCGGGTGAGATGAAATGGTGGTATGCGGTATTGTGTTTTTGCATCGTGGTGCGTCCATAAATCGACCTATTGCGGGAAAACGTTCAGCTGACAGCTGTGTAGACCTTTATCGGGGCAATTGTATCCAATTTTACCTCATGTCAAAGTATGCATGCATGGTTCACCGTTGGTCAGTGCTCCGTGTCCCCTGCATGTGTGGATACTGACAAGTGTGAAGGGGAGTGCAGTACACATCGAGACGCCGTGGCAGAGATTGCCAGTCTGTATTATAGTTTTGCGGTCGATGCAATCAGCGATATAATGAGTAGGTTTCTGTTCCGGAGTACGATGAGAATTCATTACTAAAGTGAATAAGTCATGGTGCTGCCGTTGCGACTGGTAGTGTCACTGCGCCTTCCGCTGGGCCAGAAGATCAGTGTTGCTGCGGTGTTTGCCTTGGGCACCATCTGCGTGATCATGGCCGTCGTACGAGTCATCCAAATTGGCACTCGAGCCAACAACGACAGCACCCCAAGCAGTTCCTGGCTGGCATTCTGGGGTATGATCGAGGCGGGAATATGTATGATCTTCCTCTTATTCTCTCTGCTATGCTAACCTTCATTGCTAGCTGTCATTGTCGGCTGTCTTCCAGCTTTCGCGATCATTTACCGCCGCACCAAGAACCCACATCGCTATCGGAGCAGCTATGTCGGCATGTCCTCGTCAGTTTACGTGCCACAGGACGATGTCGCCTTGTCAGAACTTGCTACACGTGGAGAGGATAGTGGCACGGGAGAGACAGGCTTGAAAGCATTCAACACTACACCGGAATTACCGATGGAACTATCTGGCGAGGAGTGAGGTGCTCAACATTATAGATGTTTATGTGGTTACGAGAAAAAAAAGTTATGCTTTAACATCCAATGATCAACGCTTCAATACTACATTGCATGTCCGAGCGGCGATTGATTATCAATTCTAAGAAGGACGCCTGACAGCTAGTAAGCACTACTGCAACTAGCGTTGATAGCGACAAGATCGATAAATGACACTTCCAGGCACAACAATTGAAACATAAATAGCCATGACCCCTCTTCAAACAAAGCAGTTTACCTTCCACATTTCCTCCACCCCCATACATCCACAAACCAACTTCACCACCATCATGTCCCCAATCCCCAGCTACTCCCGCCCCGGCCGCGGCCAACACTTCCAAGAAGCCTACGGCTTCGCCGAAGCCTGCATAGCCGGAGACCGAATGGAAATAGCCGGCCAGAGTGAGCCCTCTCCCCCTTCCCCAGCCTCATCCCATTCCTCTCAACATCACCAACTAATTATTCCCCCCTTCCCTCGGGAATCAGCCGGCATGTCCCCCACATCCACCGAAGTGCCCCCCACACACTCGAAGAAGTCGCCCAAGCATTCACCAACATCAACGAAGTCATCCTCTACACACTAGAAAAAGCCAAGCCCGATCTACGCGCTAGCGTGAAATCCGGCTGGGACCGCGTCGTGAAGATCCGCACGTACCATGTCCAGTTGCCCCAGACCCGAGAGAAGATTATCAACCTGATGGTGGAGAATGTTAAGAAGTGGTGTCCCGATCATCAGCCTACTTGGACTATGTTGGGGATTGAGGCGTTGCCATTTGAAGGGCAGAATTTGGAGATTGAGGTGGCTGTTTTTTTTGGGGTGAAAATGATTTGGTGTTTGATATACAGGCCATGTATTTTACCTTGTGAGAAGTTAGGGGTTCGATATGGATGGAGGAGGCTGGTTTTTTCCCAAAGTACCGTCTTACTTGCACGTCCCCTGACTAGTTGACCATACGCATCCTCGATCAATATCTTGATCCGTTCGGAACCTCTTTCCGAAGTACCCGTAAATTCCCGATTGGGAACATATGTCATTATTTTCGAACGACTTTGACACTATTGTGCCTTGAACCCCTCAACTGTGGAAATCCACGTCTCTAAGGCTTCGGTAGAACATTCATACGCCGAATCAGCGCAGGACGGTGGTTCAAGGAACGAGGGCGATGTGGAGCTAGGTTGGGGTGAATTTTGCATCCGTGGTGGACTATGTTTGTTGTGAAGGAAGTAGTCTGTGTCTGTTGATAAGTGCAGTAGATCGGGCCTAGGAGGGGGTTTAAGCTTGCTGGCTGTTGTTTGTGCGTCGTTTATATGAAGATAGTATAAGGTATCCCTACACACATCATCAACGGGGCATACGTGGTCGGCCAGAAATAAGCACCAGTAACTACTCCAGCTGCCTACCAAAGCAACTACATCAACTCATTGCACGAATACTATTCAAGTACTATCCGACCAGACTCCACCTATCCTAGCATCCGAGTCAGTCTTGCTTTTCTAGTGAAAGACGCCATCACGTAGAATACAATATCCACGAAAGAGAGCTGAACAAAATAATTAACCGTAAATTTGAAACATCAATAGGAACCAGAACCAGGTCCGTAAGTAAAAGAAACCGCTTTCATATGTCAACAAACCCGCGTAACAATCCCCAGGCACAGAAGCTAATCGTTAAAGGTGATCACATGGTGTACTCATGGATCGCAGAAGGGCCGTTCTCGTTGTACTCCACTCGGCTCATGAAGCCCTTGCTGACGCCTTGGTCGATCACGAAAACAACCTTCGATGCAACCTGTGCTCCGAGGAACACGGCTTCCTCCATGCCGTGGCCACCGCTTGGGGCACCAGGCCCTCCCGTGGTAGCAGCGCCAGGGGCATTGGTGTTGCTCTGCTCCTTCCACTCGGGGAAGTATTCCGGGGGTCTCAAAGTCTTGACCGATGTGGGGGTTTGAGAATGTCCCGTCGAGCGGTGATGCGACATGGCGGGGTCCATAGAAGGAGTGCCGGGCATGGGGTTGTTGGCATGGGTGGCTGCGACAAGCAGAGGATTCACACCGTGACCCGCAGGGTGATTCATCGGACCAGCCTGGCCGGAAGGTGCCGGAGTGTTGGTTCCTCCGGTGGGAAGGGGAGTAGAGAAGTTGGAGGGGATTTCAGAGGTGAACATGGTGGCGGATGGGGAGAGAATGTACTTCTGGGTGATTGTGCCCAGCAGGGATTGTGTGAAGCCTATAAGTAGAATGTCAATAAATATCCTCATGCTGATGGGGTCCGGCTACATACCCTTGATTTTGCTGCCATTGCCGACTACAATGAGCGAGTCCCAAAGTTCACTCCGCTTCGTCGCATCAGGCACTGCAAGGATAGTGTGGTGGATCTGAGTCGCAATATCCTCGAGCAGGCCGCCGGTGAGACGGTCTCCCGAATTCTGCTTGGGGGTTGCGGCGAGGAAGCGCTCAACGCCGACCTCGATCTCGCGAGACTGACGCATATACCGCCCGGGCCCATTGGGCGTATCCTTCTCAGGTTCTATCCTTACGTACTCCTCAAATTGGAACGAGGCCTTTTCTTTCTTGGAGTTGGGAAGGCGGAGGGGCTTTCCGGATTGATCTGTCGCGCCCTTCTTGGTTGAGGCTTTCTCGGCTTTCTCTTTCTCCCGATTGGCGAGGAACTCACTCGTGTTACCACTGACAATGGCTGCGACATCCAAAACTCCCTCATCTTCATCGGCCTCGCCGTTGCCTTCACCACCGGTCTGGGTGCCTTCACCCGGACCGCGGGGGATGTTTTCATTCGGTGCATTGCCGTCTTTGGTCCCAGTTGAGGCCGAAGCGGCTGGGTTAGCGCCCTGTCGCGCGGTTGCAGCGGCACCAGGAAGAGGTGTGCCCGGGGGCAAGAGCTCAGTGATATTACTGCGCTTCAACTGTTCGCACATCTCCCTTGTAAATCCCTTCGGGCCCAAAAGCTCCACAATCCTGTCCGTCATGTAGTCACCACCGCAGCCTTCCAGCGCGATACCTCTTCCATGCTCGTTAACAAGGAAGTCAGTGACGGCAGTGACATTGACCTTATCCTTGCCAACATCAACCACCGTAGCCGTCGAGGTACCGTATCCGTAGCATACAGCGAGAGCGGAGTCCATAAGGCAGAAGGCGGGCGTCTTGAACTTTTCAAAGACAAACTGTGTGATCGTCTCGCGGTCGCGGGCAGACCATGCCGGTTCGGAGATCAGCATGATCGGGGTGTGGAAGGGCGGACTCAGAGTGTTGTAAACGTGAGTCAAAAGGGCAAAGAAGCATGGCCAGTCGACAATGCGACCACTCTGAATTGGATAGACAGCCCCCTCATCGGAGGTTACATCCTCCTCGTAGAAGATCTCGGTTGTCGTTCCTTGCTTCTCCTCTCCGTTGGCATCCTGGCTCTCGGTCTTTTGCGCATTTTCGGGCTGTTCGGAGGATTCATTCTCGGTCTTCACGGCTCCGTCTGGCTGCGCCGACTCCGCATCCTTCATCTCCACGTCCTCCTTGGGCGCGTCGGTGCCATTGCCATTGCTGACGGGGACTTCCTGTCGTCGCTCACGGATCTTGTACGGTTCGTATTCGCCCTTCTTTTCGGCGGGAAACATGCGCGTAGGGAAGCGAAAGCGGGCAGGGGTGAATGACTCTGGGAGACCCAGTTGCGCCAGGGTCACTTGCGAGCCTGGCGCAATTATCTGGGGAGGAGGGGGTCAGTTTGAGTCCGCCAGTAGGGGGTAAGTCAATGATTGGTGCACTAGGAGAAATCTGCACGTACCAAGATATGCTCATCTTTGAAGGGCGGCATCCTGGACAGTCGGAGGGTGAGGAGAGCTGGAACTGTCGCAGTAGCAACCTATTGCTCCGCGGTGTTTGCACCAGCGATCTTTGCGCGCTCGAGGTTGGGCGGATGGCCTAATCGGGTTTAGTGCGCCGCGGTCGCGGCCCGTGCTTTGACCGCGGTCTGAAATCTACTCAGACAGACATTCAACTGGATTCGTATCTATCAGATTATGCTTCGGCCAGGTTCTATTGTTAATATCATCTTATGAGGTGTCAAAGCCACCAAAGGAAAACGAGATCAAGTTTAAAACTGACACTCCGTACTTCCAAGAACTTCCCGCCTTGTGCACATGCCGACATAACCTTATCCCAGAGTACATCTTCCACCAGCAATGAAATGTCCGTCTTTGTGAGCATTTGCTATGTTTTGGATAGACCGGAATTCCTTGTCTTATGAGCGCATCTCTAACCATTATAGTTCTTCATTCCACTCGAATTGCGTGTTATGAACTGCTCTATAGCAGTGACGGGACTAGTATACACCCAAACAGTGCCGCGCGGCTAAGCAATGAGCATACACCATGTATGAAAGTTCAGCAGTAGGTCGAACTTGGACATAGCGCAAAATACATAACCCCATGTCCGTGAAAGTAGAGTAGAGACGATTGTAGAAGCCCCAACCACGCCCCGTTTGAGTGACAGAGGAAGGCCACGCAGACCAGAGCGATAATAAAACTGGCAGACGAAAGGCAGCAAGTGGACGGAGGGGGATACTCCGTGCAGGGGTATTAGGTGTGTACAGTTGACCTCCTTTATCCACTAACCATCCCATCTATGTATTCTGTATCTTCACTGCCCGTCAATTGCCTTCTATTGAGGCGCTGGCATTGGTTTCTTCAAAGGAGTCGAGCCTGCGCTCATCGAAATTACTTCGTGTTATGCTCGTATTCTTGATCAATCGATAGGAGTTGTGGAAAGCACCACCTCGATCATGGATGCTATTTGGATAAGATGGCCAAAAAGTGACACGTCAATAGACAGCCACTCCTGGTATGAGGACGAAAATACCCTCATAAAGAGCAATGTTTGTAGCTGGAGCTAATTGGTCAGTGGGCGAAAGAAACAAGATACTACTAAGTCCTATCGGCCTACTTAGCGCGTGAACCCCGCCTGAGGCTGAGCCAACACACAATCGATCGCGCCCGACAGTCGGGTTTAACACCGAGACATGCCCTCCCGGAGAAACTGGAGTGCAACCTCTGCTATGCAATGCCCAAGTTATAGTCAACGTGCGGAGCAAAGATGCATCGATTGAAAGCAAACATCTCGCGCCGGTTGCATCGTTCTCGACATAAAGAGCCTGCTGCCGACAATCAGTCCATGTCACCGGACTGCAAGCTAAGTGACACCATTGAACCCGCAAAGGAGCTCTCACAGAAGAGAAGTACGTCTGCATCGGGTGAGGTGTTGATCACAAATAAGAATCAGCATGAAGAAGCTGTGCCTCGAAACCTTAGAGAGAAGAGAAGGTCGCTATCAGTCAGCGACACCCGACGTGAAGTCAGCAGTGTCATAGGTGATGATAAGACCCCCGATTCCAGCTTGCCCGATTATTCGAAGGAGCTAAATGGCGACAAGAAAGTACCTCGAAATCTCTGGAAGGACTCGTTTGACAAGCTCTCTCAGAAAACACAAGGTCACCTTCGAGAATTGGGCTACGAACCGAGATTTGACACAAAGCAAGAAGGAGATCTGGATGTTCTGCTTAAGGACCTCCAGGAGAAGAGGGAATTTCGCGATAAGGAGGCCTGGAAGTTCAAGAATGATCATCTTGTGCGAGACTACGCTGCCACATGCGCGACGTGGGTGAAGCGGATCGGGGACCTTGTCGTTCCGTTCGCACCCTCGCAAGCTGCAGGGCCCTGGGGGTTGATCAAGGCGGCTTTGGAGGTAGGTTTATGCCCATATAACACAGCGAGAATGGACGTCCCAATAGTGCTTGGGATTGAGGTTCCACAGATGATTCCTTCGAGGATGGTCTCGATAGAGCAGTCTGTGCAATAGTCAGGCAGCGTGCTGACTGAGAATTCGTAGATCCCGGTAAACCTTGCTGCTAAGATGACCGCCTTACTTGGTGCTGTAGAGCGAATTCTGCAGGCCGCATATCGTGGCAGACTATATGAGTCCGCTTATGCGACTGAAAACGGTGACTTTCCTGATCCTCTAGTCGAGACCTTGTGAATGTATATCGGGCTGTCCTGGAGTTATTTAGCAACAGCATCAATATGCTGTCGGCCTCGAACTGGGCTATGATCTTGGACGCAGTGTTCGACAAAGGCTCGGATGTTTTTTTCGGATCTGACAGCTAAGGAGAAAGAGCTCGCTGATACTGCTCAGGCATGCAGTGCAGCGCAAGGTCAAAAGGCAATACAGCACCTACAGGACATTCAAGGGCACCTACCCCGCATAGAGGGCCAGGTTGTAGAATGTCTGAAGGAGCTTAAGGACCGGGAGGCTAGGGAGATACTAGAATGGGTCTCAACGGTCAAATATAGGGCTCATCATAATAGTGTGCGCAACAATCGGACACTAGGCACGGGTGAATGGCTCTTACAAAAAGATGCATTCCGAGACTGGGAAGAAAGCAATTCTTCGGCAGTATTATGGTTGCGAGGGTCTCGTAAGTTTGCCCTCACTTTTTCTCTAGTCTGTCTAGACTTGGCGCTAACGCCGTCAAGCGGGTGTGGGGAAGACCTTCCTTACTTCGAAGGTTATCGATCATGTTTAATATAATCTGGCAAGAACGTCCAAAGACGAAGGGTTTGCCTACTTCTACTGCAACCGGTTCGAGGACATTCGAACACGGCCCCTTGCCGTGGCGCAGAGCTACGTGCGTCAGCTAGCCTCTTCCGCAAAGGAAACCAGTTCAAACCAGGCCTATTCGAAGTACATACAATCTATACTTGAATCCACTTACGAGGACTTACGTATGGATTGTGCCGATCTGGACTTGAAATACTGCAGGGAATTGATGTCAAAATACCTGAACATTTACCCCCGAACTACATTGGTGTTGGACGCTTTCGACGAATGCGATCCTGCTTCGCGTGGTGACCTCCTTGAGCTGTTTACAGACTTGCTTTGTAACAGTACAAGACCAATCAAGCTGTTCATTGCAAGCCGTCCTGATGGAGATGTTCAGCAGCAGGTTCGCTCGCATCCAAACATCGAGATTCAGGCGACCGATAACCAGCAGGACATTCAGGCCTACATCAACCAAGAGATGCTAAAGCTGATCAAAAGGGACAGTGCATTCTGCGATCTCCAGGATAGAATCAAGTCAACTTTGTCAGCGAAAAGTCAAGGAATGTAGGCACATGCTTCTCTTGTTCGGTGAAAGCTCATTAAGATTGCTAACGGTACTGTTAAGTTTCAATGGACTTACCTGCAACTCAAACAGCTTGAAAGATGCGTGTCTCCTGAAGCGATAGAGGGATGTCTTCACACACTTCCCAGAACTCTCAACGATACGTATAGAAGCTTCTTGGAGGAGATAGAGGAAAGTCATCCCCACGACCGAGATCTCGCGCTACGCGCTTTCAAGTGGGTCCTGGCCGCACGAGAACCGCTTGCACGGGAAGCTCTACTCGAAGCAATCCGCATCAATCCTGACGGTATGGATACAAAGTTGTGTGCCTCAATTAGCGACGATGCATTGCTGGCATTATGCCGCAATCTTTTAGTCATCGATTCCGAGCGCGACGTATGGAGAGTATCGCATTTATCGGTCGTAGAGTATTTCGAGCTCCGTAAAAGCTGGACTCCTGCCGTCACTAACCTGATGGTGGGCAAAGCGTGCTTGCTGTTTATGTTGAGCGAAGCTTGGAATGAGACCACGCACAAGTTTCCCCTCTATAATCTGGAAAAGACGCCCGAATATTCCTGCTTTACACGAACATTCATATACTATGTCTCCTGTTTCTGGCCAGAACATATTGCGATCTTAGACCCTACCGGCCTGTCGACAGAGAACTTGTCTCCTGTAGTTGAGCTTCTGGAGAGGTTTCTTGGTGCTCCGCAGGATAGCAGCGCGCAAAACCGGATTTGGGCCCGATGGTATGATAACAGTGTAATGCCTTCTGAATACTCTATCTTGGCCGTGTGCATATTTGGATTTCGCCAAGTATCGGACTCATGGTGGAATAATGGCGAGCTAGATCTAGCCAGTACTAATCACCACGGTCGAACCTACGTGCTGCTTGCTGCAGAATATGGCCATATCCATATTCTGCGGATCCTTCTGGCAAAAGGTGGTACTGTTGGGATACAAGGCGGCCTCAAATCGACGCCATTGATCAAGGCTGCCGAGTATGGACATGTCGAAGTGGCCAGGTTTCTGCTGAAGGACGCTAAAGCGGACGTGAATTCGCAGATAGACGGGGTGTTTTGGCCTAGCCGATGCGCATTGGGAGCGGCCATAAGTGAACGAAGTCTGGACATGCTGCAGCTATTAATCTTTGAAGACCACGCAGAAGTGAACATGCACTTGAAATGCGATGGCAGTCCATTGGCTATGGCAAGTCGTGATGATTGGTTGGAGGGCACGAAATTCTTGGTGGAGCAAGGCGGAGCAGATGTCGATCTGGTTCTGCAATACGGATGGTGCGGTAGCGCCCTGGATGCCGCTGCTAGAACCAACTCTTTGAATACATTGAAGTATTTGGTGGGAGTTCAACGGGCAAATGTGAACTTGCCCCTCCAGATTGGTGATTACGGGAGTGCATTGGCGGCTGCCGTCATGAAAGGATATCCAGAATCTGTCCAATATTTGATCGAGGTCGGAAATGCTGATGTCAACGTACCACTCTCGGGAGAAAATGGTACTGTGTTGACAATGGTAGTGATGAATTGGAGACTTGGACTCATGGAGACTCGTCTCCTGATTCAATTGGCAATGAGAGGACAACCCGGGGCTCCTCGTCGTTTCTGGTTTCCGCTGAGAGATATTGTCCGGGCTCTGCTTGCGGCAGGAGCCTCTGTTGTGTCAGATATTGGGGATGGGGTAATTGTGGATGCAATTGAATGTTTCAAGAGCGAAACCTGGCTGAGAAAGAGGCCCGGAATTATGATTGATGCAGGGTGCTCGCTGACGGATGCATTTGGAAAGAAGAGGCTTATATTCGATGAAGACGGTGCAAAGGACTCTTTGGATATGAAGAAAACGAGGGCGGTCGGGAAGGCCACGCTTGTTGAGCTACAAACGGCAATGTGGCAGCAATATAAGAATGGCACCCTTGGTATTGAAGAAGCCAGATACGTGGAACGGATGTACCGTGAAGACAATATCCTGAAACTTTCTAAGAGGGATCTGGACACAATATCGACGTATTTCGACAAAGGTGTTATAATTTGAGTCCCAACTGCTCGTTGGCTTTGTCTTTTTGATAAATGACTGTACTTAGAACAATTGTTACTATCATTTTGCATGCTTTCTCTAGATTGGAAAGCGTAGCCACTCTTATGAAGTTTTGAGACAGTCTGTGTTGCAAATATCCAGATAAATTGTGATGTACGTTTCCGATCACCATAGTTTTGTCCTTCGATACTTCCAGACGAGGCTACAGAAAGGCGACATCTCATTGACACCCAAAAGATTATCGGGCATTAAGTCCGGAAGTCTTTTGCCCATGTATGAATGCCATCAGCGCAAGAGTTAAGTCAACGGGGACGTATTCAGTGAGAGTAAAGCAACCACTTCAACTCCCCAAAAACCAGCAACCCCCCCAACCACACCCAACACAATCTCAATAGCAACCGCCTGAAAAACAATCTTAAAGTATCGAACCCTCGCAGAATCCTCAAACGTCCTCCACGCATCTACAATACCCAATCTCGCATCACCACCCCCCATCTTCACCTTACCACCAAACCGCCGATCAAACGGCACAATGGGATCAAGCCCCTCAGGCAACATCGAAGCCGCCACACGAGTGAATATCGCATTAACAGGCACAGTGAGTAAGAAAAAGAACATAAACCAGAAAACAACACCAAGTCCCCCTTCTCCTTTTCCACCACTCGATCCCTTCTCACCAAGTATACCCAAAATAACCCACCCAACAGCCCTGGAGACAGCCAAATTCAGCGAGGAAGTCATAGACATGACGACACGATGCAGTACGGCAGCAGGAGCAATCCGTTTCCAATGCTGGTAACCTAGCATGCGTCGATAGCCGACGAAAGGCGATTTATCTGCGATGACTACATGCACCCATGCCATTTGCCATGTAGCGCGGAACATCCTGCCCATGAAATTGGCTAGAAACGAGGCGAGGGTCATTTGGATGGGAATGGGGATGAAGGCGGGTATTAAGAGGGCTAAGACCATATCTAGCGAGATGAAGGCGAGATACATGCGGAATCCGCGGAAGGTGGAGAAAATACCGCCGCCGCCGAGGCTGAAGAGGTAGTTGATGGATGTGCGGAGGTCGCTGGTTATTGGTTTCGGAATTGGGGTGGTGGTGAGTTCGGGATCATTGTTGTCGAGGCGGATGTAGGGGGGTGGGTTGGAGTTAGGGTCTTCGATTGCAGCTAGGGCTCCGATGACTTGGGAGGTGTAGGCGACCTGTTCTCTTTTATGAGTATAATACTTGTCTATTCTGGTATTACTTTTGACTCTCCCAGGAAGTTGCAAGGAGGAAAGCGAAAACAGTGAAGAAGATGAGAAAGATGCCTATCCATTCTTTCACCAGAGGGTCTTGACCGGGTTGAAGCCGAGCGGATATCACTTCGATGCCTCGGCGTATGAGAGCAGCGCTAACAGATGACATGTTTGCTCATTAAAAGAAAATAAAAACACATTGCAAAAGTATGCGCGGACATGGGACATAAGAATCTAATATAAATCGCCACTCTCGGTACAGGCTAAAATGTCTCAGATGCAAACCATGAAAAGTGCAGGGATCTCACCTAATTCTTCTTCGCCAACGCCGTAGTGCGGGGCGTTTATGATAAGCGAAAATTATGTCTCACTCATCGTACTCTCGAAGTTGGTTTAGTAGAAGTAATTAGCAAGGCCAGAGGCTATAGGGCACAGATTCCCAAATGGGAAGAGGACAAGATATTGCAGATGCCACAAGGTGGCTACGCGTATGAAGATCGATGTCAGTGCGCTGGGCTCCACTTTTCCACCCGATGAAGCATCTTGCTTGGCCAATGCCGTAACAGAGCACAAGTGGTAAATAGATTCTGCTTCAGTACAGTTAAGAGAATACTTTCTCATTATTATAGCAGTTCAATAATACAGCTTTATCTCAAATACCCATTCATCGCCAGCGCAAACCACACAGCTACATTATACACGTTCCTCCAGATGAATCACAATCAAGGATACACCGTCTCATACCCATCATCACTGCCATCATCAGTCTCATACCAGGTGATATTATCAAAGTACAGTGTTCTAGTCGCATCAGTGTAGGCGTCGGTATCTAGAAAATCCAGTTAGCAAGAGTAACGACCACAACCCTAATTCAAACCATCGACAAACTCACCAAAACAATACTCCCCATTCTTGAAGTACCACCCAGTAGTCAACGCATCATCATCGTCCCAAGCCCCAAAACCCACATCAATATCCGACACACTGTAAACCTGCTCCCCATCCCACCAAACCTCATAAGCGCCATCACTCTCCTCCGACACGCGCATATGCACCACGACACTATGCCAAGCATCTCTCTCAATACCATCCACAATAGTTGCTGTAGTGCCAGTAGAACAAGCCGCGCGGTGCGTAGTCTGCAGAGTATTATTCACGATCTCGACGGTGCCACACCACGAGGAGCACCCGCCGGGGCAGAACTGCTGCGCAATGATGGCGCTCTTGTCCGTCGGGTAGGTATCAGAGGGCACGTAGATGGAGAAACCCTGCCAGCCTTCCTTGGTCATTTGGGCCACATTGGTGGTGGTGTCGTTCTCAAAGACGCAGATCTCGGCACCTTTGCGGTCGCGCGTGCCGTCGTAGTAGGACTCGTCGAAGTAGACGGTGAGGTTGCCGTCTGTGGCAGTAGAGTAGGATGGGGATTCTACATTGCAGGCGGAGAAGGGGGATAGTCCGGAGGTGAAGTTGCTGTGGTAGATAGTGCCTGCGTGGGCGAGGTGGTGGAAGAGAGGGAGGGAGAGGAGGGAAAGAATGGACATCATGTTGAAGTGCTGTGAAGCTTGGGATGATGTTGAGGGGTCAGGATGTGGTGGTGATGCAAGCTACTTTATATGTTTACTACCCTGAATCAATTGAGTTTGATATCTATATTAAAGTAGGGTTGTTTTGTGCTTGTTCTTCAGGGGCATCGGCAAATGAAGCAGCCGTTCTTCCTGCTCCCCACCAGATCCACCTCCTTCCCGTCTTCTCGGGAAGAACGCGTATGCCACTTAAGTTATGCACACCGGCGCATTTTCCGGCTGTTCCCCGCATGGATATTGACTCCATTCCTTAGCTTAGTTAATGGATCGGTCCCTGTCCGGCATTTAGCCCGAGGTCTAATCTAATCTTTGGTCATAAGATGAAAGCTAGTAATAATATGAACAACATGCCACCACTAAGACTCCAATTTTACTTCTATCAGGCAATCCGACCATGCATATTCTCAAGCTATGCCTTGCGGTGGCTACCGCTAATCACGCCCAGGCGCTGATTCAAGATGTCCCCAGTCTAAACGGTACGAGCTAGACGTTAACCTTTGACATCCCCACTAACATGCTTATCCACACCAGGGCCCGTAATGATGGTCCCCGACACACCCGGCTCAAAGAACAGAACAAACCAATTCCAACATCCAGGCCTTTGGCATAGCCATGATCAACTCGAGCTCATGCGAACAAATGTCCTCAACGGTGTCGAGCCATGGGCATCTGAATACACCCGATTCGCTCAAGATCCCTACTCTAACGCCTCCTATGAAATGCAAGGCCCGTATCCTGTGATCAGTCGCGGGCAAATAAGCAACTATACTAGTTTCCACGATGATTCTCGCGCCGCATATCAGAATGCTATTATGTGTAAGTACACAACCCCAAAGGCCCTTTCGAGGGCTAATACCTTGGATTGATACAGGGTACATCACCCGCAGCCAAAGCCACTGGAACCGCTCCACCACTATCCTCGACGCCTGGGGCTCCGATCTCGAGAACATAATCGGGACAGACCGATCTCTCCTTATCGGCATCGAAGGCTCCATCTTCGCCAACGCAGCCGAGATCATGCGCTGGGAAGGCGGCTGGGTCGAGCAAGGCGCGACATACAAAGGTGGCTCGGGCTTTAGCGTCCAGCTCTACTGGCTTTTCGCCCGGCAGAGTATCATCATCGGACAAGCAAATTACGGCATGGCTAGTATCATGGGCTTGCTCAATTTTGCCGTCTACTTGGACGACGTGGCTCTATACAACTATGCCTTATACGCATACAAACATGATCGCTGTGCCGGAGTGCCTTATAATTATCTAGCTTCTACAGGCCAGAACTCCGAAGCGGGTCGCGATCAGTCCCATGTACAGGATGCGCTGCAATGGACGGCACTTGCTGCGAGGGTCGTGGCTAACCAGGATTATGACTTGTTTGCTTTGGAGAATAATCTTATATTCACCGCGGCAGAGTATGCAGGGAAATATCTCATGAATCATACGGTGCCATATGATGCGAGCTTTTATCGATGTGAGGTGGTTTTGGTGGATGGTCCTTGGGCGAACATCTCTGCGGTGAATCGGTATATTGGATATCAGGACGGAAAGACGAATCCGGCTGCTTGGGGACTACTCTATTATGAAGCTTTGGAGAGGGAGATTGATGTGCCTTGGACTTTGCGCGTGAAGGATGTTTATGATGCTTCTGTGAAGGGTCAGGCATCGCCGGTTGATCCGTTCAGTTGGGCGGATATGCTTTTTGCGGTTGCAGAGAAGTAGAAATCTCGATGAATGTATTTGCTCAGCATGCATGTATCTAAACAATGAGATTACTTACAAATAAGTGGTTACTAAATGGCGTAGCTCTGTTCCATAGACGCTCTATATGGACTTTGAATAAGACCGAGATCATTTTGTTTACTATAGTAATGATAGTACTCAAGAACGTCGGTTAGATTCGGCACTCAGGTCTGGGATTATTTTTATGAGCTTTATAATAATGCAGTTGTTGTGACATATTCCAGATCCGTACATCACTAACTAGCTACTAGCTGACTATATATTCCCATATCCACAACAATTGAACCGCGACCTAATAAACATACCGAAAATTCGGATTCTCCCTATCCGTCAAATCCTGAAACGCCAACTCATGCGAGACATCACTGCTTTCATCCTCCTTCGCCTTATTCCTTCTCATCAAGATCACCCTTGTCAGGGCTGTCAGGGCAATAAACACAGCATAAATCACAATATGCGCCAGAAAGCCGTGCAAGTATCGCGGAGCGTCAGAACTCTGAAAGATCTGCGGCGCGATGAGATTTCCCACCGCCCAACCAACAAAAAGGAATGTCATGGTGAGACTTTTCTTAGTCTGACCGGCTGTGTTGCGGGTAATCAGGGAGATGATCATGTTGCCCTCGGCGAGGAAGAACTGCGTGCAGTAGAAGGCGATGAGCATGCCGCCGGCGTTGGATGCTGTGGGTGTTACGACGAGGATGACAATGGTTCTGACGATGGCTGGGATGGTCCAGAGCTGGTATCTGGTTAGATTTTGGTGTGAGAGAGTAGGTTGGGGAAAAGCTCACAATCATGGTTAAACACGTCTGTTGGAAGCGCTGTGAGCACCATGCTGATCCGACCATCACGATAATGGTCCATGAGCCCTGGGCTATATTGAGCAGCTCGGTCTGAAGCAGAGAGAAGCCGAACTGCTCGATGATCAGGTTAGAGAAGACGCCTAGGCCACCGATGGCCAAGTTGGAAACGAGAATGAGCATCACGCAGCACCAGACGATAGGATCATGAATCGTTTCGATGACTTGATATCTCTTAAATTATCGGTTCTCGATTCCGGTCTCGTTGTGTCGTACGCGCTCTACCATCAGCTTTTTGTCTTCCTCGCTGTAGCACTTAGCTGATAGGGGGCTGTCCGGTAGGAAGAAGCCAATAAAAAACGACCACACGCATGTAGCACATCCAAGAGCGAGGAAGAGCAATTGCCAGTTCTTTATCACTCCCCCTACGTACTGGGAGGTGCCGAAGGCGAGTAGGCCCCCGATCTTTTTTGGGTGAATAACTGAGCTGCATCTTCAATGGCAGAGCGAGAGGAATAATGACATACCATCAATTGTACTCCAGTCATGCAGTACCAGATTGAGTTCAACACCGACTGCTCTTCTCGCTTAAACCACATAGCTGTTCTAATATCAATGTCAGCAAGACATCTCTCGATGCAACACCGGGAAATACACACATGAGCATCATCGCAGGCTGAATACAGCTCTCAAAGAACCCCAACAGAAACCGGACCGCCATCAACGACCCAAATCGTGTAGATGCAGCCGAGCATGCCACGATCGCACCCCAAATAAATACATTGACAGAGAGCATCTTGGCAACTGGAAACTTCTGCAACAGTAGATTCTGGGGATATTCGCCCACAAGAATGCCGATATACAGAATCATGCCCAGTAGGGAATACTAAATGAATATTAAATCAACATCAAATATAAATTGTGAGCTAATAATGGTTGGTGTGTACCTCTTGTCCGACCAGATGTGCATCGTCCTTAATACCCATGATAGAGGCATAATTCAAAATGCCCTTGTCAAGTGACTGGAAGAAATAGGTCACGATCTGAATAACTAAAATACGACGAGTGATCATCCAGAATAGTCGTTTATCTGTCGCCTCGTTGATCTCAATGCCTGGGTCTGCTGCATAGGGGTCCTTCTTCTCGGTCGATTCGAGGTGATCGGCTGTTGTGGTGTCTATATCGGAGGTTTTGGATGCCATTGTGGAATCTGGGGATTGTGGGGTTGTGGAGTTAGGCAGATTGAACTTCAGAGAAGGTTATCAATGTATGGATTTGTATCCCCCGGACTCAGTGTGAGAAAGAGCTTGCATGGTGGGGAAGGCTTAGCTGTAACAGGTGTCTCGTAGGCTCGTCGGAGGGACTCCGGGAGATCGCCCGAAATGCCTATCCACGGAATTCTGGCATGGACTTCTTGCGCGGAAGAATTCCCGGACCCTTTTCCGATTGCGAATGCATACTTCCACAAATGGAGAACCAATTCTTGTAGAGAAGAACAAGGAGATCTTAACAAGTCTCTTATTGCGTATTCAGTATCCGAATAATTTCTCCTAACCCTGCATCGGTCCTTAGACAAACTAAGAACAATGTCTATCGAAGCAGGACCCCCAGCGACCGTCAACGGCTCCGGCTCCGAAGTACTCCCATCCAAGCAATGGACGCGAGTACTCGAAGCCCTCTATTCAGAATCCGTCCTAGCAAAGGTCTGGTTCGTCGCATCCAAGGCGATGGGTAGTGTGAGTGATACAATTTCTTGAGCCATTATAATACCTGGCAGTAAGCCCGAAAATGATATTAACAAAAACAGACAAACCCTCCAACTCTATACCCCGAATACACTGGCGAAGACAAAGCTACATACATCTACCGAACCCTCGACTTCTGGACATCCGGATTCTTCCCAGGCTCTCTATACCTTCTTCTAGAGCGAAGCACTCTCTTCCGCGACCGGCATCCTGCTCCCCATTCCACGCAAGCAAACAGCGAGTCCGTTCTCCGCCCCCATTCTCTCCAACACGAGCACCTCTGCCGCTGGTGGACAGCCAACCTGCACCAAAATGCCCTCCGTAAGGATACCCATGACCTAGGCTTCATGATCACCCCCTGGGCGATGAAGGCATGGACACTTCATCGAGACCCAGCAGCATACAACTCCCTCGTACTAGCAGCCCACTCCCTTGCTAGCCGCTTCAGCGAATCAACCCAGTGTATCCGCAGCTGGGATCAGTGTGTCACGAAGCGCTATGCATACAAAGACCCGACGCAGGACTTCCTATTTATTATCGATAACATGCTGAATCTGGATATGTTGTTCTGGGTGGCGAGAGAAACAGATTGTCCAAGGCTATATGACATAGCCAGGGCGCATGCGATCACCACGCAGCAGCATCACATCCGAGATGACTGTACGACCTTCCACGTGGTAAATTTGGATCCCAAAACCGGAGCAGTCAAGTCGAAGTTCACGAACCAGGGATACAGTGATAGTAGCTGCTGGGCAAGGGGCCAGGCATGGGGGATTCTGGGGTTTGTGCAGACCTTCGGGTGGACACAGGAGACGGAATTCCTTCGCACTGCTAGAGCGCTGGCCGATGTATTTCTTGCGAGATTGCCGGACGATGGGGTCCCGTCTTGGGATTTCGATGCGCCTGTTACTGACACCTCACCACGGGATACTTCTGCTGCTATGATCGCCGCTTGTGGAATGCTGTTGCTTCATAAGGTATATAAGAAGTTGCAGGACACTGACGCAGCTAATCACTACCTTCGGGCCGCGATGAAGCTGGTTGATTGTACGGTCGGAGGGTATCTAAATCCCCCTATGCGTTTCGAGGCTGGCCCTTCGTTAGAGGTGCCCGTCTACGCTGACCAGTGTTCGGCCCATCAGACTGACGCTTGCAAAGGCTTCGAAGCACTGAAGGTGGTCGGGGACGCAAACGCATCTGAAACTATCTTGACGGGCGCGACGATCAATAATTATGAGTTTGCTCCTCGGAGGTGGTCGAATCACGGGCTTGTATATGCTGATTATTACTTCTTGCTGTTTGGAACCATGCTTCTTGAGATGGACTTGGTTGATGATTTTAAGAAAAGGTAGCATGGTACAAGCATCAACTCACCATTTGGGTGGGAATGTAGACTTAGAATCTAAAGGTTCGACGTGAAAGCGCAAAACGATCAATCGCGCAGTTTTGTTACTGGTCTAGTTCTCAATTCCGTCGGTCGCCGAGTCCTTGGTTAGGCCCCGCGTATTGCCGTAATAACTAATCCGCTGTCCTGGGCTAGATGTCACATCGAAGAGGTGCGATATATCTGTCGGCATGAGACTAGCCATGGAACTCTCCGAATCATGCCTGGAACCTGACTCGTGACTGCGGGTATCAAGCGGAGAAGAGATACTAGGATCTGATGGCAGTTGCATATTATAAAAAGAGAATGGATCTAAACCAGTCGGCGAGAAATCATGCTGAAAGGCCGGTGGCAGCGGTGGGAAGGCTAGGCTGAATGGGTCGAATGAGCAGCCAGTAGCCTGCTGCGAAGGGAACGGGGCCAGCTGCAATGGTCCACCAAGCGACTCATACTCTGGTGGATCATCCGAGTTTGTTCCCACGAGATCCTTGTACATCTCCTCTTTAGACTCGTCTGAATAGGCGGTCGTGCGAATATCCAGGCTCGGACGAGATACACAGGCTCGGTTCTGCTGGGCTTCGATCAGTCTAGTTGCGAATTTGAATGCTAGGCTGTCCTCCTGGTGGGCTTGACTGCCGTCATGCTGTCTTGTCCATCGCTGTGAGATCTCCATCAGGTTTGCAATCAAGGTGTTGAGAGCTGGGGATGGCGGCACCCTATTGTGCCTAGCGTGTGCAAGGAGTGTGCGGCCGGCGATGAATAGACAAAAAGAAAACTGGGGGTTCGTGAAAATGGGAGAAAAGGACAAAAATTGATCAGCAATAGTTGCTATCTCTGAAGCTGCTTCTAAGCATGTATCGGCGGAGGATGCCGATGGAAGTCTAATGGGACACTTCTGCCAGTGTGCTGGTGGATAAGCAATGCCTTGATGTAGCAGAATTACCGCCGTGTTGTGGGTTATGTGTGCTAGAGTCAGATTTGGATCCATGACCCTCTGTTCGTTTAGGACGCAGGCTTCGCGCCATTTAGGAGGTAAGTGGATTTTCCATCTGCGCGCATCAGCATCATAGCAGAGAATAGAAAGGGGATGATACTCACTGAATCAGTCGCAGATCTAGTTCCTTGAATTTGACTAGCCATAATCGTGCTTTGCTGGCATCGTTGATTAAGAAGGCGTGGTGAAGATAGAAGTTTGTCACTAAGGCTAGAGACTCAGTAGCCTCAATGATGTACGCAAATGCGCCGATGGCCTGCTCTTCACCACCATCCATGGTAGTCGAGTGACTGCTAGGAATGGGAGTGTTCTTGATATCAGAGATTCCAAAATATGGGGTGCAGAGTTCCTGCTCCTTCTCCCATAGAGCGCCTTCACATGGAAGACGGCGCTTCACATCCGCATTTCTCAGACTAATCTTCCAGCCTGTAGAGACGCTGCAGAAGCGGTCCATGAGAAAGACGGCCCAGAACACACGTCGCCGCTCCTCCGCTTCACTCCACGACCGAGATGGTGTAAGAAAAACCATGCGCCTGATTAGTCTTTCCCCCATACCCTTGACGTGATATAGGTCATCTTCTTCTACTCCAAGTTGAAGTTGCTCTACAGTTCCTGCCATGCTGCCAATAATAGACCATGACGAGGGTCCGCGGCCGCGATTTATCTGTTCGAAAGTAAATCAGTCTACTTCTCCCTAGAGACATAGCGTGGGCCTCAAGCTCACTGTTTCAAATGCGACAATAACCAGCGCCTGTAGATTCTCGACCGAGAAGGTTTCGGTGCTCTGCAAGATTACCTCTTGTCGACTTTTCTTGGCGATCTCTTTCATATCCAACGTATCGCCATACTGTTTGTTCCGTGAGAAGCGGGCACAGACAGAGACAATGGCATGTAAGATGCAATTGATGTGAACTCGTTCTTCCGGCGACCGCATCCGCTCGCGAAATTTCTTGACGTGTAGTATGGGTATCCACGGATGTATATTGGTGAAGTAAAAATCGACGAGTTCAGTCAAGACGGCATCAGGTAAGGGGCTGGCCACGCGAGACTCGGATTTTAGAGCAACCGCATGGTAAACCAGCTCATTTTCCACGCGGGTGCGTTTGGCTTGGGGAGGAGCACATTCTGGTGGCGCAGAATCGTCTGTATTTGCTTCTGTGCTCGATATTTTTGTCGCCAACTTCGCAGAGTCTAGCACTGAAGACTTCAGCTGCTCCCGACGCTCCGCCAGGGTCGTGGCTGCCGTGGTCCCCTTGGCCAGGGATCGCGGGGGCTCAGTGTTCGGAAATAAAGACTGCCACATCTGCTGCCAGAGCATCTCCTGGCCCAAAAACATATTCTCGAGCGTCTCGACGCGGCGATATAGCTGGTCGACCGCCCCAGCTCGGAGACCGGGCTTAGTTCGTCGATCATCGTAGACGCAAACGACATCCGATCGCATACATTGCGAACAGGGCTGCGCTCGATTGCATTTGGCTTTTTTCTTGCGACAAAACTGGCAGGCTGGAATTTCCTCCTCTCCTTTGGTAGTTGTCTCCGGCAAGTCTCCTGCGCTGGTGTTGGTTGTCGCGGGTTGAGATTTTGCGGTCATCGGGTAGACAGGGCTGGAATTATTGAGGTTCACGATAGGGATGTTTTTTCCAGGAAGACAGGGACGTCTGACATACAGAACTACACATTCTCAAAGACGAACGCCCCCATGGGGAATTCCTTCTTTTCCCCGCAATTTGCACTCGTCATGCCACTCCTGGAACATCCTCCTTGCCGTTGAGCTTAGTTGACATGGAGACCTGCGCTGCACCAATCAACCTCCTGTCGGCGGGCGGGGTAATTGCCGGTGAGTGTCCGACACCGGAAATTTCCTAAAATGCTTTAGCAAAATGTTCGATTTGCTATATTAGAAGTTGGAATTAGGAAAGGGATCGACATGTTCGGATAGATAACTGATCAGGAACTCCCGCTTTCAACTGTAGGTAGTGGTTCGTTGCTACTGTCAAGTCTTAGGAGTTGGGGCGCGCTGGCCCTAATCGTACAGGACAACCGGTTTGGTCTCCCACCTTCACTAACTCACTCACAGGATTTCTAGTAACACCCGATATTTACTAAACTAGCATGTTCGTTCTCCCCGAGTTCCAGCGTTTGGTTCTACTGTTGTGTATAGGACATAAAAAATGTATTTCGTGCGGAGTGGAAGACAGACCCACCTGCAGTTAATATACAGGGTCCATGTCTTCAGGGAAGGATCGGCGGGTAACTTACGTATGTGCAGGTGGCACTAAAAACCCTTTCCGCGTGTGCGAGTGCGTCAGGAAAAATCCTACAATGCACCCTAGACTATCCTATGTAGAATACTCTGTAGAGGCAGAGAACAGCCAAGTGGGGCGAACGAAAAGAGAGTGAGTTTGCGAACCCTCGTGCACGGGATCCACCAGGCCGCGCAACCTGTCAACCCACAATCAGTCCACCTCTCAGAGACAAAAGCAGATTTCAAGATTTAGCATCAACTGGATGTTTTAAGGGTCGAGCCAAAGAAGCTTGGACCACTAAGTTATCAACATGCAACGCACTCGACACGAGGGCTGTGGAATGAACTCTTACCACTAGGAGCCGAGATTGCAGGAGCATGAGATCGTTCGTCTTCACATCCGTCACTCATAACTTGACGTATTTGCTGGCGTATCACGCGCTAACTAACACGGACGAAGCTTGGTATATGCCGGTAGGGATCCCTAACGGCCTATCTTTCTTTTTCCTTACAATCACATCTAGCTTAGTGGTGACATACACCATGAGTACGTGTTCTATCGGCTTTGTGCCTTGCATGTGCCGTCTTTCGGCGTTGCTGATTCCTACAGATATTTCAATCGCTCTTTTGCAGAGTGACCGGCTCTGGACCTACTGAACCTCCCAACTCCGGCACCATAGGTGGAGCATGCCCCCACACAGTCATGGATCAGTAGCACAAGTATATCCTCCACATCACCCTACCGAGATGCATTCGGCAGAAGGAACACCCGTAGTGAATGCATAATAAGTCCCCCTTAATCTTCAATCATGCCATCAAACTAAGTCTTCCAACCCGAGTGCTACATCCGGTGACGTCCCGTCCACCCCCTGATAATATGCCCTTCTAGCAAACGTTAAGCACAAACAAGTCCAGTTGATACAAATCACAAATGTTTACATAAAGGGGTACTACAGGGTAGGTAGTGAGAATAGTGATGATGAAGTTGAAACATTGAGAATAAGAGCCACACCTTCCTTCAAATTGTCATGTTTGCACTCTAAACACAAGAGTTTGATAGGACCCCAAAGTTCCATTGAATGTATTGGCATTCTGCAAAGTCTTCCCCGACCAAAGTTCAACGACCTTTTGAGGCGAGCCAAGCCCAAGACTCGCAAAGCTCAGAGACGCAGTCTGAGAATAACTCTTCTCGTTCAAAAGAAGCACAACATATCCCCCCTCGACATTTCCAGCCCATACCTGAAAGAGGCCTTCCTTATTATGAGCCTCTCTATACGTCACAGGCTCTCCAAGAGCGTCTTGATTGACGGAAATGATTGCCTCATTAGTGAGCACGGCTAAGCTATCATTGGAAAGTTTGCTAAGATCAGCCCCAATGATCAAGGGTGATTTTAGCGCCGCCCAGAACGCAAACTGTGTCTGTTGCTGGTTGAGTGTGAAATTGGCATTTCCGACTTCGAGCATATCCATATCTAACCAGTGACCCTGAGTCTGATATTGGCTGATTTCTTTCATCTTATTGATGATCGTCAGGACAGAGCAATCGGCATATCCAGTGTTAAGACAGTAGGCTGTCTTGCACTGGCACTCGGTTTCATTGGTAAAGCTTGTCGTGATATCGCCAGACATTCTGTAAGAGTGACCGATATCTATGGACAGTCGCAATGAGTATCTCAAAATGGAAGATCGGTTTGTTTGTGGGATGTATCTCACCTCCTCCCCAGTGCCAAGGGAACTGATAGCCCCAACCACACACAGAATAGAAGATATCCCGGCCTGAAAGTGCGAGCGCATTCTTCATTGCCCCAAAGCGGATCTGAGGGGCCTCCGTCATCGACTGGAATCCGCCACAGTTGTCGTACTTGAGATAGTCCACGCCCCAATCTGCGAACGTTTGG
The DNA here is from genome assembly GCF_003184625.1 of Aspergillus neoniger CBS 115656. Classification (NCBI taxonomy): domain Eukaryota; kingdom Fungi; phylum Ascomycota; class Eurotiomycetes; order Eurotiales; family Aspergillaceae; genus Aspergillus; species Aspergillus neoniger. Next base: position 672,756 of record NW_020291131.1, read on the forward strand.
GCATCTCTTTCTTCATATCCCCAGCTTCCTGGTCTCCACGCACATGTGTAGTGTCCACTGTCTCCGTAAAGGCCTAATTTTAGGCCCTTAGCATGTACCTCCTCGGCCAGTGCTTCAATGCCCTTAGGGAAAGACGTTGCATTGGCTTGAAGATACCCTTTGGATGTGCGATTGTAGCTTACCCATCCGTCATCAAGCAGCACGTATTCGTAGCCTGCTTCTTTTAGCCCAAGGGTATCGAAGCGCTCCATAAAATCCTGGACTATCGTATAGTTTACCGTCGCTTTGAATGCGTTCCATGAGTTCCAGCCCATCTGAGGTTTTTGCGCCAGGCTAGTGCCGCCCAGTACGGAGTGGACGAAGGTTAAAATCGCCACGATGGCCAATCGGGATGAGAAGAGTCTATAATTGCGTCCCATCTTGCTGCTGAATATACTGGACGAGTTGTGTGTTGAGGTAATCGAGGAGTCGTTCCAGGAGCAATTTTGAAAGTTTTATTTGTAACAGGTTTGTTTCTCCCTCAGTGGCTAACTATGGAACCTCCGGTAATTGTCCGCGTTCCCCGACGTAGTAAAGGGGATAGCTAGAATAGAGTTACCAGCTATTAGAGCTGCACCTATCAGCCGAGTGATATATTCTCATTGGTTGGTTTTGGTGGATGGGGTTGCGGAGATGCTCCGGGAGATCTAGCGGCCAAACGACTACTACTAGTAACCCTGAACAAGTTGCCCGAGTTGTTAATCATGAACCCTTTTCTTCCAACTTACCATACATCGTATATTGAAGCTGTTTTAGCAACATCTCGGCAGTCCCAACATGAAGTTCCCACCTTTCCCAGCATTAGCCCTCCTATCTTTGAGCAGTCTAGTAACGGCCAAAACAGACCCTCTGAACTACCGAAACATCCCCGGCTATGTAGCCTCCAGCTCCTTAAATGTGACGACCGCTCTAGATTTCATCAAATCTCGGTCCGACTTGAGCATCCTATCTGAGAAGATCGATGAACTTGGCGGATTTGCACAGGCATTTGACACAGATCCAGATTGGAAATTTACATTCTTTGCGCGGAATAACGATGCATTCGAAGTATATACCGGGGCATACTTTGATAGCTTCGAGCCGACTCCGTATGTCTGATCAGACTTATTGTACTTGGGTTGCTGTCGCTAAATCCGCCTAGAAAAGGGAAATGGTGGCTAGGAAACACCATCATCCACCACTATGTGCCTAACTCCGAGCTCACATCAGCTAGTTTCAATGAGACTCTGCAGCGATTTCAGGTGAACATACACATACCCATCCAGATAAAATGCAGATAGCTGATATCAAGATTAGACTGCCACCTACCTCTTCGTGAGCTCGCAAGTACAAGATGGAACGGTTGTTCTCAATCAAGTGGCAAGAGTAGTTGAATCGGATATCCCGGTTACCAGTGTACGCGCATTCATTGCTTCCTTACAAGACCATCGAACAATAATCTTCTAATAATTATTGACATTATAGGGCGTGGTGCACGTCATCGACCGTATCCTAGAACCATCAGCACAGATCTTCGAATCCGATCTTCCGCGGATGTCGCAAACGTTCATCGCTGGGAGTTGCTCGAATCCTCAGCTTTCATATTGTTGATCTCAATCAGCCACTTGCAAGTTGGCCAGATTTATCCTAGTTTTATCATTGTCACAGTATAATCTTATGGTACAGACTCTGCCAGGAGTTACTAAGTAGACATTCATAAACTAATCAAATCTCACCAAGTGTTGGTTTCACTTATTCACAGGAATCATACCCCTGTAGATAAGGAGCTCCAAGCTAAAACCTACCAAATCAACCATGGTACTTTCGATGAGTCACTGGCATTTTCCGTTCACTCGGACCACCAAGTCTAGGCATCTACTATAGCCCATAGAGCAAAGAAACATGTAGTACAGACAACAGGAAACGGACAAGGCCAATCCGGCCACGTCTTCTGTTGGCAACTCCAGTTTATAAATCAACAAGCAACTCCTCACCCTAACGCCACTACTAGCTGAGAAAACCCAAACAATACAACTTATATCTTCTCCCAATCTTTTCACCAGCTCCTATCCTGCCTCCACCCTCGCAAACCCTATACCTCCTAATTCATCCCACCATCCTCGAAGAAAAGCACTCAAAATGAAACTCCTCACCTACCTCCTCCTCACCATCTATGCCACGACCGCCCTATCCACCGATATCAGTGCCGAAGAAGAGTGCGGCTCCCTCGGAGTAATGAAAATCGACCCAGCCGATCTCCCAGAAGGCGTCACCCCCGCGGATGTGCGCAAGTGCGCAGATCATCCGCTGGGCCATCTGTCGCACCCCGATGCTGCTGCAGGTAGTGTGTTGCAGCGTATTCTGCCGGGCTGGATGTTTTGAGATGGACATTTCATCTCTATCTTAACTCGGTGTGGTTGTTGTTAGGGCGTGAAGGCTGAAATAAATATATCTCAGGGCAAAGGGTTGGTCAGATTCCATGAATGATTTGGAGGTATGATGTCGTGTTATGGACGAAGGAATGATTTGAACTGCAGCTCTGCATCTGTGAGAGCTTGGGCGGGTGACAGCCATCTAAGGAAAGAAACTTGTAATGCAGGACTGTCCAGTCCACCAGAGTTCTGATTGTGTACGCCCTAACGACTTATTACGAGCCGCCGGTTTCAAGGAGGTGATTTGTAGATGGTCGCTAGAAATACTTAGAGTTTTCAATTTACCTCCAACCCAGATCCCACCAGCTTGCAAGTAATATATATCCTCCTCACCGCACAATCGGCATATAGTCTACGGTCGTAGTCGATCCCCCCTAAATTCCTCCGCCGGCCAGCCCTGCAACGCCGTTCCATCCTCAACATGATCCCCCGACAGCACGAGCGTATGCTCTAACAAACACGCATCCTTCCCCATCGACGCCCCCGACAACAATCGAGACCCGGTGCGCATCACACTCCGATCGCCCACTCGAAGCGGATGCAGCTCAAAATCCCCACGCGTGTTGAGATGGCACACCAGGCTGGCATCATCTACTGTGACCCGATCCCCCAGTGTCAGCAGGTCCGGCTCCGTGAGAAAAATGTGCGGTTCACCGTTTGCGCTCAGCGCACAATCTGCCCCGATCGTCGCCCCCATCGCGCGGTAGAACCAGCTGAGGTACGCCGTCCCGCTGAGTAACGACCGGATGCCCGTCCCGCCAAAGGAATGCTCAATGAGCATATCGATGGTGCGCTGAATCTGCCAGCGCTGGCAATAGCTACTGCGGTCATAGGGGTAGGACCCCTCCTGTCGTCGTCCGAGGAGCATCCACTTGCTTGCGATAACAATCGCCAACGACACTATCCCTTGGACTAAAGCCACTGCCGCCATGACTGCTGCTAATACGCCATACACGGCAAAAGGACGCCACCATCGCATCTCAAAAGCCGTCAGTTCCCTTGGGAGCAGACGACTCAGCACGAGCAACGCTGCCAACGGCGAAGCCATTGAGTACACGGCGGTGAAAGCAACCATAAAGCTGGAGTACCCAACGATAGGCCCCTGGCCCAGTACATGGTAGTTTGCCTTTCCCAAGTACAGGACTCGCCCGAACGGCCTTGTCGTGTTGTGTTCCCCATCTTCAGTATCCTTGGTACCATCTCCCTTCCCCCTGAGCTGAGGGAAGCGGACGGCATCACCATGCTTGCTGCCAGTCCAGACGCTGTCGTCCGGATAGGAGCCGTTTCGCCGCAGCAATGCGCCTGAGCCAACCATCGTGCGCGTCCCAATGGTGACCCCCGGAAGGACCACGCATCGGTCCCCCAGCATGGCCCCATCCTTGATAACAATGGGGTCCCTGCCCAGCCCGTCAATCGTGACCAGGCACGACCGGGAGCCAAACACTACGTCGTGCCCGATGTCCACCAGGTCAAAGTCCGGGATCAGTTTCAACTCGGTACGTGGCCAGTATACACGTTTCCCCACGCTCCCGCCCAACAGCCGTACCGCCACAGAGACCAGCTCGTAGTGCGGCCCTACCAGTTGCGCCAGGCGGGAGATGTCCCCCTGCGGAAGGATGGCGTATAGGGCCGCGTGTCTCACCTTCTGAGCCGAACGCAGTCTGTTCATAGGGCCTCGCGACGGCCGACCACAAACTGCGTCCAAACCGCGCTTGATTACAAGCACCGCCAGGAACCACGCAAGGGGTCCCGCCACAGCAGAGTAGAGCCGCATGAGAAGGAAGTAGCCGATCCGAGTCCGGCTGGTGAGCCAAGACACGGTGTGTCGCAAACGGTCGTCCGCGACAGCCGGGTAGCGACTTACGATTGGGAGCAAACCTGCGATGCGCGGCAATTCCGACACGAGGTGTACAAGAAGCTGCAGCCACCCCACGACCAAAATCTGCCAGATCCAGTGGGGCTGCATATCCCGGGCAAAACATTGATCGCGATTGGACTAGTCCGCATCGTCGACTTCCCAGGTGGACGAGTTGGCGCCGACACACGTGCTGGGGGGCAGCGTGGTCCCAGGTACCACGGTCGATCGGAGGCCCACATAAGAGTTGGCTCCAATGGTGATGGGCTGTAGCAGCATCGAAGTATTGCGCTCACTCGCAAATGGACGGCAGATGCAATTCTCAAGCACCACACCGTCGCCGATGTGAAGGAGATCGTACTCCCCAAGGGCCGTGAATTCGTCGATAAAGACATTGCGGCCAAAGCTCGATAGTACCAGATTCGGCTCCTGCCATAACGGTCGAATACACCCTGGTATCTCTTGGTCAGCTTACTCTGTGGACGGAGAAGGATCACGATTCAGTACATACCTTCCCACACACTTGGAGCGCTTTCTGTGCCAGCCACCACCGCATATGGTACGGTCCCCACATTGGATACATTCCTGCGCGGTATCGACCAACAAGGAGCCATTTTAGTGCGATCCCTATTAGGGGGGAGATAATTGCCATCAACAGCTGGACAGTCAGTTGGATGAGGATGAGGCCAAGCAGCCGTCCAAAGAGATTCGGACGCAGCGGAAACCGTGTCGATATTTCAGAGAGCAGATAAACCAAGAATGACCAGCGCAGCGCCTGAAGCATTGGGTAAAGAATGACAGATGGAACAAGATTTAGGAATAACACCCATGGATGAGTGGAGCTATATGTCTCTCGACAACCTGGAAGCTCGTGGTTTTCAACTTTACGTGTCTCAGAATCAGCGATCGCTGCCTCGATGATGGCCGTGATGGCGCCTACAGTACTATGCTGAAAAAGAACATCCCCTGCCACAGGCACCCGGAACTCCTGCCGGATCTTGGAGATAAGCTGGCCCACACTCATACTGTCCCCACCCGACTCGAAAAAGTCGGTCGCGGGAGTCATATCTTCCGGGGCAGCTCTGAGTGCCGTTGCGAAGAGATTAGATACCTGCTGCTGCGTGCTTGACGTGACTGTTGGATGTAGTGCAGTCAGCTTGGCTTGCACAGCAGCCTCGTCAATCAAGCCATGTGTGTTGCGTGGCATAGGACCATCTAGCACGTCCAATCTGCTGGGAATTAGGTATCCGTGCAGAAGCTCTGGGAGGCTGGCGAGGATCTCCTCCGGCAAGACATCACCAGTCCCGTCCCTGAAGATGACGGCTCGGGGGTATCCGTCCGCGTGGACTTGCAAAAATACCTCCGACAGTCCCGAAACTTGCGCAATATATCCCTCCACCAAGCGAAAATTGACCTCGCATCGTTTTCGAGTGACGGGTACGCTGACAGGTGTATCCACCGGCGGACACAGTGCCTCGTAGTGCCGCTCAGCCGTAGGAACTTGATCTGTCAATGTCTCCAGACCCAGTCTTTGACTTAGGCCGATGCGTCGCAACTTGTTGCGTGATTTAGGAAGGCCATCCATGTAAACCAAAAGAACAGGCCATTTGGGCTGATGAAGACGCTCCCTCAGAGCCTTGTGAATTTGGCGAAGATCAGGCCTCATGCGACCTGCTGGGGTTACAATCGCCACACCAACAACCTCTTGAAGGGCATCATGGGGAGTAGGGAATGCCAGAGCCTCCCTGATACGGCCAAAAATATTCGATGACGGGTCTCAGGAAGCTGATACCATGGCATCCTCGACCTCCACCGGCGATATCGTCTCCCCTCCGCGATTGATGACTTCTTTCGTCCGCCCGGTGATATAGAGCCACCCATTCTCGTCAACATATCCGAGATCACCCGTGTCAAACCACCCTGCTGAAGTGAACGAGCTCCGATCCAGTCCATCTTTGATGAGGTAACCTGGGAATACAGGTAGGCCTCGGACACAGATCCTACCTACCGAGCCAGTAGGGGCACGCTGTTGCGTGTGCTGAGTATTGAAAATTGCCAGCTCTGGCCCCGCGGCCAGTCCGGTGCTCCCTGGCCGACTAAAGCGGCCGACCTTAGGTGGTGCCGTAATGGGTACACATTCAGCCATTCCATAGCTGAGTGACAATGTGCATTGAAATATGTCTCGGAGCTGCTGAGCGAGATTCGAGGGCAGTGCTGCTGCCCCGTTGCATATAAATTTAATAGTGCTTTTCCTAACAGATTGAACTCGTTGCGCAGCTTCGGCTACTATTATCTCATGCATTGTTGGTGCTGCGTAGTACCACGTTGGGCGATGCTCTTCCACCATATCCCAGAAGAGGTTCGGATCAAATTGAGAGCAACAGATCGTCATGCCCCCTGCCACAAGAGAGGCCCACAAGCTTCGCATCATACCGCCGCTTTCTATGTCAGTACATACCTCTTTGCATTCGCTGTGTAGTAACGAAGGGGCTCATACACATGATGGAGTGGCATCATATTCAAACAGCGAGATCCAGGAGTCAACTCCAGACTGTCCATCACGAATGTTGCACTGGCAAGAAGATTGAACATGGTGATAGGAACTAGCTTCTTGTTACCACTGCTGCCACTCGTGGCCAAAATGATGGCGAGTTCATCCGGACCATTGGGAGCGTGCTGGGCTCGACACGATTCAATGGAGCAGTTTGTGCAAGTAACACTGAAAGTCAAGTCATCTTCGGGTTGAACTGTGAAGACGAGTAACTCCGTCTTTTTCTGCAGCCGTTTCGTATCCGATTCAAGCATGAGAACTACATCTGCCCCGACCGCGCCAAGGTCAGTCATTAGTTCCTTAGGGGCTGCTGTAGTTGCCATCGGCACAACGGTATAGCGGTTCGCTACTGCAAGCAAAGCCAGGGCCAGGAGAGGTCCATTAGGAAGAACGACTGCCACTCGCGGGCGCCCACAATTTGAGTCCGGGAGCGTAAGATAAAAGTTCTCTATGAACTCCCGCACCTTTTTGTGAGATATGACGCGGCCTGACCTGGGTTCCAGGAGGGCTGGATGCCGGGATTCCCATGAGATGAAGTCGGTCATATGGGGCATAACCGACTTTATTCTCTGCTGAACATGATCAACTGTCACCACCCAGTCTGACGAGCTGCCATCCTTGGCTGCCTCTGGTAGTTCTTTCCAGTGCTTTTGGTAGCGTCGCAACAGGTCCTGAAATGCCAAAGGTCCACTCTCCCCGTATAACGGCTCAGTAAGCTGGAGGAACGCGAGTTTGGGCGATAATTGACACAGCTCTTGCGGTTCTTTCTGTACTCTGTAATTCTTAGGCTGTCAGCACATGTCTGGCCCATCTAGGAGCTCCAGTCAACGCACAGGCTCGCCATGAGGACAAGGACATGGGCAAAGCTAGCAGCAGGTATTCGTATCAGTAAGATGGAAGATTATAAGAGAGGTAGGCGTTACTTTGCGTGTGCGCAGCAAGCCTGGCAGTCCTTCGCTTATGTCTAAACCATGAACTGCCCCTCTGCGCAACAGAGAGGCCTGTCCGACCCCCTAGGATTCCCTAGAGTGTGGTGTCATATGCAAGCCACACCGCCGCCATATTCATCCACCATTGGTAACAGACTGCAATAAAGTTAGGGACGATGCTTCAGATGCATGAACTTCACACCGACTAGGCTTTAGGCTGCCAGAGCGCGTGTGGTTCGTGGGCCTTGGCGATTGGTGCATGTAGCCTTGCATCTGCCCTCTGCAAATCGAATAACTATAGTCGTCCTGCCTTGCCTTGGAGGTAGTTTTCTTATTAAGTTCCGGGAAAGAGTACCAACAGAGTCTGATGACTCGGTGATACGATAGTTTTCATACACTTAGCGTGAGCGACAGCCGGAGCTTACATGCGTCCACTCAATGATCTCTGCGTTGTTCCACTCTGACCTCTGCGTTGGCATCACCTTGCTCTTGCTCAGCCTCCCATTTCTGGAAATCAATTACTTTTTACAAAGTAATGACGCTGCGTTGCCTTTTCTCAAAGTTTCAACTAATACTTTACTGGTCGTAGATTACCTCGACTAAAGGCCAAGGATAGCGTTATGATTCAACCCAGTCAGCAGGCTTATCACCTCAAAATGCCTCGCAAGTTAGACATCGGTTACAAGACCAAAGAGACCCAAGACATACCCAGAAACTCATTCAAGCTCTAGAAAAACCAATACTATATATTCTTCATCAATTGTTGTCCTATCTGGATGGCCGGACTCTGCATCATCTCACGTCATACCTCCTCTCCTATCGAACAATGATTTCCATTTGATCCGTCATCGAGCGAGTCACGAGCATAAATGGCTGGGCAGCTAGGTGTTATCTCCAGTTTTGTAGGCACAACAGTTCCCAAGCAATCATTATGGAGAACTATGCAATTTACCCTGTTGTGTGGAAGTTATAGAGAATTGTTACCTTTTTGGGTGCATATTCCATGAAGTTCACCCATTTGTATCCAGGCGATCTGTCCAAATTCTCAAAGATGGGAGAAGCAATTGGAAGAGGATGGCTTGCTGATCCTCCCAAATTTATGTAACATCACCAAGCATTTACTCCGTATTCTTGCTTCCTCTTTATGTCGATGTAGTGCTCAAAGAAGGGACGTCGAGGCTGACGAAGTCGTCCAATCAAATCTCAAGCTACGAAAAATCTCGACCCGATACAAGCAACTGAAGATCGTCACTATCTCTGGTTCTACAGTACATCATCCATGCCTCACCCGATGGAGGTTTTATGTTCTGTAATCGTTTCCGCCCATACACCACTGTCGCCACCCAGTTACTGACAAATATATAGTCAAAGGCAACAAAAATAAGGCCAGCACCAATGAGGGGACTGTATAGTGGCAATGGTAAAACTGTACGATGCAGACTGGAAGGCAGCATTGTCCCGCAGAGCATCAGTGGCCAGTCCGAGCTGCATTGCTGACAAGAGAATAGCAATGTACACTGTCGCCGAAGCCAACCACGCGAGATTGTCAATTACCAAAGAGCCCTCAGCCACCAAAAATATCATCACAGAGCATATTCAGCGACACTATCATGAATCTACGGCCTAGAAACTTTAAAAGATGTGAATGAGAATTCTCCTCAACATTCACACATGGAGTGGTAGCTTCAAGGCAAGGTTCAATGCCAGAACTTTATGGTTTTCCTGGATAACCTGAACACGATATTTACCGCACATAAAATACAGAGAGTGAATCGCCACAAGGGTATAAAGATAACAAAAAGCATTTAATAAATAACTCTCTACAGATACATTCACAGCTTCGCGCCCCAATACAGTTTACTTTGATATATAATAGACCCTTGTCAGCTATCTGGCCCTAACAACAAATTACCATTAGAGCAGCTGGGTTAATTATCAAACAAGCGGTTCCTCAGCGCCGGTATAATATATTTGCAAAGTAAAACAGTACAAGTGCTTTTAAGAGATGCTTTGGCTCTCGGATTTAGCATATAAGGTAAGATTTCGACAATAAAATCATACAGAGAAAAGGGTAACAGCTCAAAGGTATCTTCCAGAAATTAGAGTACTAATTAGTTCTAAGGTTTATAACAACTGCTATCACATGTCAACTTTTGAAGATTGTTCTTCAATATTATATAACAGAGCACAAATGTTCGGGACACGTCTCCTATACAGCACTATCATAAAAATTGCACTGCATCGGGGTTGCTCCCTAAGAATAACTCTCTAAAAACAACACCATTTAAAAGGAAAAAGAGAAAGAGGAAGTCAAGTACAAAACAACTGCATTAAATCTAGATACATCTAAGTCCATCTTCGCTTCGTCCGAAAGCTACTAATCACCGGCCCTACGTAGAAGGGTAGACTCATCGCCGGTGGGCGTCCCCAAACTCCGCCAACCGCTCAAAAAAGAGGCTAGTTCCCAAGTCAACGAAATGTGTACGCAACTACCACTGTGCGTCATTTCCATACCACATCCGATCTCCCCGTTCTCCTGAGTCCTCAAGGCGAGTTCCCCCAAGGCACCTTGATTCTCTCAGAAGTTAAATTCAATCGCTGAATGTGAATGGATCGGCAGCAGAGTTGGAGGCGGCGAACGAATCACTGCCAACTGCTGGAAGACAGGGGCGCCCGGTTGAGCAGCTCTGGCTTCCTGTAGCTTGCGATACCATTCTCGAAGCTTCGGGGCCTCATTCTTGAGAACGATAGCAAAGCCAATAAGACCTGCGACAATCACAACCTTATTCAACTCCGTCCAATCCATTGATACAACCAATGTCTCAGAATTGCAGTGAGAACTGGGAGAGAAAAGGGAAGAAGCCAAACGACAGGGAAGGAGACCGGCTTTATACCTTTGAGGCAAACCCATTCGTGAAGGAACATATGGACCAATTCCCTCAGAAGTGGGTTATATACAGAAGGCTATGAAGTAGGATCCTTCTGCGGCAGCGAGGAAGGCAGAATTTCCTGTTGTGAACAAAGAGAGCTTGTGGCAGCGAGCAGGTAGACTGTGCAGCAGTGAACGAGGCACAGTGCATGGTTGTGAACAAATACAGGTTGTGGCAGCGAGCATGATATGGTGCTGTGTGCTCCTATAGTGCTCTATAGTTAGCAAGCATGTGACGATTGGGTGAACGTCTGCTCGTTCTCGCTCTTTCCTGCAAGGTGAATACATCGACTTACCTTTTAGAACCCATAGACAAGCCCCAATGCATGCCACAGCCCAATCATCAGATCAAAGTAAATACTAAAAATCACATGTCTGTAAAGATAATAGTGCATACACTAATGGTCTTCCTAATAGACATTATCCAGTAATAAATGTCTTAGCTGAGCTTGAAGCTGTACTACTGCTGTATATTTGCATGTCTGATCGTTCCTTGATCTCCCAGCCACAGCAAGTAATTGTTCATGATGTCTTGACGTCACAACAAGTGGACAAGAAACATGAAATCTTTGTTTATTCATTCTGGAAGTTGTCAGCCCCTAGCAAGGCATCATCAAGCAGCTATTCCCAGTCAGCATCAATGGCAGCAGCTATCCTGTGGTATTATCGACTCACCATAACATGTCATCAGACACCGGATAGATTAATCCATCACGGAAGAGCAGGTGGAAGTCACTGTGCTCCTCATCAACTAGTCAGCATGGACTATCCCCTTTTCATTCTCCGAATGTCAACAAATTTTGCGGCTTTCCAGTCGCGCTGTTATTCTGATAGTAATCATATGTGTATAATTTGATGAAAACTCAACACTAACGCGGCTCCACAACGAAGTACCACTGTGTCAAGAAGTTGCTCAGTATGTATAACTTGCCAACTCATTTATATTCGCACCGAGGATGAGTGAGCATGGCAGAAAGGTCTATCCTGTGTGGTGCAGGATGGCTGGAATAAGAGATTCGATATTCGATATTCCACTCATTCGCGTCGAAAGTGTTATTGCTGCATCGCTTGAGAGCTCCTCTTTGAAGCCGGTTTATCGTCAAAAAAGGTTGGATTTAGGGGAGAAGTTGTTGATATTGTGCTCCTGTAAGGATGCAAAAGGTGAACAATTGAGTGCGATGATGCGGGATTGTAGGAAAGTTCCGATCGACAAGATAAGGATGTTTATATATGCCAGAGTATCTGACGTTGGCGGGAAGTCCCCTGCTATATAGAGGTAAGACCCAGGCACATCTCATGAGATATGGATCTTCAACAACTCTTAGTTTGGGGGGAAAGGGGAAGAGGAAGAAAGCAGTTCGGGGGGGTTAGAAGGTGGATTAAATAACCATTTATGCTTACGTATAACGGGTCAAAGGTGAATGTAATATCTCTCTACATAGTAACGTTCGATACGTCGCGTTAATCAGCGCATAAGGAATGTGCGTTAATACGTTGGGACAGACTGTCATGGATGAATTTTTATCTTCACTGGCCGTGGTCAACTAGTCTGGCCAATTCATCCCCCCGCTCATCAATTTGCATAGGGCTGCTTATCTGTAGACGTCAATATACCTTTATCTGTTATTTTCTCATTTTCTTATCTCATTTCCGCCTTGCACGTCCGTTCGTGAAGGCCGGCTGGTTAATCTGAGTCTCAAAAAAATTTAATATCGTAGAATGCCACATCTCATTTCTCTAATATCATGTTCCCATTAACTTGGTTGCAAAAATTCACCTACTGTTCAGAAGGAATATGGATGGGCAGTAATCATGAAATGGTATGATATACTAATTTTTTATTCATTAAGTAGTCGTACAGCGGGTGAAGCTGCGTGTGCTATTCCAAGGGGTGGGGATTCAACTAGAGGCCCAGGTATGTTAGTCTTATTTTCGCTATGCCGACGCAAATGGGAGGAATGAATATTCGTAATGGAACTAAACAAGAATTTTACAGAAGGATGAGCAGCGAATATTGCCATCTGGGCAAGAAATACGTTAGTCGAGTTCTAACAATTGTTATGGTTATGGTGCCCTCGTGCCCTCGGCAGGGTACACGATGCAACAAGAGAGCCTGATACAGTCCCAGTTACATGGTATGTATAGGTTACAGATGAACCACTGACGGCATGACTGTAAGCACCATGCTCTACAACACCCCCATTTATTTCACCTTTAATCGGCAATTGATGATTATAGTATACATCGGGTCCGTGGGCACCGCACACTCTATTTTCTCCGCACTCTGGTTCTTGGCTGCATCCTGGACCCTTTTCGGGACCGTTTCGGGACCACATCTGCAAGAAAGAAAAGGATGGTTGTCCTTGGCAGCATCTTGGCAATGCTGCCAAGGGGCCATTGACTAGGTATTACTGTTGGAATAAAAGAATTAAGATTCACTAAATAGCTAACGTGATAGGTGTATCAGTAGCCGATGGTGTGCATATGCATAACAGTCAATTGCCGCCTCTATATTAAAAGATGCGTTACTATCGCACATAGTGACTGGTCTACTCCTGGCAAGATCAAATCTTCTGATAAACTTACCTTGACTTTGTGAAGATGAGGTTCCTCTTAGTATTGTCAATATTATCCCTAATCCAACATGCAGCCTCTACACCCTCACTTTTATTACCCACGTCAAACGGTCCTGCAGAGACCAGCAATTCTAAAGCCCCAACAAACATATTTCAGAGATATAGTCTCCCTCGATGGACTTTGGAAATTTGCTCTCGGATCCAGCGGTAATGAGACGGCCGCGCCCTGGACAGCCCCATTAGCCACCAATCTCGAGTGTCCCGTTCCAGCCTCTTACAACGACATCTTTGTCGATCGTCAGATTCATGACCATGTTGGATGGGTTTACTACCAGTGCGAGGCTATTGTTCCCAGTGGCTGGTCACACCAGCAATATCTCGTGCGCGTCGAGGCCGCCACACACCATGGTCGCATCTATATCAACGATCATCTAGTCGCCGAGCATGTGGGTGGCTACACACCTTTCGAAGCAGATATCACGGGTCTCGTCTCTGCGGGTAATAGCTTCCGTCTGACTATCGCCGTAAGTAACGTGCTGACTCACGAGACTATCCCTCCGGGCAGGATCGAGGTGGAGGAGTTTACAGGTAAAATAACGCAGGTCTACCAGCATGATTTCTTCAATTATGCTGGACTTGCACGCTCCGTCTCGCTGTACTCTGTTCCGAAACAGCACATCCAGGACATCAGAGTTATCACTAACGTGGATGGCACAACCGGGCTGATCGATTACCTTGTCACAGTATCAAACTCAACGACAGAGCGCATCAAGATCAAGGTGGTCGATGAGGATGGAAGGACTGTTACCGAGGCATCAGGTACTCGTGGTACTGCTACCATAGATTCTGCCAGACTGTGGCATCCGGAAGATGCATATCTTTACCAGTTTCAAGTGAGCATAGTGGGCTCGGACGACAGTATAATTGACACTTATAGTGTTGCGACGGGTGTACGCACAGTCAAAGTCAGCGGGAACCAATTTCTCATCAACGACAAGCCATTCTACTTCACTGGCTTTGGGAAACACGAAGACAGTAACGTGCGCGGCAAAGGTTACGACCCAGCGTACATGGTCCACGATTTTCAGCTAATGAACTGGATGGGAGCAAACTCATTCCGCACCTCACACTACCCCTACGCCGAAGAGGTGATGGAATTCGCGGACCGGCACGGAATTGTTGTCATTGACGAGACACCCGCCGTTGGCCTGTCATACTCCATTGGGGCTGGGCAGTCCAGCGAGGACAGTCAGCAGACATTTACCCCGGAAGGAATCAACAATAAGACGCGCGAAGCTCACAAGCAAGCAATCCGGGAGCTCATTGCTCGGGACAAAAACCACGCCAGCGTTGTCATGTGGTCGATTGCGAATGAGCCTGCATCGCATGAGGCAGGAGCCCGTGAGTATTTCGCGCCACTGGTTGACCTGGCCCACGAGCTTGACTCCACCCGTCCAGTCTGTTTTACAAATTACGGAGATGCTACCTATGAGCTTGATCGAATCTCGGATATGTTTGATGTTCTCTGCCTCAATCGCTATTTCGGGTGGTATACCCAAACTGGCGAGATTGAGGAGGCAGAGGCGGCTCTCGAAAAGGAGCTATTGGGCTGGGAGGGTAAATACGACAAGCCCATCGTTATGACAGAATACGGGGCGGATACCATTGCTGGCCTCCATTCTGTGCTTGGGCTTCCGTGGAGCGAGGAGTTCCAGGTCGAACTGCTCGACATGTATCATCGGGTGTTTGACCGTGTGGAGTCAGTGGTGGGAGAGCAAGTCTGGGCCTTTGCTGACTTTCAGGCGGCTGTAGGGGTCAGCAGAGTGGATGGTAACAAGAAGGGTGTCTTTACGAGGGATAGGAAACCCAAGGCTGCAGCCCAGACTTTGAGAAACCGATGGAGGCATATGTAGGTGACCTATATCGGGGCCACAGGGGCAGGAACACCAGTCTTAGCTCTTTATTAGGGTACTTGAATGCGCGGCTAGAAGGCCAAGCGTCTTCGCCAAACCTCCTTCTATCTCACGGCACGGGCCGATGCCAATAGCTTACTACTAGCAATTCCGGCGTTATTACCACATGGCACGATTCCAGTCAGAAAAAAGGAGTTGGACCCACATTTGCAGGCCATTTGCGTTGAATTTTCTGTTGTTTTGCCGACCGGCTCCTCGGCCAGTAAGTAGTCTAGTCTAAAACATTGAGCCGGACATCCATCCAATTGGGTTTCCGTTATGTCTCTCCTGCCCCTTTCTTGATGTTCCTCTTTACGTCTCCACCCTTAACACAGGCAGATCCAACCAGTGGTCAGCATCGCGATCAGAGCCCAGAATAGCCATGACGTTGTGTAAATCTATGATCGATATATTTCCCCACATGCTGCCGTTGAAGTTGTCAAGGAGTGTTGCCTACATATTGAGTCCTCTGGACTCTTGTGGCCATCTGTCTGCAGAAGACTATCCCACCACATCTTTTCTTCGGTTATTTGATTTTCTTGACTCTTTTTGTCGTAGCCGCTCATTTATTGAATTTGTTTTGCTACCACTGCATTTTTCTCTTCCCTAGAGGCTGTCACGTTCCTTTCTTTTTTATTCTACACGATAGTCTCCGTTTCATGGCTGTCAATGCAGAGCAAGATCACTCTCCTCGGCAGTACCAACACCTAGAAGAGGACCACAACCTCTCCAATCATGTCAAGCATGATGTGGGAAAAGACACTTCTACTGAAACAGCGGAGGATGTCTTTCCCACTGATCATCAGAGCAAACAAAGGGTCGCTGTTGTCATGACATCCCTGAGTGTACGCATATCCATATAATCACCGTCACTGTCTCGTACATTGCCTAATCTTCGTGCGTAGTTATGTGTTTTCCTAGCAGCGCTAGACATTGTAGGTCAATAAAACCGATCATACTTGGCAGAATCCTTACGCTTCCACAGACCATTGTCTCCACAGCTCTTCCAGAGATGGTCGCCCATTTCAAAGCTTCCGACAGCGCCTACACCTGGATCGCCTCGTCGTATCTGCTAGCCAATGCCTCCTGTGTGCCGCTGTGGGGTCGAATCAGTGATATCTGGGGCCGCAAACCGATCCTTATGACAGTCGTCGCATTGTTCCTGGGCGGCAGCTTGATCTGCGGCGTAGCGATTAATGTCAATATGGTCATCGCGGGCCGCGCTATCCAAGGCGTTGGCAGCGGCGGCATCACAGTGCTAGCTAATATCTGCGTGTCAGATATGTTCAATGTGCGTCGCCGATCAGCCTATCTAGGCATTTTTGGCGCAACCTGGGCGATTGCTGGTGCCATCGGACCCATCATCGGTGGCGCATTCACCACCTACTCGACCTGGCGATGGTGCTTCTATATAAATCGTTCGTCCTATTCCCCACTCCTTCTCCTGGTGACAGTCTTCTAAACCTCCATCTTCAGTACCCATCGGTGGCCTTGCCTTCTTTGGCCTTCTCTTTTTTCTACAACTACACACTGCGTCTCTCACCCCTCTCAAAGCCGGCCTCCTCTCCCTCGACTGGATCGGACTCAGCCTTATCGTCGGCGCGACACTCATGCTCCTCTTCGGCCTCGAACTAGGCGGCTCACTCTATCCATGGTCTTCCCCAACGATCATCTGTCTCCTTATCTTCGGGGTCCTCACCGCCGGTCTCTTTCTCATATACGAAGCCCGAGTCGCTCAGATCCCCATCATCCCCACAACGCTCTTCTCCAACCGCTACAACCTCACCATCCTACTGATCAACTTCTGCCACTCCACCGTCTTCCTGGGCTCCTGCTTCTACCTCCCCGTCTATTTCCAGAACATCCTCCTCGCCAGCTCCCTACTAAGCGGCGTCTACCTCCTCCCACTGGTAGGAGCACTCGCCATCTCATCCGGCCTGGCCGGCTTCGTCATGCGCACCACCGGCCGCTCCCGCGAAGCCATTATCCTAGGCATGTTCCTCGCCACCCTGGGCTACGGCCTATTCATCGACCTCCCCGCCACCAAGTCCTGGCCGCGGATTATTCTCTTTCAGATTGTCGCTGGTCTCGGCATCGGTCCTAACTTCCAGGCTACATTGATCGCCCTGCAGGCCAACACCACGCCTGCCGAGCTGAGTCGCGGTACTGGAACATTTTCGTTCGTGCGCCAGCTGGCTGCCGCGATATCTGTCGTTGTGGGGTCAGTATTATATGCGCGCGCTGTAAGCGGGCAACGCGGAGAGATGGCCGCGGTGCTGGGGGAGACGGTTGCCCAGGAGATCGTGGAAGCGTCAACGGCTGCTGCTGCGATTGTGGAGACGTTGCCTGTTGGCGAGGATCGAGCGGTGGTGTTCCATGCGTTGACGGCTGCGTTGCGATGGGTGTGGGTGTTTTATACTGCTGTTGCGGGGGTGGGGTTTATTCTTAGTCTGACTTTGCGTGATATTCGGTTGGGCGATGCGCATCGAAAGGCTATGGACGAGGAGATTGAGGGACAGTAAATGGAGCGAGGAAATACTTCTAATCTTGAATAGTCATATGGCTATAGTTAGTGCGCATTACATTTCCATTATTCCACTGGGTGCGCTAGATAAGAATTGCAATATCTAGCACATAAACTGATACTACAGACCAGGTAAGCTAAACAATACTATACACTTTGCATGTGTGTCATTCTTGCCATCCCTCCCAAATATACCCAACATAATCAAACACCATCAACCTCAAAGGTAATTTACACGTCCCAAACATACAATAAATAAAATGGACACATCACTTAGTAGAAGGATTCGGCATCCCCTCCGTATGCGGCCACTTCCGAAACAGATCCGCGAGGTGATCAATCGGGGCCGTCAACAAACCAATCGCCGTCTCAAAAGGCGGCTTATCAGGCGCACTAGGATGAGACCGCGAAGGTACAAACATCTTCGTCCTTCCAAAGGACTTGGCAAGCTTCTCGCTTTCCTCTACCGACACGGCGTCTTCCAGCTTCGATAGATCCTGAGTCTCTTCTTCCTTGATGTGCTCGGACAGATCCTTCATCAAAGCCCGGACAGTAGCCTCGAATGCCGGGTCCGTGGGTCTCATATTTTGGAATTTCTTCAGTTGTTCTTTGACCTACAGACACTATTATCAATAGCTGTTGGGTGAAAGGTGGTGGAAAGGATGATGAATGACTCACAGATTGATGCTCCTTGCGATCCTTATTCGCCATAGCTAGGCCATCAGGGAGTGACTTCTCGAACTGGGGATACACGACCAGTTCCTCAGCAATTGAATGACGGGCCAGCTCCCAAGTAAATTGGTTCTGCCATTTGGTTTTCTCCGTCTCGGTAGCAGAGTTTAGGATCTTGTTGTAGTAGTCTTCGATCTCGCGGTGATCGGTCTTGATTGCCTCGGATATACGGGATGCCATGATGATGGGAGATTGGGATATGAAGCGGTGTTGTTTTGGGTTAGATAGTAAGGGCTTGAGAATAGGGCGAGAGGGGTTGACAAGATGGCGAATAGTCATTATTAAGGGCTAGAGAGGAATACTGGTTGCACTATGTGAGTTATCGGTGGTCCTTCTAGTCTTCTTTAAACTGCTATAACCAGACGTCATTATGAATTACTGTGTAACATGTCCCTTGCTGTTCATACTAAATACGATCGTGGTTCATACTTAAGGTTTGGGCGGCATCATCATCACGACAGCTGCGGTTGCCGAGTGATGACCGGGCGGCGCTTTTGCTAAGAACCCACGCGGGAAGCCAAGGTTGTTAATTTTTGTTCCTGGCCAATGAACTCTGTGACATTTGTAAGTGTGAAGAATAGTCTGGATAATGACGAGAGTATTGAATAATAAATATCGGATGGAAAAGGATGAAATAATTAAAAGAAGGATGACATCACAGAAAAATGTTCTAAGAAAGAGATTGATGTATGTTGTTACCCGGTTGCTCCAGATGGTATCTGTATATCCATCTTCACAGCAGAACCCTAATATGTTCTAACTAAATGAAGCATCTAGTTCACGAGTCTGCTGTGGAAATGGGGAGGGGGTGGATGCATGATTCTCCGGGGTTGTGTGCGGTATCCCGCAGCTGGTGAACGTTTCCATGCACTGCGAATATGTATTAAGTTAGCTAGCCATAATCAGTCCCCATATAAGAACAACAAGACTGCCGCAAGTAACTTGAAACGTCATTCACAGATTTCATAAGAGTTCTCGGCATATAAACCGTCTTGGCCATCTCGGCATTGTCAGACCCACCAGTAAGCACACAACTTCAACTAAGCACCAAGAATAGCACTTAACGACATGGCGTTGTAACTTATCCTCGTGTCGAGTTCTACCTGTGCAAAGTCGCCAAATTATACTTTGCAGAGGTGTGGTTCAAACTCCTTTCATAAGACGCGAGTCAGGAGAGTTTCGGCGTGTCTCTAATTCAGCCCCACATACCTCCTATCATGAAATAAGCTCTGCTGCATTCAGGCCCACATTGGGTCTCGATCGAGTTGATCAGTAGATGAAGAACTGTTGATCTGATGTTGTGAAATGCGGGCGATTGTATTAGAGGAGGTGTGTATTGCCCTAGTCTACAATGGTTTGTAAACTTGTGGGGGGCGGGAAGGGCCAGGATATGAAACAAGTGAAGAGCACTACTGAAACAGAGCTTGGGCCATTGCATCATTCCTAGGAGAGTAGTAAGTGATGTCGACCGGGAATCTCTCTCTTGAATTCTACCAGTACAGCTAAGGAAGATGATTTTGCGAGAATGGCAGTACTGGCAGAATGAGAAGTAGGGGAAAAATGCGACTTGTCTAGCAAACCCCTTCGTTAAAATCACAAGAAATTTCCAGTTGATATGGGTTTTGGTGTGGCAATTGGGCCCTTTGCACTCAATATTCAGGACTAGACTTATTGTTTCAACGCCGACGCCCAAACTCAAGAGCACGCGAGTCGTGCTGCTACTGATGAGATGAACCGTTTCCCGCTTGTAAATCCCCCAGTAGGTAGGGTTTCGATGTGCTGCTGATCCGATCCTTTACCTTCCTTTCTTGAGCCGCGCTTTAGCTCTTACAAACGCGTATAAGGCCCTTCTGCTCCCTGCTTCTTGGGTTTCGAGCCGATTGACTAAACGAGCTTCCCGTTGTCTGCTGGTCAGAATGGAATACACCCTACCTTTGGTTGACCACAGCCTAGCAATTTTCATCGTCTCGTCTGTCACGGTTGGCTTAGCGATAATTGCTGTGGCGTTGCGATGCTTTGTACGGTTATACATCCTGCGCGCGTTTGGGTGGGATGACGCGCTTATGGTAGCAGCGCTGGTAATTTCCATCGTCCTATCCTTAGTAGATGCTTTATATCGAAGACTGACTAATTGTAGGTGCTGTTCATATCATTGAGTGTGCTGTGTATGATAGGGACGGAAGCCGGGGTCGGCCACACGCTCGCGGACTTCGAGTCGTTCAGTCTAAAGAGTATAAATCCCTCGGATAGTCTGCACGCAGTGCAGTATGCGATGATAGTACGTTCCACAAAGTTGCTCCGCTCACCGTGAACGGCCTCTAATACCTATCAGTACTGGTGGCTTGGACAAATGCTCTACCTGTGGGCGTCGGCCGTCGCCAAAGTAGCCATTGCCCTTGCCCTCCTTCGACTGGCTGTCCGTCCACTGCACCGCTTTATCCTCTGGTCCGTCATAGGCACCGTGGTATGCATCGGGCTCGTCTTCTGGCTTATACTGCTGCTCGATTGCCTGCCAATCGGATACTTTTGGGGGCAGATCAACCCTCTCGAGTCGGGAAATTGCTTATCAACAGATATCCTTCTCATCATCGCATACACTTATAGTTCTCTCACCATCGTCTGTGACTTTACACTTGGGATCTTCCCGGCAGCGTTGATCTGGGACCTGCACATGTCGCCGCGCACAAAAATGGCACTAGGTGCGATCCTCGGGCTGGGGGCAGTGTATGTGACTTCCACGCCAATGAACAGGGACGAGCTAAATAATATTATAGTGCAAGCGTGGCTGTGGTCATCCGCCTCCCATACCTAAAACACTACGCCGACGCGGACTTCCTCTGTAAGCTTCTCCACAACCCCATCACAAGCAAGATTATCTGACAATGCAGACTCGACTTACCAAATCGCCATCTGGTCCGTCATGGAAACCGGCCTCGCCATCATCGTGGGCAGCCTCATTACCCTCCGCCCGCTCTTCCGCTGGTTTCTCGACGGCAGCTCGTCATATCGCTTGGACAGGCCACATTGCGTGCGGCGAGGGGGTTGCATTGCGGGGGGTTATGCATTGTCAAGCTCCACACTGAAGAAATCGGTCACCAAAGACGAGGTGAACTGCTGGCGGCCGGATCTTGTGTCTGTAGATAACTCGCACGCACACGGGGTTATCACGTCTGTCTCGACGCCACTAGGGAGGAGATACTTGAATGGTAGTCAAGAGAACTTTACGGGCGGTTGGCACGGTGGAGTGCAGCATAAGCATCGGGTTAGCGTTCATCGTACATTTACCGTGGAGGATGAGGTGTAGAATACAAGAAATAAGACAAATGATATTGAAATGGATCGGCAACGCAAGTGCTTAGATGAGAAGTGCATTAGGGCACTTGCTCGACGTGAAAACCTCATCATTATTGTTCATGGAGATGTGTACCATCAGGACAGGCCATCGCTGTCTCTCGCGAGCATGTCCACAACCTATACCTGTTGATATAGTGATCTATCCTCGAGAAGGGAATTCGATTGTGGAAATGAAACATCCCATTGATATGGAAGCAGATGGGGAAGTTTTGTTATCAGAACGTACAGTGCCGCAGCGTCTAACAGTATCATGGATGCAGTGGGTGCTGTCTACATGAACCAAGGATGAGTGCTACTTTATTGTTGGGCGACCAGGGTGACTTTAGGATAAGTGCATAAGGGTTGGGATAACCATGCTTACCCCGTTCATGCCCACTTGAATTAATGAGATGGATCAGATGCTGCTGGCTGTGGCACTGTCTTCCTTGGCAGCATGCACGGCCACGTACTGACATGAGATTGGTAGTTATACCGCGACAACAATCTGGAAGTCCATAGGAAGTACTCCGTACAGAGTAACAACATGTTAGCATCCTGTGTTCTACCTAGGTCCAATTACCTCTATCTACCCTACCTTCCCCTGTAGCGCTCGATAGTGACCAGTGATGAATCTTCTAAGTGCTTCTATTTTACCGTATACTTAGCAGTATTTTGAGATAACATAGTATACATAGAACATAATACTGTATTTAGCTATCACTGCTCTTCAATTATAAATCATAATTCTTAGTCCACAAGCTGCGCGCAGCACTCTATATCTTACAAAATGGGAAATTATAACCGTATGATCTCTAGAGGGCTGATAAGAAGTCAGCCGGTACCCTGTACGTACTAATTTCTTAGTTATCTGTCAGCCCGGAATGTTCCGTAAAATGGAAGGAACGGGCAGGGGCTAGTAAGAAGAGGTAGAATAAAAAAAGATGAACCCTTTAGCTTTTACCAGAAGAAAGCACGTCAATAAGCTAAGAAGGTCAAGATGAAGCTTAGAATTCGGCTTAAGAAAGAGAAGAGGAGTTAAGATCAGGCATCTTAGTAGTAGGTGACTCATAGCGCTGGCCACCATACTGCAGCCACTGCAGTGAATATGTTTATAACTTCCAACTAAATTGATCACCAGGTGAAGCTGTATATATTTCCATTTATGTGATGTTGAAAGACTTTAATTTTGGTTGATTAATTCCAATACACGCAATTTGAAATGGCAGCGGTCCGACCGCAGCCTTCGTTATCCGATTACGTTAGATCAAA
The DNA here is from genome assembly GCF_003184625.1 of Aspergillus neoniger CBS 115656. NCBI lineage: Eukaryota > Fungi > Ascomycota > Eurotiomycetes > Eurotiales > Aspergillaceae > Aspergillus > Aspergillus neoniger. The sequence goes on from NW_020291131.1 coordinate 695,856, forward strand.
GGAGGGGGAAGTCCTTTTAAACAAATAGAATTGCTCACTACACCTCCATGTTTACCACAGCCATAACTTGCTAAAAAGGTTTGTGGCCTATAAAGGGACCATCAACCTAGGTATACTTTTTCTTTCCTTTCAGTTGTTTTGGTGATGGGTTGTTTACTTTTACATTTCTGAAGCATCTCTCTGCATAAAACTCTGGCCAAATAAATATGAGGTACGCCGTCGGCATACGTGACCTTATCTCTTCAAGTCATCAAGAGCCTACGAAACAGCCATGCTCATTGTGTCAGTCTAAAGTGGGTAACTTGGAGCGAAGATACTATACCAACAATAGAGAGATGATTCGGGGCATGACAGTAAATAATTTACTTCATACTGAGTGCTCAGAATGCTCGAACATGCAAACAGATCCCTTTTGTCAGTTCTGTGCACATATGAGGCTAGGACACCTTGCACGATGTATCCTCGTCTCTAAATATGACGCAAAATCACCAATATATAGACGGTATGGAACCAATACGAATTTCCTTAGAAGTTTCGCATTCGATTTGGGAACTCTAAACGATGTTCAAAAACGATCTACATCTTGTCAGACCTGCGGAACATTTGCCAGCCATGCAACGTCAATAGCAAACCAGAATCGACTTTCATCGCAGACAATGATCAGATTAGATGTGGAATTAAATGCCGGGGTAATCAGAGGTATCAAATATGAATTGGTGATCAAGTTGTCACTCAAATCACTTGAGTCTTCCACTGTTGCTCCCATCCATCGTACGATAGACCCCTCCCCCCTCTTCATTTTATGGGTCTCCCTGAACTCCTAATAATCTACCCGTGTTTGAATCAAAGAGACTAACGAGACTTGTCTTGCAGGGAAGGCAACTTTCATCGGGGCTGCGGGTGCACTATCGGGAAACAATCTGATATCTCTGCAAAGGCCAGAGCCGCAAGTGAACTGGAAAGATGGCGCCGGTCATGAGATACCCCATCATCATGCAACATATGACTTATCAGTGGAAGAATTTCGCGTCATTGACACCAGTAAAAGATGTGTCATATTGGCTCCTCATGACTGCAAATACGCCACTCTAAGCTATGTTTGGGGTAGAGGAGGTGACCTCCTACAAGCAAAGCTGGATAATATTGACGACCTAGGCAAGGAAGGGTCTCTTGCAGATGATGACTGCTTGCCAGCAACAATCAATAATGCAATAAAGGCATGTCTTAGCCCAGGAATACCATTTTCTGGGTTGATCGACTTTGCATATCACAAGACGATGAGCCATGCAAAAAGGCAAAACAGCTGAATGTCATGGGCAAGATATACAATCAGTCATATCTAACCCTAGTTGCTAACGCAGGAAGAGATGCACATTACGGTCTTCCCGGAACAAATTCACAGAGGCGATCCCCACTGTGGACAGGTCAAACACAGGGAATATACCTGCTTAAAGACATTGACGCATACGATAAGATTTGTCAATCCTCAAAATGGCAAACTCGAGGATGGACATTCCAAGAAGCAATCCTTTCACCAAGATTACAAATATTCACTGATCAAGGGGTATATTACCATTGCCATGGGAAGACCGCACTCGAGGATGAGGACTGTCCAGGTCATTACTCTATATTTTCAAATGTCCAAATCCCGTGTTCTAAATATCCGGATTTGTTGGGCGAATACACAAGCAGGGATCTTACTCGCAAGTCTGATGTCCTCTTCGCAATCTCAGGGACTTTGCACTTCCTTTACGGACAAAACCATAATTATGGCCTGCCGTTTAGTGAATTTAGCCGGGATCTTCTTTGGAAGACCAATGATGGAAAGTATCCTAATTTAAGATTATTTAACTTAGCTAAATTTTTGATATTATAATGCTTGATCTACTACATGGATAGTCTTTTTTAAAATATCTATAAGTTTAACTAAGTATTAATAAAGATGAAAGTCTTGAAGTTTATATAATATACTATAATCATATGAAGCTTGATGATTTGTTCTAAATTATTATATATTATACTTGATTATTGTAAACACAAGGAGGTTGGCCAGTGTACTTGGAGCATGATCTCACCAGACAGTAGGCCAAATATAAGAATAATTATAATGAGATAGTATGAAGAGTGTATCTTAGTCATGAATATAAAATATATTAAGATATTAATACTAGCTACTCTGTTCTTTTTCTATAAATAATATAATGTTCGCGGATGGCCTGTAGGTTATGTAGTAAATACAACTAAGACTTTCAACAGGACTATTATCAGTATGAGTATTCCTTGTGATAAAGGTATCGCTAGGGTTATAGGGATTTAAGTCCTTACACAGTAGGCTAAAACAATATCAGTTAACAAAAAAAAATGTCTTATAGTTATGCATGCAAACACAAAGTATGAAATACTTTCTCTGAGACGGTAAGAAAAATATTTCTGATTAATTAATTAACTAGTTAACTAAGTTAATTATATCTGCTTTAGCGTCTGAATTTTGCAGATTACTTATAGAATCTTTATGAATATATCATTAGCTATTTCTTGCTTCTTGTATTTTCAGTCCTTGGTCTAGTTTAATTAATCAGATAATACACTTCCAAGATATCTTCTTCTTATCATATAAGAATATTCCACTACGCTCTCTGCAGGCAGAGATTTAATAGAATTTCATTCTTCTGCTCAGGTAGATCTGGATTAGAAATCTATTTATGTAGAAATAATCACTGATACTGCCAGTAATAATACATAACAGTCCTGATTGTGATATACTAGTTACTTTTTTTCTAAGTTTTCACAGAGATACTTATATAATCTACCTAGGAGACCTAGGCGTTTATATTCACGACTATAGGTAAAAGAAAGCAAGATACGATCCTTCTGTTCACAGTCTCTGTATGACAGCAGGGTGGATCTGCCGAGTCCAAATATTCCTGACTTTGCTCCTCTCTAGATGGCTAGGTAGAAAGAAAGAGGATATGTATATAAAGCGCGCAAATTTCAGAGAATAATCAATGAGTAGTCCATCCAAAAGCCTTAGTGTACATGATCCCAAAGACCACAGCTAATTGAGCACCAGCTGAATGTAAGTCGGACGAACAGCGTGTGTATGGCAGGTCAGTTGCCGAGCATATGATTGGAACCCGAGTGATTTGCGCTGTTTCAGATTTGACCTCTCACTTTCGGTTTCTGAGTGGAGATATCAGCTGTCCTGTGGTGACTGTATTACAGCAAGTCTATTTATTACCGAGTAACATAATCCAGTCTAGTTGCTTTATAAATTCTGTGGTTGAAGAGGCTGGAGACCTACTGCAGAATCTGATAATGATTTTGTTCAGAGAAGCGATAGCTCTGAATTGTGTATTAATGCTCAGAAGTACACTCCGGAAGGAGTGGTTACTGATCTCTTTCTCGGTGATCAGACGAGAAACCTGGCTGTAAATGAGGGTTTCCAGTATTTTTAGGTTGGTACATTTGTCTTGGAGGATTTGCAAGCTCTGCAGGTTATCTTCTCTGAGTTGAATGTCATCTGATATATTGTCTATGCTCTCGATGACTGGAAAGTTCACGTGTAGGCGTGACAGAAAACCTGCATTTACAGGCTTGATACAGGTGAGGAAAGAATCTAGGAGGCTGTTTTGGTATTTAGAGATATTCTTGAGGATAAACTTATTTGTACTATAGAGAACGGCCCTCGCCTCCATGGAGACTTTTTGATTGGTAAATAGTAATGCCAGCTATTGGTGAGGTCTCTCTGGTGTAAAAGTCTCTATCGGACAACCTGGATTCTGGAAAAGGAAGAGTGGATGTTGTACAGTAAGTATTTTTTTGTAAATAGTATGACGAAGTTCGACAGGGAGGTTAAAAAAGCTATTGGAAGCTGAGTTTGTTGGCTGAGAGTGAATACTTTCCAATCTTGCATCTGATATTGTGGGAGAGATTCAATGTCTTTGCTGGTGATGTATTATGTTGAGCAAGTAATGTTTAGTGCTTGAGTCCAGTTTCTTCCAGGCCTATGCTCGGATGTAATGTCCCTTTCCTTTCCTGGAGAAGCTGAGTAATATATTGTCTCTCAACGGCAGTCGGTTTTTAATCTAAACAATCTTGCGGTTGTACCTCTGGGTGCTCCTATCGCAACGCGTCCATGAGGGGTAGCGAAGCTGGGAGCGACCGATTACGGCCCAAGGATGATCTAGCCAGAAGCCGAGTTAGCATCTGCGTGATGCGTGATGCGTGATGCGTGGTATTTCCAAATGTACTGGTCGTGTAGGATATAGAAAGTAGGTGATGGAGGGAGGTGGGGGGTGTCAACCATGTCCTGGCATTTCCGCGTTCAGGTAGTGGGAAGAGATAAGAATTGTTATGTAAGAGGGGCGGGGCTACTGCGTGCTTGTGAAAGTGCGGGTCTGGTGTTGAGAACAGGCCCGATCTAAGTCCTGTTAGGAAAGATGACTTACCTAGTGTTACTGTACTATCCTCGGCTTTTGGGTACCGTAAACTGTGGATATAAGTAAATAATTCTGACCATCTCCAGAGTGGCTTATAGTGGAGGATTCCCTATACTAGGACAAATGTCCTATAATTGGCTAGTTAACTAAAAATGAATTCTAGTATATTTTATGATTACTAGGCCGTTACCATATTACAGTAGTATTTGAAGCGTTTTATTTGGTTACTTTATTAGTATTCATTCAACTATGTGAACCGATATTCTCGAAATTGGATTTAGTTGTATAAAGGAAGAGACTTGAATCTTAGTAATCTCGGGATATTAAGTACTTTGTAAGTATAAACAAATTTGACCGGTGGTTTGAGTCACTTGAACTGGAGGATTCCTTGTATAAGGTATTAGTTACACGGGAAGACCATGGGTATTGGTCCACAGCCCGACCGTGGGCCCAGCCAGGGAAGTCCCGCCCGTGGTGAGGGGTAAAGTCAGTCTCAAACCGAGCCGAATCAATTCTAGTTACTGGGATCCATCCCAGTTGCTTTGACAAAGGAATGATTGTTGCCCAGATTCTCATACTTTTTTGCATGCTAATCATCGGATAATGGCGCATTCATTGACTGATAAAGACTAATTTCGACGTAAATTATGTCAGCGGTTAGATAGACTTCGGAATAAATCTTGAAGCCTGTTTTGTAATTCTACGGACAAGATCTACCCTCGCTCATTACAGGATGCTCAAGGGGACTTGGGAGTTTCAATGAGGTAGGTATTATATTCTATCAGTTAGATTGAGTTAACTAGGTAAGCAGTCTACCACAACTCTCTTTACTTGAGATTAGTAACGCCGATCAATCGCTTCTTATTTTAACTAGTAATATCTCGGAAGCCTTGAAGCACACAAGGGAGGATGGACTGGGTTATATAAGGTTGAGATCTCTGCAAGGGGATATTACTGAGCAAAGCCTGATGAAGAATTAATCGAACCCAGATGACAAATTTGATAGTGTCATTAGTTCTTCAGACCTTTGGAGTGCGGCTTACAGTGAGGCAGTGGTAAATCTTTGAGATGAAATAGATATTGTTATTTTGGAAGGGAGAAGTGTCATGCAGCTATTTATAGAGCTGGAATAATTAGAGCGGGAAGTGGCTCATGAATCTGCTTTTGACAGAGGGGTGAAATGGTTGCGGTTCTTACAGGTATCTCTTGAGAGATTTAAGTTATTACTGGATTTGGTGACTCCTCTAGCAAATATTGAACCAACGGCAATAACAGTCGTTGGTTTGATTAAAAGTGTGATTGTGGTAAACTGTTATATATACATACCCGCCCCAGTGGAGATGATTTTCCGTGTTGATACAGATACAGATTGCTATAAGTTTTGTGACTGCTGATTTGGACTTTGTAAGGCAGATTACGGATATGCTGGAGAAACTCTCTTATATTGATGACTGTGACACGCTCGGCCAGAAAGCTGATAGAAAAGATATCTATAAGGTATTATTATTGTTATTTTATATGAAATCTATCTAACCCGTTCAGGTACTTGTCATGGTGTACCAAAAGCTGCTTGAGTTTTATAAAGTTGCTTATGAAATGCTGAGCTGGAAAGGGATAAAGTTGATAATTAAAATGGTCCTAGAGACTGATTGCTTTCTGAATATTGTCTAAGAATTTCTGAAGTACTCTGATATCCTCCGGAACCTTATACAGAAAGTAACATGGGAAATTGTGGAGGATATTAAAGTAATGCTTTATGACCATGAGAGTAAGTTATGTAATTAGACTTGTCGAGTAGGTGCTTATCAGACTAAAGTCTTTAAGTGGTTAGGGAGCGGCCAGATGAGCTATTAAAGCCAGTATTATGCTTATCTTCAAGACCTCCGAGCTGATGCAGCTTGTGAATAATTGCTTGAAAATCCTAACTTCATTAATTGGTATGCGGTATCTGACACTAAGTGACTGGTTATTCTTGGTGATATGGGATGTGGAAAGACTGTTGCTATGTTATATCTTGTGGACATGATGAGAGAGAAAATTAGGTGTTGTCTGTCCGAGCCTAAGATATGTTATTACTACTGCCGGGATGATAAGACAGGGAGGGCTACCCATATAGTTTTGGTACTGATTCTATCGCTTCTGGAGCAGCTCCCAGGCTTGAAAAGGTCTTTTTTTGAGTGGTATAAAGAGGCTCAGGCTTCTGGAACATTCGGCCCAGTAATAAGTCTTAAGATATTGGGGGAATATATGGAAAGACTGCTCGAAATGACTGATTGTCCTGTTTTCTTCGTGATTGATAGTCTGGATGAGTGTGATTGGATATCTTGAGGCAGCTTTCTGTATTTACTGGAAAAGTTATCGGGAAAGGTCTTATCTCTGAGAATTTTGCTTTTTAGTTGTCCTGAATAGGAGATATTGGAGCAGCTGGGTGATACAGCTGTTATAGAGCTGGATGTAAATGTTGAGAGAGATATGGTTGTGGTTGAAAAACTGGTTTAAGACTAGTTCTTATATTTATTGATGGATGTCAAGGCACTCGTCCAAGAAAGATTGTCTTATTCAGCGCGAGGGAGCGCTATATGGATGAAGATGATAGTCGAACTTATTAAAGTTTGCAGAATTAGAGCGATTGATCCTATGCAATGGTTCTTGGAGAATATGCTATTATTAAGGCGGCTTTCAGATCTCTATGAAATGTTATTTTTCTGTTGTATTTCTGATGAACCTGAGAATCAAGAGCTTGTAAGTATGGCATTAAAGCTTCTTGCTGTTGCTTATAGATCTCTTAGCTTGCTGGAATTAGTATGGGCTGCAATACTGGGCTTAGCTCATGTTATTATAATAGATGCTCTTGCAAGTCTGGTAGATTATGAAAGAATTATGAGTCTAATTCATCCATTTATTGCTCGCGTTGATATGAGTGATGTGAAGAGATGCCAAGTCCGACTTGTACACCAGTTAGTGAAGGAGTTTATATTAGAGAAATGGTTCTTTAATCTATCTTCTGTACAAGGCATATTTTTAACAGGATCTGATCAACTGATCTCAACCCGGTGCCTTAGGACTCTGAATGCATTTATGCTGGATATATATATTAGGTATCTTCTCTTGGATGATATTGGTAATAGAGATCTTTTTTCTCAGGAGTAAATGGTAATCGCAGAATTGCCCCAAGATGATAATCTGTTTGAGGATAATGAAGAGCCAGCTGACTATAATTTCTACTGCAGCTGGGAAACTTGGGAAGAGAATATGATTTGCTATGATCTGACTGAGCGTGGTTTTGGTGAGTTATTTGTATATGCTTCATGCTACTGGCTGGAGTATTTCGGAGCCACCTCCGATGAAGGCCTCCTGATCTTAGTAAGTATAGAAGATGTATGCTAAGCAGGCTTCCTTTAATTCTGTAACTGGATCCAACAGAACTGTCGCCCAGATTGTGTGATTTTGCCTAGGTTTGAGTTTGAAAGCAGTTTTTATGATTCTCTCAGCATCACATCCCTATACGGTTCAGAAACCATGCTATGTGTTGTACTTGAGAACTTGGATTATGGTAATGGCAAATTTCTGCAGGACCCAGCTATGCGGGCTGCTGACCAAATTCTCCGGTGGGGAGAGATAGCAAGGCTCAGAATACTGTTTTTTGATAATAGGTTGGGCCAACAGCTACAGAATCCTGAATTTTTTTGGCTTGTTATATGAAGATGGGGTGACCGCCCTCCAAGGTGCCAAGATTGGGAACCTGTATTTGATCTTGTTAAGTATATGCCAGATAAATCGGACCAGGGAGAATGGCGCAATGAGCTCTTATGGATGGCTGTTGATGCAAACTGTACGCCCCTGATAAAGCGGTTGGACAGATCTAGCCACGGCACGGATCACTGATATTCTCGTCCGGCCAAATCCATTTCTCTGCAGAGCGCCCTCCGCACCTATAGCCGTTTCCAATTATTAATTATGGCGAATCTATTTAGGCAGTCGTACAGATTTTGCAGAGACTGGCTTTACCACCTATTCTCTTTTAGACTTCCCAGACCCTTGTGCCGAAACACAGATACCCCATGGTTACAGGGATCTGCGGCCTATCCAAAGCTTGAGTGGATAGCTCTGATTAGTGTCTAACCGTAGGAGGGATGGTGTCCGTCAGCACGAGGGTTCGGGAAAGTCTGTATACCATCAACACTCAATCGGCAAAGATAATAGAAGAGAAATGTTCGCAGGCTTTCCTCGGCGCACTTTCCTTAGACTAGTAAGATATTAATATAGTCTTAGAAGAGCAAAGTCATACTAATACTCAGGCTGTGGAGTATGTTTTCATATTGAATATATATTATATATTGAAGTATATACTATAGAAGAAGAATATATGTATTATGGTTTTGTAAAATATATACCAGGCCTAAATTATTAAATCACAGGAGTAGATACTCTAATACTCTGAAGTAACTGTACTTCTCTCAGTAAAATCTGTGTACTTTGAAATTTCAGTCCTGATTTAGTATTTCTGTCGTCTTTCCATCTCATTGTTACTTTGGATTGAATAATTGCTAATATAGTAAATATTGCAGTGTCAGATATCCTGTTGTAATCTATCTCGAGTATTCTAACCAAATCATAGCCAAGGCCCCAGCACTGCTGGAGCTTCACACCAAACGCGCCGAATTACCGGCCTAATTCTTGGAAGTCTTTCTGAATAGTGTGATTATACTAGCTAAGATAATTCGGGAGTAACTGTCGGCACAGGAGATCCGGGATAAATTAAACAGCTTGCGGCTGATTGTAGAGGATATTATCTATATCAGAAATGTAGTTAATAATATTACTCTTATCTGATCTCAGAGTGAAGCGACGGATGCTTGTCTATTAGATGGTATCTGGGAAGGAATAAAAAATCTTTAAATAATAATAAAAGTTAAGAAGCTAAGCCATAAGGCACAGGGTCACGTGCTAATAGTAGTTGCCGAACTCAAGATGTGGGCTAGTGTGTCAGGGACACTGATAAGCCTGGTGAACATAAAGTTCTGCTACATGAAGTTATGTGATTTGGCTAATGAATAAGTCACTTGTATAGAATAGATGGAGAGAGATATTGGAGAGCTTCTTTAGCCAGCTTTAAATTTTATACTAAAACATATTTTTTTTCCGAAAAAGTTAAGATCATGAATAAAGAAACAGTAAGTGGTTTCTGGTTACTCTCAACCCGCAACTTATACATCCAAGGCGTAGTCCTTCCTGTTAACTTACGTGATATATTCGGAGGAAATGCCATGTCAGCTTCATAATTCAAAGCAGAGTATTTGAGTATGATATATTGGGGTTCAAAGGGCAAAAGTAAATATTCAGGTGAAGAGAACTGAACAGGGTGAAGAGAAAGCAGCCAGGGCGTTAAACCCAACAAATCACAAAAAAAAGATAGAAAAACATACAACAGAAGGGATTCGCTGGTGGTCACCCACCCAACTACTAACCTCCCGGCGTGTGGCTTAAGTACGGCTGAGCGGACGGGAAGCCCTGTTTTCCACACCCTGTGGTCGTATGTACTCTCTCTTTCATTGGAAAGGTTTATATAGTGCAATTCGATGCTACACAAGAAGAGCACAATGAGAAGTTACAACCACCATCCACTGTCTTTTATTTGCGTGGGGGTGAAGCCCCATCAGTCAAGGAAGGAATGCGGAAATTTGGCACGGATGCTAGCATAGCAGTACCTCAAAACCCCTGATCTTACACGAACATAAGCGGGTATCAAACTGCGTATGCTAAATCTCAAGCAACACATTTCGGACGAACAACTGACTCGGGGCGTA
>NW_020291131.1:706111-723744 GCF_003184625.1 Aspergillus neoniger CBS 115656
CTACCACCAGTCTTATACCCCATTAACTCTACATCCCAGTCCTTCTCGAAGCCCCCTTCGACCACACCCGCCGACAGAAAAACTCCGTCCTCCTAGCAATTGACCTCACCAAAGCAGTTGCAGACGAAGCAATTGCCCGTCGCGACTCCGTAGTCGTAGCCTACCGTACGCAAATGCCCCCAAACACCTACACACCATCACCGACTAACACAACTTACACATCCAGACCCTATCATCTTTCGCGGCCTCAAATCCATCACCTTCAACGACCCCCAACAATCATCCCTCCTCCGTCTCGCCCAAGAAGGCATCAGCGTCTACTCCCCGCACACAGCCATCGACGCCACCCCCGGCGGCATGGCCGACTGGCTCTGCGACATCGTCACCGGCGCCATCGCCCCAACCACCAGCACAAAGCCCACCATCCAGAAATCCTCCTCAACACACTACACTCACGCCACCTTCCCCGACCCCCAGCCCGCATCCCCCGCGACTCCCGTCCCCCACGTCCGCAACACAATCATCCCCTCTCCGCCCCCAGTCCCCGAAGGCATGGACTCAGCCGGCATGGGCCGCATCGTCACCTTCGAAGAGCCCCAGTCTCTCACTGCCGTCGTGGACCGCATCGCCCAGGGCGTCGGATACCCCGGCGGTATTCCCATCGCTATTCCGCAGACTGCGTCGGTCGAGGACATCAAGATCCGCACGGTGGGTGTATGTCCCGGCTCCGGATCGAGTATCTTACTGAAGGGCACGGGCGGGAAGATCCCTGATTTGCTCTTCACGGGCGAGTTGAGTCACCATGAGGCGTTGGCGGCTGTGGAGCGTGGGTCGGTTGTGGTTGCGCTGGCGCATTCGAATACCGAGCGTGGGTATCTGCGTGCGGTGATGAGGGAGAAGTTGGCGGGTGCGGTGAAGGAGGAGTGGGAGGCGAAGAGGAAGGAGGGTTTGAAGGGTGGTACTGCTGGTGCGGAGCTGAAGGAGGTGTTTGAGGATGCGGAGTGTGTGGTGGATGTTAGTGAGAAGGATCGTGATCCGTATGGTATTATGATTCGTCAGGCGTAGATCGAGCCATCGACCTACTACATACATCAACTAAAGATGAAACAGCATATACAATACAAACGATTCAGACTTTACATATATAACTAAGAAGCAAATGCTTTCAAACACAATCCGCACTATATACATTCAATCCACAAATCCAAACACACAACCCACCCCCTATCAACCACTACAATAAGAAGATGCTAAATCAACTCAACAACACCCTAATCTCCCCAGTCGTCCTAGGGAACAACCTCCTCAACCCCCCCTTCTCCTCCTCACCCTCATCCCCATCCACCACACCTCCACGCGCCTCATTATCCGCCGCAATAACCATGCCCTCAACAAACTCAAAGTCCCTACAAAATGCCTCGACCGCATCCTCCGTAACGCTCTTCACGAACATCGCGCTCGCCACGCGCTTCAAGTTCTCCGTAGCATCCATCAACGCAGACGGAAGGAAGTCATCCAATTGCTGACTGATATTAACAAGCGCCTGTGGCTGGAAGGCCGGGAGGATGACGATGTCTGAGATATTTGGTTTCGACAACGACTTCTGCTGTTGGTCTGAGTGTGGTTGTTGGGGGGAGAAGGGCTCCAGGGCTGCGAGGAGGGTTTGGAGACCTGAGGAGGTGAGGAGGTAGCGGTGTTGGATTTCGAGGAGGTCTGTGCGGAGGGTTGAGAGGGCTGTTTGGATTGGGGAGAGGTGGGTGGTGCTGGCGAAGGGGTAGGGGGTTATGGTTGTGCGGACGGTGAGGTGGATGTTGGTTAGGTAGATGCTTTGGGTGGTGTGGGAGGGGAGATCGGCGGCGGAGGATTTGGCGAGGTCGAGGAAGGGTTCCAGGGCGGAGTGGAGGACTGGGGTGAATTTGTTTTCGGTGTTGGTGGTGGTGGTGGTGTCCTGGGGTAGTGGTGGTGAGGAGGTGGGTTTGGGGCCGGGGGTAGGGATGGGGTCGGCGCCGTAGGAGGCCTCGTGGGTTTTCATTAGGGAGGTGAGGACTTCTAGCGCGTCTTGGAGGAATTGGGGTGCGGAGAGGTCCGCCGGGGGTGTGAGGGCTGAGGGGTCTGTTGAGATGTTGTTGACTTCGTCGTGCATGAGGGTTTCGAAGTGATTGAAGGTGAACTTTTCGAGGGTCTCGAGGAGCTCGGCGAGGTTGGATTGCGGGCCGAGGAGTTTGCTGAATGTCGTTTGGTAGAAGGATAGTAGGTTGACTACCTTGTAGCAGGTGACGGGGTCATCGTGGCCTTGGATGACTAGCTCGACGCGCTGGCGCAGGGCTCGGGAGACGCCAATGAGGTCTCGGTTGACTAGGTCGCTGAGAGCCTTTTGGCCGTCGAATGATACTTCTTTGTCTTCGTCGATACGGGACCAGGGTTCGCTGCTTAGTCCAGCTTGGATGCCTTTGGCGAGCTCTTCGCCGTCGGCGACGAAGAGGGCCTCGAGTGCCTCTCGTTCGGAGACGGTGGTGGAATGCACCCAGGCCAGCATGTCTCCGATGTACCGCAGGGGGTCGTGGGCGGAGAACTCGATTGGCTTCACGTTGGTGTCACCCGTCGTGCCAGAGACGGCATCGGTAAGGGCGTAGTGGAAGGCATCAGAGAGGACGTAGTCTCGCGCCTCCGCGAAGAAATCCAGGCAGCTGTGGAACAAGCTTGGCCGCTCCGCCAACACCCGCAGAACACGTCTGATAGAGCTGCTGATGCGAGGATCTTCAAGGTTGAGGGATCTGAACTCCTTCTGTATCCACCTGTAGAGTTTCTGGTAGGCGGAGTTGAGGCTTCTAGAGCTCTTCTCCATGAGTTCCAGACCCAGTCGCTCGTTCTCACCCCCGAGGAGTGCTTCGCAGTCCCGGTAGACTTGCTTGACTCTGGCGAGGACTTCGAAGAAATGGTCATCAATGGGCTCCTCGGCATGTGTCAGGATCAGCAGATCCTCATCGGGGACGATGAAATGTTGGGTGAAAGCTTCCAGCAGCTCCTGTTTGGTCTCTGCCTCTTTCTTCTGTTTCATCAAGGCCGACGCTTCCTCGAGCACTGGTACTGTTTCCTGTCTGGCAGAGACAATATGTTTGCGCATCTCATCGCAAGTCTGGTTCAGGTTGGTAATCACAGTTCCTATCCGTTTCAATTGCTGCGCAGCAGGCTAAGTTAGCATCCACTGGATCTCTCAGTATCGGCGCATCTCACCTCCGCAACCAGACCGAAATCCCGCACAATCTCAGCATTGCTGTCGACGACCTCCTTCTGAACGTCCAAGCGTAGTTGTCTCCGAACTTCTGCCGTATTGTGTATCCCCCTGAGGCTGAGTGTCTCCAGCGCATCGCGAATGTCCGAGTCCGCATAGGAGGCCGAAAGTACACTTGTCAGTCGGTTGGACAAAGCATTGGATCGCTGGTGTACGGGGGGTGAAAGCGGGGAGGAAGCTGGCGATGATGCTCGAGTAGAGCCATGGCTGGAGATGACTCCATTGGGAGGGAAATAGCTCGCCATCGTGGGACTGTTGGCCTAGTCGAGCTGTCTAGCTGGGATGGTCACTACGAGTGTCCCGCGGGATGGAAGCGGAGGCGGGATTCGGCGCAGCGCTTTCCCCGGCCGGGTTGTTGATCCGTCCCTGTACCTGAATCAATCAACCTTTGAACCTAATCCTTTCCTCAACCCGCATCCTTGAGAAAATACCAAGATATTTGATTGTTAGGCCTTTACATGGCTATTCAACCCTTGCATATCCCAAATAATTTCTAACAACACGATCGATTGCCATGGATAGCCCCCTCCTCTCCCCCGCAAAAGCGCGCCAAGCGGCCATTCAGGCCAAAGATTGGGCCTATGTCAATGCATGGCTCGGTCGTCAGTACGCACCGAATCCGGTTCCTAGCTTCGAGCGAAATGAAGATACACTCCGCACCCTCCTAGCACTGGCCGCTGCCAATGATACTGCGGATGAGGAATCCACCGTTCTCCACCAGGCTCGCGAGCAGGCGGTTGAAAGCTTCAAAGCCCGAGAGGAGAATGAGGAAAAGCAGAAGGTGGAAATACTGGATGAGGTGGAGCATAGTCTTGATGACAATGGCAGACGAAACCTGGACGACCTGGCAGAGACAACGGCAGTACTTGGGGCTTTGGGCACAAGTACGAGAGACCTGGGCCAATCGATCATTGAACTTACGGTGGAGGAATTCGATGCGCAGCAGCAGATGAGTAGAGTACAGGCATTACACGAATACTTGGGCAGAGAGCTGGCTATTCTGCGAGAACAACTTTTGGATCTCAAGACCAACGAGGTGTATGAAACACCAGCCAACCTCCCAGCGCTAACGGCGGAATGGACAAGAGAAACCAAATTGCTCAGCACCAAAGCTGGCGAATACCAAGATCGGATTGCCTCGCTACAGAGAAATAAGTGCAAAGGACCCACGCTTGAAGAAGTGATTGCGGAAGAGCAGAGCGTGATCAGGATGCTGGAAAGCACTAAAACACTAGTGGAGAGGGTAAAGAAGCTCCATGATCTGCCAAGCGACATCCCTGGTGCTCGGGCGCAATACAAGGAGCTAGAACAGGAGCTTGACCGAATCACCCAGCAACGGAACACTATGTCTGAGAAGCTTGCCGAAATGTAGATTCTACACTACAAATGATGTAGGACTTTGTTTATCAAATGTTCAACTAGTATTGAGCTAGGTAGAGGTGATACTATCAAGGTGTGGTATCGTCAACTCATAAAATCATGAAAAGGACAATCTGCCGTGAGCCGCCAACCCATCGTTCTCCGATTCCATGCATCACAGAACAGTGAAAGCGCTATTGGTCACGACTCGTCGATCGATTGTGTTCGGCAGTGCTGTGCACTTAGTTGTTACCCAGACCGAGGGTGTCCTTGATCTTGTCGCCACTGCAGAGTCTGTTAGTTAAGATGTTCGCATTGACCACTACATGATCAGGGATATACTGACATGGAGCCGGAAGCACCGCCGTGGGAAGTGTTATCGTGGGAGCGCTGGGTCTTGTCGAAAGCCTCCTGCGTGCCAGACTTGCTGTTGTCGGACTGGAAGCCGCGAGCGACGCGATCACCGGTGTCGGTAACGGTCTCCTTGACCTTGTCCTGGGTGGACTTGGCGGAGTCAGGAGTGAACTCCTCCTTAGCCTCTGCAGAAGCGAGTAAGTATCACGCAAGCCAATTGGTATGGGGCGCCTGAGCTCAGGAACAGGAGACATACTGGTGGAGAAATCCTTGCGACCGGCGTCAGACATGTTGATTGATGGTTGTTAAAGAGGACTTGAAAAGTGCTGGATGTAGTTGAGTTTTGGATTGGATGTTGCGATTTGTAGATGATTGGATTGTTGATGGAGGAGACACTCATCGACGGTGCAAAGGAGTCTTTATATAAGTTTTTGAGTCCTCAAGTTGCTCCATGACGTCGACAATCCTGCAGTGAATGGCTACGCCATCGATGAATGTTGGTTGCGACCAGTGAAACCGGGGGGATGCAGTCCTGGAAGAGATACCAGCGAATCAACGTCATCATGAGGGGAATACCCCGGTTTCGATCAGGACGCCGGATCTTGCATGTGCGTCATCGGGGCATGACGATATTTGAGTTTATTCACTGTGTACAGTGTACGGTCTACTGTGTACAAACTACAAGGTCGAAAAAGCGGATGGCGCCAGACCTCGCCGATCTGGTCCAGACTTTCCTCTTTGGGGGCGCCCCTAGTCATGACGTCTGCATGATCGCATGTAGCTCGATGCGGTTAGCGTCAGAATGTTCTCGGAACTATGTTAAAGCGGATACCGATATTGAGCTAAACTGCAAATAGTATAGCTTTGTTGTGCAATGTAAACAGCAAGCGGTAGCCATCAGCAGAAAGCGGCCAGCTGTTCACCGCCACGCGGCGAGCCCCTTCAGGCCGACTGCCTGTTGTCCTGCCTGACGCTCTCCCTCTCTTCGTCCTTCCAATGCGTTTGGCGCCAACACGCTCTCTTGTTAGGTCTGCTGGACCACCATGTTGATCGGCTCTATATCTATTTGCTCTGTTTTTCTTTGCGATTTTGACCTACCGTTTTCCGTTTGTGCTTGACGTTCTCTGCGAGCCCGCCGGTTTGTGATTATCTCTGGAGGCAACCCCGCTCGTCTTATCAATCACTGCTCCAGCTGCTGCCGGGCAATCAACACCCTCATTGCACACCAATCTCGCCCTCGTACTTGTAATGCCATCATCGTTTGAATCAGCTTCAAATTGGGATCTCACTCCGGTGATCAATCTCCTCCGCACCCCGACCTACGGCACTGGTAGCTCATCGGTTCCTTATCGCCACCCGGAGTCCGCCTCAGTTGTTCGGCCTGCTTGGGAGACAAACAACAACGATGGCACCGTTTCCTCTGTTAATGTGCGCGAGGTGAGACCTGGTGAGGGGGCCCCTCCGAAGCTAGGAGACTTTGGTTCTCTTTGGGAGCTTTTAGGCAGTACTAGCATCTCGGCCACCCGCCCACCAGTTGAACCTTGTGAACTTCAGCGAAACACGCCTACCCCTACGCCACATTCGCCTAAGCGGATCGAAATCCTCAAACGACCTTTAAATGACCATGTCGACTCTGCAGGCTTGGATGAGGAGCCTTCTCGTACTCCGTCAAAGCCTATACCTGTCTCCAGGTCCCGCAACTTGCAGGCCAAGACCGCCGGGAAGCGAGCTCCCAATAAATCAGATGTTGCACTAAGCAAGCATGTAGATGAGGCTAGCACCTTTGAGAGCGCTGTGGAAGCCGAGTCTGATGGCAACCTTAGCGTCTTCGATCCTCCTCTGCTCATGAGTGGAAGCACTCCGTCGCTGGTCCCTCCGCAGGTCGGCACGGCGGGTGCCATGTTTGATCCATATGAGACGCCGCCTTCCTCCTATGATGAGTCGATGGAGGCATCTCCCCCGAAGATCGTGAAAAACCCTCCCAACACTGGCACGCTACGCGTACAGCCTATTGCATACAGGTCCACGGCCGATCGGAGGATCGGTCTCTTGACTAAGCTTTTGAAGAACTTCCCCGACTATGCAGATGCAGTAACCCAAGTCGGACGGCCTTTGAACTCTAAAAAGACGGACGTTACCCGCCGTCCCATCCATGTCTTTGTTGACATGTCCAATGTATGTATGATTCAAGACTAATGGTGTGTTTGTGCTAACTGGGCCAGATCATGGTTGGATTCCACGATACGGTCAAGCTATCGCGCAAAATTCCGGTGAAGACGCGGATTCGTCGATTGCCTTTGTCATTCCAAAACTTCTCTCTAATCCTCGAGCGTGGCCGGCCCACCGCCAAACGAGTCTTGGTGGGCTCGGATCGATTTGCAGCCATCACCGAAGGCGAACAACTTGGTTACGAAGCCAACATCCTCGATCGGGTCTACAAAGTCAAGCATATGACTCCTCGTCAAATGCGGTTCCGCAAGAATCCTCGAGCTGGCGCTCACGACCCTGGTAGCGGTTCAGAAACGAACGAAGCATCAGAGGAGCGCTGGGTTGAGCAGGGTGTGGACGAAATTCTGCATCTGAAGATTCTCGAAAGTTTGCTAGACACGGACGAACCAGCAACCATCGTTTTAGCCACGGGAGACGCGGCGGAAGCCGAATTCTCGGGCGGATTTATGAAGATGGTAGAGCGGGCGCTGAGCCGGGGCTGGGCCGTAGAGCTGGTCAGCTTCAGCCAAGTGACGAGCTATGCTTATCGCCGGAAGGAATTCCGAGCGAAATGGGGGAACCGGTTTCGGATGATTGCGTTGGACGAGTATATTGAGGAGCTGCTGGATATGTAGGCTTTGGTTACTGCATTAGTTGTTGCTGCTGGCAGGTCAGATTGTTATTCCTTTCAGAATAGGATGTTGGTGGTTTTATGAAGATATTTATCGGTGTTAGGAGCTCGAGATTAGGATGCAACAAATTGAACCATTCCCGAGACTACTGCTGAGCCTAGATTTAACTATGGAAGTATACAGTGTCTGTCCATACCAGCTTATGGCACCTAGTACTCTTATTTACCTAGTAGCATAAACCGAATTTCGTACTAGTGTCCCCAGTCAGTGTGCTTATATTTACATCGTAAAATAACTGAGGCTGTTGATATCCAGAACTACAGGTACTATCTAGGGATGGAAGTGGAAAGATATATATCCATCTGTCAGGGATGCATACCAGAATTGGGGATGAAAAACATATACACACTCCCCAGCCATATGACAGAAATAATTATAGTAAATACCCTCATCAGCTCCTCATTAAAGTGTCAAATCTGATGTCTTCAGTTCTGCCAAAATATAAGTAGTACTAAGTAGAGTTGTTCCTCGGCCGGCCATCCGAACACCCCGCCCCCACCATCAATCAAAGTTCCGCTCCGCGCAGCAGCCGAGCTTTTCCTCTTTTCCATCATACCAACAATCTACAACATACCTCTTTTCTCCTTCCTATCCTCTCATACATATTCATCTACTTTGACCCGAAAAGCAATCGCATATCACCCACACCACACATCCACTCTACACAACACAACACCATCCCACCATGACCTCACCACCAACAACATACACCCCGCAACCCCTCTACGGCGGCGCCATCAAAGGCCTCATCCCCAAGGGCTGGCTAGATGCTAGGTACATACATACCTACCCTCCCCTCCCACTCTCTCCCCTTACCCTCCATACTAACGAAATAAAATAAAAAAAGTAACCTCCGCCAAATCCCCGACCACCAAGAACTCTACCTCTCCCCAACAACCCTCTCAACCCTAATCTACGAAATCAACGAATACGTCCCGGACACCACAAGCCAAGAAACATTATCCAAGCATGGCGAATTATTCGCTTCCGCAACCAGCACCACATCTCAGAACCAAGATAGAAGAGAAACCCTCGATAAAGCCGCCATCCTCTACCACATCCTGGATATCCAAGAAAATGACACCGTCAGTAAAGAGACCATTCGGTTCCGCACGCCCATTACGAGTGTGGGTCGTCGGGAGGGGACTGGGGCTGGGAGGGTGTATACGGGGAGGGTGGAGTTGGGGAAGGAGGGGAAGGATGCGGTGAGATGTGCGTTTTTGGTGGTGAGGTTGGAGGAGCAGGGGAGTGATTTGGTGGTTTGGGGGAATGTGCCGGTTAAGGAGTTTGAGGGGAGGGGGGATGGGGATGGGGATAGGGATGGGTTGAGAGGGGAGGAGGGGGTTGTTGGGGGGGTGGTGGAGGGGTTGCTTGGTGGTGATGGGGATGGGTTGGTGGTTGTGGAGTGGGATTTGTTTGGATAGATAGGGGGGGGGTCTTTTGGTTTTCTGATGTTTCGTGTGTGTCTGGGTGGTGGGAGGAATGATACCATTGTGTGTGCGTGCTAGGTAGTTACTTAGATAGTTCTAGATAATATTGAAGGATCACTACACAAATATTTGAAAGTAACACAGTAATCGGTGTATGTATCTTGATTGGTCTGTTTGTACACCTAGAGAAAAGAAAAGAACGAAATGAAACAACAAGCTGTATGTATGTACATGATCGCTAATAACAAGACATTCAACCGTCAGTCATGACATACATCAAATTTTATACCTACTAGATCATCATCCCCAAGTCCATCTTCACAAGAATCTCCAATTACGTCTGCCTCTGCGTCTCATTCAACACGCGGCCCACCTCATTCAACAATCCCCTGACGCTTGGAGCTGGCGCGTTCACCGACTTCTTCAATGGCGACACATTCCTCACCTTGGGTTGAATCTGCTGCAGGATGCCCTGGCACCGGCATCGATGTCTCTTGGGGTCGATGCTCTTCGAGTGACGCCCGTAATCCAAGTTGCAGTGCACGCAGCGCCAGACGTACTTATAGTCGATGGCGTAGTCATGCTTGATCGAGATCTCGACTTTCCCACCGTAGACAGGATGGTTCCTCATTGCTTCCTTGCACTTGCTGGCCCAGGCCTTGAAGCTAGCGCCGTGAGGGTTATCATGCACGCCTGAGATCATGTAGTTCGCCAAATGACAGAACTCGTGTGCGACCGTCTTGATAATCCGCTCCTCACAGTCGACAACTTTCGCTGCCAGTTCGATGGTGGCATAATGCTGCGGTGGCATGGCCGGGTCTCCTCCCTTCTTCGGTGACGGGGTAACACACTTCCAGGATGCTCGACCGGCGGTCGTTTGGAGTCGCTTTTTCCATTCGATGATCACGCCTCCTGTTGAGGCGGTCATTCTTGAGAGTCGGCCGTCGGTCACGGTGTCGTCGAGAACTTTGAAGAATTTCTCGGCCATGGCTTGTCTGTTCTCTATGAATGCCTTCGCACGTTCCCGCTCGAGCTTTCTCTGCTCCACTTCGGCCTTCTTCATAGCTGTCTTGCTGGGTGTTTTTGCTGAGGACTTGGTTGTGGTCTTCGGTATTACGGTCTTGGGCAAAGTATCCCTGTCACTGAATTCATCATCCGAGTCCGAGTCGTCGAATTTGCGCAGTAGATCGTCGATCTTGCACGGAGAGTGCTGGTCGATCCAGTTGTTGGTGTTTTCCTGGCTCCAGAATGCGTCGACGCTCTCTCGGTGTGGTGTTGGTGGGATGTGGGCCTTCAACTTGGTTGGAGATCGTAGACTGCGTCCCTTTGTTGGACTAGATGGGGGCGTCTCTAGATTAACACTGCTCCTCGATGGGAGCTTCTTGGTGGGGGCGTCTACTTCTTCGACACTGCTGCTTGGTGTTAATACATATATGGGTGGCTGGGGGTCTCCATCTAAACTCACTCATAAGTGTATTTCTCTTCCAGCTTGGGCTCTATGTCTTTATTGTCCAGCTTCAGCTTGTTCAACTTCTCGGATATTTCGAGCTCGCTTTGAAACAACCTCTTGGGCTTTGCCTCGAGCTTGGGGACCTCCATTGTTATCGTAGCAGGCACCGAAGGCTCCAAGTGAAGGCTTTCACGCGGGGAATCCTGAGGTGTTGTCTCCGGCTCTATTTCTGGACGGGGTCGTCTCCCTCTAAGCAGTCTCTTTCTAGTCCTAGGCGGCGAAGGGGTT
This sequence comes from Aspergillus neoniger CBS 115656, assembly GCF_003184625.1. Lineage (NCBI taxonomy): Eukaryota > Fungi > Ascomycota > Eurotiomycetes > Eurotiales > Aspergillaceae > Aspergillus > Aspergillus neoniger. The sequence continues at coordinate 717,185 of NW_020291131.1, forward strand.
GGCTGTTTCTCTTCTTGTTCTTCTTCGAGGCTTTCATCGTCGGACGTCTCATGATAGCTGATATCTTCATTGTCGCTGACAATGAAATCGTCCAGGGAGTCAAAGCCATTATCATCTTCGCTTTCTTCGCCCTCCGACTCCGTCTCCTCTCGACGATATCCCATATACCTCGTCCTGGACCTGCCCCGCGGCTGTACCTCTCTGTTCGTAGTACGTGTAGGCGCTCGGTTCGAAGCAGTAGACGAGTTCCTTGAGAGCCCGGAACTCTCATCTGCCTCTTCTGCCTCATCATCGATCGGATCATTTTCCTTATCATAGTTATAGCCGACCGACTTACGCGGCGGTCTATTATTCCGCGACTGCTGCGACAATGGAAGCAACAAAGAATTGACCTGCGAGAGCTTCAAAGGATCCGCAGTGCGTCCCTCATTCGACATCAAAGACCGTGTAGACGACAAACTGCTCTCCTCCGTTTCACTCTGCTCATCCCCATTGTCCGAGAAGATATCGAATACCCCACTGGAAACAGTTCCCGATCTTTGTAGTCTGTTGCTATTCTTCCTCTGCGACGATTCTTCGATCGCTGGCGTTGTCGCGGAGTATTGGCTCTTTGTCCATGTCTCGGCGGCGGCCCATTGTTCTACTGTCTTGGCTTTTCCTGTCGGGGGGTATTTGTTGTCTCTGGTGTCGCGCTTGATGGTCGCTGTACGATTGAGAGTCCTCTGCCGTGGAGGTGTTCGGCGCTCTTGGAGCTTTGCTGGCTTCGTGGGACTGGATGGGTTGAGTCGAGCCATTCTGGTCTTGTCTTCTCGTGCGGTGCGGCTGCTGGTGATGGCAAGACACGATCAAGTGCTTCTCTTCCTCCTCCCGCTCCTGCAGGACAGGAAGTGAGATGTCAGAATGCACCTGCTGTGATGCCGGTGCTCGGTATATGTGGTGTCTGCGGGCTTGCAGATGTAGGTGTGGTGTACCTGCGTGTGAGCTGGTGCTGGATATATCTATGCAGGTGGTCTAGATAATGTTGATGGATGGTCGAGGAGACGTGGTTGGCACGGCAACCTCGGTACTGGTTCGCCTACCACGGGATGGTCTGGTGGCAGCCATTGGGTTTAAGGTTCCATGGTGTCCTTGGTATGTAATTATCATCGAGAGTCGGGAAGTTTATTCGTCTCACGACACAGTTTCAAGTTCCTATCGATACAAAATGATGTCTATATGAGGGATGAGGAAGAAAAATAAAAGCAAAAAGATGAAGACAAGGCCCGAGCCGCGGATCGAACGCGGGACCTCTCGCAGATATGCTTGGGTTTGTATCCCTAAGCGAGAATCATACCACTAGACCACCCGGGCTTGTTATGATAAACGCCTCTAACTTTGGCTTTATCAACAGCCAGTAAAATAATCACATCCCAAGTAGATCGCAAACGACTTAACACCATGCTTGGCCGAGTATCATAGATTCCTGGTTTAGTTTTCGGTTCAAGATGAGGTTACTATTTCATAATTCCTACTCCGGCTTCATTACTTCTTTTAGTTGTGTCTAGTGTGATTTTTACTGGTGCAATGCATTTCCGTGGATAGAGTGGCGTAACTAATATATATTTACCCACGGGTTGGGCGTTTTGGTGGGAAACGGTAATCATCGTCACCATGTTCACTTAACTTGTGTAAGTAGTGCTAATCAAAACAAAGGACGGCGACAACATCTCGCATAAGACAGACATGGGCACATAAATGAAGCTCACTACCCTGCCCGACAGTACACATAGCCATCCCGCCTTATCGTGTGGGGTGAAGAACACCCGGAATTACGGCAGGGGAATAGCATTATTCGGAGGTATGCACGCACTTTACTTATCGAGGCAATACTAATAGATACGGTGGCATAGAGAATGCAAAATAGAAAATCAATCTTTGACTAGATATTGCCAACGCTATCTAGTCATAGATCTATCGAAGGCGACCGAGGAATTTAAGATAACTACGCCAATAGCATAGTTATTGCACCCAACAGAAAGAGTGCGTCCCAACAAACAGATATCCGACTGAACGGCGATCGTAAGAAAGCGTTGCTTGAAATGCCGCCACTGATACTGAGGGCGCACGGCGTGAGGGTTGTTCAAGTCGGACTTGTCACAGTAACAACCCCATGGTGTATTAGCAAAGCCCACTGGCCGACGAAAAAACAGATCAACGTCGCCTGGGCGGAGCGGCATCGAAGTCGATGAGGGTGTGTGGTATGGGCATAACCCACATAGAAATATTATTTCAAAAGAAAGCTCAAGAGATCTTCGGGCGCTTCGCATCAGGGAACCCAGCAGAACTCCGCATACGCTTCCGCTCCATAGCCTCCATCTCCTGCTTCATGATGCGCTCCTGCTCCGTCATCTTCTTGGGTTGTTCCATAACTGGCCCCTTCTTTCCTGCGAGAGGGTTCTTCTTTACAGCCGCAGCAAAGACATTCTTCGGCTTGTTTCCACCACCACCGAAGGACAAAGATACTTTCGGCGCAGCCTGGGGCGCAGGCGGGGCGGAGGCGGGAGTGGCAGCGGCAGCAGGCGCAGGCGAAGCATCGGCAGTTTCTGGAGTGGCCGACGCACCGCCATCCTTCTCCTCAGACGATGCGGGCTTCGGTGACTCGCTCTTCGAATCGCCGTTTGTCTTCGAACCGAATCCAATATTCAGCTTGACCTTCTCACCCTCCTTGCGTTGCAGCTTGCGAGCTTCAGGGTCGATATCTTCCTCCTCCTTCGCAGACTGCTGAGCGCGCTTAATCTGCTCCCGGATCTGTCGCTGCTCCTGTTCCTCATCTCCTCTGTCCTGACGTTCCTTCTTCAGCAGAGCCTCCTGTCGTCTCATGGCCTCCGGACTCCGATCGATATAAGACACGAAAAGACCCTTTTCAGTCTCCTCGACACGGCATATTCCCTCACGACCCAGGTATGCAGCGAACTGTGAAAGACTCTTCCATTTCGTAGCGTTCATATGGATGTGCTATTGTCATGTTAGCAACATACTCATTCCACAAGCATCACTCGAACCACTAACCTCCTTATCCGCAATGACTTGCTGGTAGAACTGGTTGATGTGAACCTTCTTCTCGCCATGACCGGTCTTGAGTAAATTGAGAAAGTTGTCGAGGAATTGTTTGCTGTAGTCTTCGATGTATTTCTTGGGGTCTTCGCCGATCAGCAGCACCTGGCGCACATGGCTTTCACTCTGGACATGGCTTGGATAAGTCAGTATCATAAACGTTGGATCTTTCACTAAATAGGAAACTCACCAGCGAAAGCCGTTCTCATCGCGACACTGGCGCGAACAAGCCTGACAATACCATCTAAGCCTGCCTAAGCCTTTCTGTTGGACATTAGTATGTTGATTTGGAAGTGGATAAGAGGGCAACGTACAGCCTTGATCTTGTTGCTGATCGCCTTTGTTGATCCAGCTTCTGCGCGCGGCATGGTGGGTAGAGACAATCAAATCCGATGATCTCTCAGAGAACCGAAGAACAGGAATAGAAGAGAACGCTTAGACAGGGAACTTTGAATGTCGAGCGGAGCGCTTTGCAATCAAGACGCGGAGCGGGTGGCGGAATCGCTGAGATGACTAAGTTATCACGTGAAGGAATAATCTTCCCATTTGGGCTAGATAAGCCGATAAGATAAGTGCCGAGCTTCAAGGGGTTCAACCCAGCTCCTCGAGCTCTTGAACCCTTTCAACTTTGAGGGTCAAACGACCTTTGTAAGAGGTCAAGTGACCCTAAATACCAGCACGTGACTGTAAAGCACATTACTAAGCAAATCAGAGTCAATCGACCTATTCATAGTACTTAAGTTTCTTGTATTTCCAGAAACCATACCACTTGTTCTCTAAGTTACAGGAAGTAAATACCTCCAAACCACTAGGAATCTTAGCTGGTTGGAAAAAAATTTTAGTAAATATAGTAATTGCTTATTACTACCAGCGCTCACTCGCTTAGAGAATGTGAATCCAGTAAATAATATTGTAACTGAACTGAATAGATGAGTTGACCCGAAAGATGATCTTCCGTAAAGTAATAATGACCACAGCTCACCAGGCCCACGCTAATTTCTCGCCAGACCAGGCTAACGTCTTTGGGACTAGAATAAAACTAAAGCTGACCAGATCTGGTCAGGTCAGCAATCACGTGACCACCCAAGTGGGTTAGCGCAGGTCTGGCGAGGAATTAGCGTGGGCCTGGTGAGCTGCGTCCTGGAAAGGGGTCAACCAAGCTAGATTTAATGTCTATCCGACCTGCAATCGTGGTGCGATATATGACTGATAAGCCACCATAGGGTCAACGGAGTTAAGATACTGTCTAGCCGACCTACAACTACACTTTGAGCTCGGATAAATCCGAACTTCGAGGGGCAACAATAACACATCGATTTGTTTTAGTGCATATATTGCCGGAATACGCAAGAAAGTCTGTTCGAACATGTATGAAGCTTTCTTGATTGAAAAAAGCGGGGGCTGACTTCTCAATCCGTTCTCTATGCAATGAGCTGTCGAAAGCCCCATGCCCACATCCCAGATCTCAGATAGCGAAGGCTATGATCGCCCAAGCTCTAGTATGATCTCTTTTATCCGAGAGTGAAACTCGCTCAAATCCTTCAATCTTTCGAGGCCCGGTACCTTCTTCGAATGGCACGTATTTATCGACCAAATAATACAAGTCATCATAGTCTCTAGCTTCGGAGTCAGCTATTCACGTGCAGAGAGTTTGGGAGGGCAACTCACATCTGATGAGCAGAAGTCCCCTGACTTCTACGATTGGCAGAGTAGATAATATCATAGTACATCGAGTACATGCGGATCCTGTCATCCCATTCCTGACAGGGCTCACTGGGCGCAAAGTGACGTAAGTAAGTGAATGCATACACTTGGTCGTGGATCTTGTTATAGTTGCATCGGCAATTAGCTGTCTCCATCTCACAGTGCGCATAGAATGCGGCAGAGTCAAAGATATAGATGTTTTTGTATATCTAAGTGTAAGTGGGTCCTGGGGCTGTTTGGTGTATACGAAGTATATGGCATGCGGTGGAGATTGCAGAGAAGTAGGACTACATGAAACTGAAATGAATCCCATCACATATTTTACATGAGTACATCAAAGTAGCTGTCTACATACCAACCAATCCCCAAACTACCTACGCCAACCCCACCCCCACCGCAAAACAAGCCCACGCCGCAAAATCCACCGTCCAAGTCCTCACCCGATGAATCGTCAACCAACCCTCCAGATCCACCGTCGAGGAACCCTTTGACTCATCCTCCATGATGGCCAGCACCTTCGGAGCAATAATAGGCACATAAAGCAAATGACTAGCGGCGAGTGCTGTGCCGGCTACATACCACGACAAGGATGATTGGAGGCCCGCTACTACCCCTGATCGACGATCCTTTAGAATGTTGTATCCGCCTCCCGCCATGGAGATGGCCAGGAGGCCTAGGACGCGGACAACGCCGCGGCGGAAGAGCACGCGGAAATAGGATGGTAAGATCTCGTTGCTGCGGGGACGGTGGTCCGGGTGCAAGAAGACGTTTAGGACCAGGTCTTGGTCGAATGCGAACCAGAGGGTGCAGGTAGATGAGATGAGGGGAGCGGCGCGGAGGAGGTTGTGGGGGTTGAGGATGAGTCCGGAGGCCATTTTGATTTGGTTGTACTATTTTGGAGATGGAGGGTAAAGAGTATGTAGAAAGTAGAGGAGTGAGACGGTGTATGGGTGATTGAAGAGAAGAAGAGAAGAGTAAGATGCAGCCGGATGTCGGGAGGCTGTTTCCCGGGTGAGACGAGCTACTGTTTAGTGTGTTACAGCGGGCATAGCGGCCATCCATCCCGTAGTGCGTGAGGCTGGTAGGAGCTTGGTTACATGGCATAGCCACACACCCCGCGCCAAAATCTTACGGTGGGTGCAGGTGAGGGATGGTCGTTAATTCACTGGCGCGACCCAAAATGGCTTAGTAAGTACTTCCAGATCATGTGACTGTCGCATCACCTACAACAATAATTTCAAATCACACCACCTCTTTTCTTTTTCTTACCATTTACTAACACTACCTCTATCTCTACCACCACCACCACCGATCAGCATGGCCGAACTCAAGGAAAATGTAAGTATAACTACTTTCTAAGTAGTTTATAAATCCTCTATCAGAATTCATATATAGAAGCTCTTCGAAATCCATAATATTCAAGTACTTAGTAAGTACTTAGTAATTACTTGCCGTTAGACTGTAAATTATGAATTAAAAGAAAAGTTAAAATTCAGCGGGAAGATACAGTAATTATAAAGATCATGCGACTTGTTATTGATGACTAATGCTTGTTTTGATCACGTGTAAAGGGTAAGGATCACGCGACCCTTCCCGTAGAGTCACGCGACCTGTAGCCACAATCTTACGGCCTTGAAAAAGGCTGCCATGGATCAGTCATCCGACACCTTGGCCTTTTGTACGACAATTCGAGGAGGGGAGGCTCCAGAGGATCAAGAGTTGCCTGTGGGGTAATTAGGATTTGATGGTGCCTGATTTGAAAG
>NW_020291131.1:723754-935001 GCF_003184625.1 Aspergillus neoniger CBS 115656
CCGAGCCGCGGATCGAACGCGGGACCTCTCGCAGATATGCTTGGGTTTGTATCCCTAAGCGAGAATCATACCACTAGACCACCCGGGCTTGTTATATGTTTAGGTCTCAAGTTCTTGATTTATGAGCCTGGGCATGTCTTGTAGGTCATGAACAGCAGTCCCGTAGGTCTGTCTGTGGCCTTGTAGGCAGGCTGTCCTTGGTTCATATGGCTAACTGATTGGCGTGTCTATCTCCCTGCTAATTAACAGTCCTATTCATGCAATGAGCAAATCCTAGCACGTTGCTACGTATTGTTCGTGGATAGGGAAGAGTAAGTGTAGCCCCTAGAATATGTACATCATCGTTTTATATAAGCCATCATACACACGACAGACCGGCACACGCCCGCTACTAAAGCAGGTAGCTATGTCATAGTAGTAGTGGCCAGTAGTGCCATAGAAGGGATATCAAAGTCATCAAGCCCAGGGTTGACTGACATACGAGTATGGTACTGTTAACCCATATTTTCCAGCTATGGATAACAACCCCGTCACACGGCAAGAGCAACAGGCATGAACCTACTAGACATGTGAAACACTGGTCACCAGGACAGATAATGATATCACCATAGACATCATAGATGCGGTGAATTAGGGATGCAGAAGCGGGGGGCAGGGATACGGATCGGACGTCCCGAGTCTATAGGGTTGAACAAACAACCATGGCAAGACCGAAGGGCATGGCAGAGAACAACAGCTTATGGGTATATACCACCGGTAGCTCACACTTCAGCCGACAGAACATGGCTGAGTGTAGGGTCAATCGCGGAAGGACTACACAGCAAAGCCTGGGGTGGTTGGCTTGTATGTACCATATACCCACGGGCATAGTACCACTATATATCATCGGGAATCAGAGCATGTAGTACTCTCACCAGCCACAGAGCATTGATGGCCAGAGGACTACACAATCAACCAAAGGGCATACCAGGCCCTGAGGCATATACACTATACGACTACCGTGTGGCGACGTAGGCCATTACACCCACTGGTATAACCCAGCCAGCCGAAGCACAACCACATCATATGGCACACGAGGGATATCGAACAAACCAAAGCAGACGGACTGAGACAATTCACCCACATGCACAAGAACTCACGTCACACCACATCCATCAGGTCTAAGACACCAAGCAGAAAGTCGCCCACAGCAGCATCGCACAGTCCAGCGCAGAACCCGTTCACTGCCTACAGTGTACATGAAATCAAGCTTTGGGGATACCGTTGCCTCCATCGTGCAACGCAACCGAACCAACCATACGCAGATGCATATCATACCACCCACAAGAGTCACAAATACTCCACAACTGCGGAGGTAGTTGCGTAGCTACACAGCACTGCATCTTTATATCCTGAACAACCGAATGCGGAGAGAAGCATCTCATCCGTGCAGATCAGACAGACAGACAGAACAACTGTGCGCAAGCAAGGTTGCTAATCACCCCACTCCCAGCCAAACAAACTTTTTGACTTGCCGTGCTTCTGGATCCCGATGTTGCTTCGACACATGCCGATCTTGAGTTTCAAGAAATCGAGTTGCAGATGTACATGGTTAGCGTGGTATATCGGTGTGGCGATGCTAGGCTGCTAACATCTGTACCTACTGAGACCGTCGGTGGCAGGACAGCACGGGACAGATAGGATGACGATGGCCAACCTCCTCTCAGTCTCTCTCACACTCTCTCTACATTAGCACAGTGGTTAGTTATGCAGATGACCGACCGTGCAGTGCATGGTGATGATCGCTTCTTTTTCCGTCGGCAGAGTCAACTCTGATTATTCAGGAGATACCGAGTATCTACTCAGTTCCGCGACAGTCGAGACTCCCCCTGTTCAGCCAAAATTATTTATTGATTGATATAGATAGTATTTAGTAAGTATCTATCTTAGTACGGAGTAGCGAGGCGGATAAGGAGTCCATTAGCGATCATTAATAATTAACGAGGCAGAAGATAATAATAACCCAACCCTATAACTACGTACTTGATAGTTAGTTAATACCCCATCGGCTAACAAAAACCAAGCGGTGTAAAGTAAATCGAAATAAAAGATACCAAGTTACAAAACCAAGATGTGTTTAGTTTGTAAGAACGAAAGGGGAATCCAAATCAACATGCTGATTGGCACGATCAATAGAGGATGATAATGATGGTGCCCTGGTGGTGCCGGGGAGTGTTCTAGGTCGGGCCAAATGGAACCTGAAACCACACACCCCCTTTTTTTCTCTTCCCAGACAAGAGTTCCGCGTCGTCGTTTCTTTTGGACCAGTCCGGGCCCTTTCAGCCAGTTGAGAGTTATCCGGCGTTAAGAAATCGCCACCCGTCGGCCCTTCTGTCGGGCGGACGGGTCCGATTGGACAGTTCCCCGGTCGCGCATGTCCCAGCCCCACTAAGTTGCTGTTTAGGGATTGGTTCTGGGTTTTTCTCCATTTTATAAAACCTGTATTGGAAAGGTGTCCTGATCCTACACAGTAAGTAACTTAACTACTCCACAGTAAGCACAGTAGTTGATTGTTACAGAGGAGTAAGATGGATGGATAGATGGATCAATCGGTGCATTTGTTGGCTGCAATGAGATTGAACGGCTGGGATCCTGGCGGTTCACCAACCTCCATCATTGCATGGCTCAAAAAGTCAATTAAAATATGCAGCATAAGCAAGTAATATCCGTTGAATGCCAATCGCATGGCTGTGCCTGAGAGACGCTATGGTCTTATGGAGATGTCAGGCTCACTCGTTTGCATGATGGTGGTGCTTTGATACTCGTCAATTGGGATGTCCACAAGTTTGTCGACCACATTCGATTATTCTTCCATTGTACTTTGTGTTGCGTTTACTTAAGAATAGACGTAGACTCGAGGGGTTCGGAGAAAGACCGTGTTCCTGAATCCTACCTGCAAGGGCAGAGATTTATTTATATATAGGGAAGCTGGTCAATGGTTCACCGGCATAGTATGTCCGGAAACTATTTTCAATCTGTGTCAAAAGTACAGCCCATAGCAGAGGTTGAATTTGTTATAGAAATACCAAAAAAGTCAATATATAATCTGTAAACGTAGACAATATATCCACATGAGAAGGGAACCAGGGAACACCTTAGCAGAATAAATGAGACACACATATTGTGAGAACCTCAACCGGTGGTGCAGCAGTAGCCGGAACCATGGCTCCGAGGGTTGCTTGGTTGCCCTTCGATCTCGGTGCAGGTGTTTATTCATGTCACCGAAAGATTTCGGAAACAATTTTCAGAAGCGCATGCTTTTGACCTGCATTATGGCGGAAAAAGTCTTAAGAAGAAGAAAAAGTTGCCTTTCTGGGGTGATGTTCCGAATCTAATTTGGGAGCCGACTCTATCGTTCAAGTATCAACATGTTGCGTACACCCGTAGATACTAGATAGTTCGGTGGATGCACAAGCTTCACGTTCAGCATACATTCCCGCACAAGAGGACCAGTCTATCCTTCTAGAACCTTTCCCCTCTCAACACCGCCCGGAGCACAGCTTTCCCGGCGACAAGCGAAAGAAAAATGTCTAAGATGAAGCAGATACAGTAGTCGGCTGCTAAGCACTTAGTGTGTACCCACCGCTATGCTCTCCCAGCCTTCCCGCAGTGTGGTGAGAAAAAAAGGCTGGGAAGAAGGCAGACCACATTGTCTTGTCGATCATCTAGCCTGATTATCTCTTACGATATCCGGGAAGGCCCAAAGATAACCTTAGCTTGCCAATCAGAAACAAGATATTGTCGGAAGTCCTTCAAGGAAGCAAAGAAGGCACCGAAAGAAAAGCAAGAAACCACCCAAGTCTACCAAGGCTCAAAGTTGGGTCTAATGTGTAGGTGGGGGGTTCGCTTGCCTCGAACACTTCAATCTTAGTGGTTTGATGCTTACATTATTATCTGGGAAAAAACGGGTCACTTGCTTATGTGGTGTCAACGCATGGTTTGCTGAGTTGCGTTACGCAGTTTATCATGCAGGTAAAGTGGCTGACAGGTATTCCGTGTAAGGTAACTTTCAATTCTCCCCATGTGTTTGTTCATACGGGTCTTGTGAATTGACAGTACCACAATTTTGCTGCTGACGGGATCTCATCGATCAGACAAGCAGAAGCAAGCAAAAGAAGGCACCAGGGTCTATCATCGTCAGGTGGATAAATCAAATCTACATTAATATTGGGATCCATGACTCAAGGCACCCAAATCCCCAAGGGCCAGGTCTATTAGGAATTTACCTTGTCCCTTCAGGACCTGTCCTGTCCATGATCCAAATCAACGAGCGGAACCGCCCGGCATAGTTAACTACTACTCCATAAAGGATGAAATGGTTTCTTGTGGCTGGGACAACAAGTATGGCATGGCTTCTCTTCCTATTGTTATCTATTGTCCTCAGGAATGGAAAACAATCCACTGCATAACCCCATACTCTGCATTCCTGCAAGTCCTCTGCTATTGGAGTTGCATCCCATTAACCTTGAATGAACATCCACCCAGTTTGAGTAACCCAAGAGATCGTATTGCCACCTCCGATAAAGCCACCATGTCATGCGTCTTATTTCTTACCCTCTATATAAAGTTTGATCTACCCTCTCTGTGTAAGTAGTACCCGTTTGCATCCACCCTCGCGAGGCGGGTTCATCGGGGTCAACCACAAGAATAGCACACTTGATTTGATAGTTGGACGGAGGACCCCGTCCTCTAGTACTACTTTGTAGGGCCGATTACCCGTCAATGTGAGATAGCCGCCGAGTATGAACTATTGGTGGCAAGGGGGGAAAGATATAATTGGAAAGAAGTAAAAATGGAAATGTTACCTACCTAGGTACCTACCTTAATCAGCGGTTATGGTTCGGAGTAGCTTCTTAAGTGGCTAGCAGTGAATATAGGTTCCCACCGTGGCAAATCGACTGACGCTACTTGTTTGTTTTCGAACTACCAGGTTACGTACTGTCAATGGGTAGCAAATTCAAGCGGCGAATAATAGATGCAAATGGAATCAAGTCGTGCAAAGTCTTCACGCTCGATTGAGAATGAAACCGCAGCGTGGATGTATGTACGGAGTTCCTGAGCATCCGATAATACCTCCGCTGAGTGAACGTCGCCTGACGGATGTAAAAGCTCTGTATGGTAGTTCTATAGTCCGTTCCCTCCCGCAAGTAATGCTTACATTGGCATTGAATATGGGGTAGTTTACTGAGATACCTCGTTACGCCGACGAGTTGATTATGCTGACACACCAGATACAACAGGGCAACCGTGGGTGCCAGGTCTTGGATCAGGAACGAAGCAGTGCCCGAAAAAAGCAGTTGAACCAAACATCCCCTCCTCCTTGAGGGGTTCACAGTACTCCATGAACATAAATAAACAAGATCAAAATGGTAACAACCGCCATAGACTGCATAGCGACGCATTTTTACCCTGGCCACGACCATATCTGCGGCGGTTGTTGAGAGACAGTCTTCAGGCTTCAAGAATGAGGAAAATTATCCCTGCATGCCGTTCCGAAGCAACATAAACACAACTATGGTAAATTGCTGTCACGATGATACGCCAAAAGACACCATACCGTATGGATACAGTTTCATTGCGCCATCTGCATTACCTGGCGGTGGGTCGGGGCTTCAGGGGCCGTCTTGATTCCCATGGATTCCGGCACCAACGCCGTCTGGCCATCCCTGTTGTGCCGCTTAACCTTCTCCTACCTAGAGCCTCGAGCTGTCACTGTTTCCAGAATTGAGAAAGAGGAAGGGATGTTCGCCCCCCTAAGGGTGGGTAATAATTACACCATTGACTATCTTGATTGATATCATATATTGGAAGATGGAGTCATTGCCAAAAAAAAAAAGAAAGAAAAAAAGGGTAAGGGGATAACTGAAAACAGAGGGGGGGAAGATACGTAGATTTTCCACGTTACTAAAAAGTAAATAACGACTCCAGCTTGTGTGGCCCATTATCCATGGTATCTGAGGCACCTCGAATCCTTGACAAGACTTCTGGTAGGTCAGTTTGGTAGGCAGCATGAGCCACCTCAGGTGGCAGTAAGCCAATCACCGAGGACCCTGCCAAGTAATCCGCACTTCATTCGACCGACAGTCAAAGAATCTCCAGACCAGAAATGGTGAGGGCTGAGGCGTCGGGGGGGGCTGGTGGTGGTTGTTGTGGACAAGAGTTAGTTGGACGGCGAAAAAAGTGGGTAACAATACGCGCGTTTTGGTACTGCGTGCGGTAATACCGATGGTAACCCCCGCCCGGTGCAGGTGGGATGAATGGGGAGGGTGAATCGGGATGTGATAGGCTGCAGGGGCACCCGTCTGCTTACCATATTTACACCATCCGGACCTTTTTAGGAATAATCCAGTATCGCATACAGGTACAGGACTGGGCGCGCAAGTAAATTAGCAGATCCAGATCCCAAAATAACCACCAGCGCCGCCCCCCCTCTCCCCTTCTTCCCAGGTCATACTAGGGAGTAGCGCCAGTCCTATCTTCCCTGCTTGGGTGGTCAATCAATTCCCTTTTCACCACTTACCGTCCAACTCAAGCCTCCTCCTCCCTCCCCGTCCGTCTCTTAGTTCCTTCCTTCCTTCTTTCGTTCTTTTGATCTTCGACCTCTTTTTCCTTTCGGTTCCTGTTCGCTCTTTTTTTCGTCGACACTTCGTTTCCTCCCCGACTCATCTTTTGCAACACTAGCGACCTCTCCCTCCCTCCCTTCCTTCTTTCTTGCTTTCGTTTGAGGAAAGAAGAGGGAGGCCTTTCTTGGCTGAGACAGGTTCAGCCAGCGGCAATCGGGAGGCTTTTGCTTTTGACCCTCCCCCTAGTCGTGTTTTGTTCTTTACTTCGCTTCACCCTTCCATTCGTTTATCAAACGTCCCTCCAGCGACGACCATCCGGCCCCGCCCTGGAAGTCGACCTACAAGCAACAGAAAAATAAGCAGACGATCGTTTCGAGTTGAGATTGTTGTTTAGTTTTACACACCCTTGAAACACACTCCGGCACTGGTGCCTTCAGAGGAAAAGAACGCTGCGACAACATCAAAAGTCAATCCTCGACGCGTTCTGAATATACATATCCCATTGCGCCAGAAGTGTTATCTGTTTATGCTTCTATCACTGAAAATTGGATCAGAGTAATTTTTAATGGGCCACTGTTGATGTAAGTTGCAGGATCTTGATACCAACCGCCATTCTCCACCCCCCCCAGATAAGGCCTCATTGATACTCATGGTTTAGAAGAAGCTATTACACGGCTCGGTGATTGTGGCTATCCAATATGTCAGGCTATCCAGCAGGGCATTACGAAGATGGCTACGGCCATCAGGAGCATGGCGATGCGTACTACCAGGACGAACATGGCCAGGCTTATTACGATCCTAACGATTATGGTGACAGCTATTATGATAGAGGGTATGTCTTTCCATTATATGCAACAATCGGTACCCAGAATGTTCAGTTGATTGACCATCGTTTGTCCCTCGAACAGCAACTACTACAACGCAGAAGGAGGTCAGGCATATGGCCAAGAGGGTGGTTACTACGATGCTGGTCACCAGGATGACTACTACGGTGACCAGTACTATGACCAAGGAAATGGTGCACCCCGTGGAAGACGCCGTGGAGATTCTGAGGAGGATTCGGAGACCTTTAGCGATTTCACCATGAGGTCGGAAACTGCTCGAGCTGCGGATATGGATTACTATGGCCGTGGAGACGAACGTTACAACAGTTATGCCGACAGCCAGTATGCTGGTCGTGGATACAACGGATACCGGCCGCCATCTTCGCAGGTCTCGTATGGCGCCAACCGATCATCTGGCGCCTCGACACCCGTATACGGCATGGACTACGGAAACGCCCTTCCTGGTGGACCGCGTTCTCGAGAGCCATACCCAGCCTGGGCGTCAGATGGCCAGGTTCCCGTCTCGAAAGAGGAAATCGAAGATATCTTCATTGACCTGGTCAACAAATTCGGTTTCCAGAGGGACAGCATGCGCAACATGTACGACCACCTAATGACACAGCTGGACTCCCGTGCCTCCAGAATGACGCCCAACCAAGCCCTTCTGTCTCTGCACGCAGACTACATTGGTGGTGACAATGCCAACTACCGCCGTTGGTATTTCGCTGCCCACCTGGATTTGGACGATGCCGTGGGATTCGCCAACATGAAGTTGGGCAAAGCAGACCGGAAGACCAGGAAGGCTCGCAAAGCGGCCAAGGCTGCAGCACAGCAGAACCCTGAAAACGTCGAGGAGAATCTCGAGGCCATGGAAGGTGACAATAGCCTGGAAGCTGCTGTTTACAGGTGGAAGACACGCATGAACCGCATGTCCCCGCATGATCGTGTGCGCCAGCTGGCTCTGTACATGCTGTGCTGGGGTGAAGCTAACCAGGTCCGCTACATGCCTGAGTGCATTTGCTTCATCTTCAAGTGTGCCGACGATTACTACAGCTCCCCCGAGTGCCAGAGCCGGGTCGAGCCGGTGGAGGAATTCACTTACCTAAATGAGATCATCACCCCCCTCTACCAGTTCTGCCGTGACCAGGGTTATGAAATCTCGGATGGCAAGTATGTCCGCCGCGAGCGTGATCACGAAAAGATCATCGGATACGATGATATGAACCAGCTTTTCTGGTATCCCGAGGGTATCGAGCGCATCTCATTTGAGGATAAGACTCGTCTGGTCGATGTTCCCCCGGCTGAAAGATGGACCAAGTTGAAGGACGTCGACTGGAAGAAAGCATTCTTCAAGACGTACAGAGAGACTCGGTCCTGGTTCCACATGATCACCAACTTCAACCGTATCTGGGTAATTCACCTGGGTGCTTTCTGGTTCTTCACTGCTTACAACGCTCCCACCCTGTACACCAAGAACTACCAGCAGCAGCTGGACAATAAGCCCGCTGGTTCAAAGTATTGGTCTGCTGTCGGTTTTGGTGGTGCCCTGGTTGGTTTCATTCAGATCTGCGCGACGCTCTGTGAGTGGATGTATGTGCCTCGCCGGTGGGCAGGTGCTCAGCATCTCAGCAAGCGTCTGATGTTCCTCATTGCCGTCTTCATTGTCAATCTTGCTCCTGGTGTTGTGGTCTTCGGCTTCAACAATGTTCTCAGTGAGACAATTTGCCTGATCATTGGTATCGTCCACTTCTTCATTGCTCTGGCCACGTTCTTCTTCTTCTCTGTCATGCCTCTTGGAGGGCTGTTTGGCAGTTACCTGAAGAAGCACGGCCGTCAATATGTGGCCAGTCAAACATTCACAGCGAGCTACCCACGCTTGAATGGCAATGACATGTGGATGTCCTATGGTCTGTGGATCTGTGTTTTCGGTGCGAAGCTGGTCGAGTCCTACTTCTTCCTGACCCTGTCATTGAAGGATCCCATGCGCATCTTGTCCCCCATGCGTATCCATCAGTGTGCTGGTGTGACCTACATCCCCAACGTGCTTTGCCACGCTCAGCCTCAGATCCTTCTCGGTCTGATGATGTTCATGGATTTGACTCTCTTCTTCCTGGATAGTTACTTGTGGTACGTCATTTGCAACACCATCTTCTCGGTGGCGCGGTCCTTCTACCTCGGTGTCTCCATCTGGTCGCCCTGGAGAAATATCTTCTCTCGCCTACCGAAGCGTATCTACTCCAAGGTGTTGGCTACGACCGACATGGAGATCAAGTACAAGCCCAAGGTGCTCATCTCCCAAGTTTGGAACGCCATCATCATCTCCATGTACCGTGAGCATTTGCTGGCGATTGATCACGTCCAGAAGTTGCTTTACCACCAGGTTCCCTCCGAACAAGAGGGCAAGCGTACGCTGCGGGCTCCTACCTTCTTCGTTTCCCAGGAAGATCAGTCCTTCAAGACTGAGTTCTTCCCCTCAGGTAGTGAGGCTGAGCGTCGTATCTCCTTCTTTGCCCAATCTGTTGCTACTCCCATGCCTGAGCCTCTCCCGGTTGACAACATGCCCACTTTCACTGTCCTTATCCCCCACTACGGCGAGAAGATTCTGCTGTCGCTGCGTGAAATTATCCGTGAGGATGAGCCGTACTCTCGTGTTACTCTGCTGGAATACCTGAAACAGCTTCATCCCCACGAGTGGGACTGCTTCGTCAAGGACACCAAGATTCTGGCTGATGAGACCTCGCAATTCAACGGTGAACCTGAGAAGAACGAGAAGGATGCGCAGAAGAGCAAGATCGATGACCTTCCCTTCTACTGCATCGGTTTCAAGTCTGCTGCTCCCGAATACACGCTCCGTACCCGTATTTGGTCCTCCCTTCGCTCTCAGACCCTGTACAGAACCATTTCCGGTTTCATGAACTACAGCAGGGCTATCAAGCTGCTTTACCGCGTTGAGAACCCTGAGGTTGTCCAGATGTTTGGTGGTAACTCCGAGAAGCTCGAACGTGAACTTGAGAGGATGGCTCGTCGCAAGTTCAAGATCTGTGTCTCCATGCAGCGTTATGCCAAGTTCAACAAGGAAGAGCGTGAAAACACCGAGTTCCTTCTGCGTGCCTACCCTGATCTCCAGATCGCTTACCTTGACGAGGAGCCGCCAGCTAACGAGGGTGAGGAGCCCCGCTTGTACTCGGCTTTGATTGATGGACACTGCGAGCTCCTTGACAACGGAATGCGCAAGCCCAAGTTCCGAATCCAGCTCTCCGGAAACCCTATCCTCGGTGATGGCAAGTCCGATAACCAGAACCACTCTATCATCTTCTACCGCGGTGAATACATCCAGGTCATTGACGCTAACCAGGATAACTACCTGGAGGAGTGTCTCAAGATCCGTAGTGTTCTGGCTGAGTTCGAAGAACTTACCACTGACAATGTCTCGCCCTACACCCCTGGTATTGCCTCCGAGGCTGAGACCCCCGTCGCCATTCTCGGTGCTCGTGAATACATTTTCTCCGAGAATGTTGGTGTTCTTGGTGACGTTGCTGCCAGTAAGGAACAGACGTTCGGTACCCTGTTTGCTCGTACTCTTGCGCAGATTGGTGGAAAGCTGCACTATGGTCACCCTGATTTCCTGAACGGTATCTTCATGACTACGCGTGGTGGTATCTCCAAGGCTCAAAAGGGTCTCCACCTGAACGAGGATATTTATGCTGGTATGACTGCACTGTGCCGTGGTGGACGCATCAAGCACTGCGAGTACTTCCAGTGCGGTAAGGGTCGTGATTTGGGTTTCGGCTCCATTCTCAACTTCACAACCAAGATTGGTACTGGTATGGGTGAGCAGATGCTGTCCAGAGAGTACTACTACCTCGGAACGCAGCTGCCCCTCGACCGTTTCCTGTCCTTCTACTATGCTCACCCTGGTTTCCATCTTAACAACATGTTCATCATGTTGTCTGTGCAGATGTTCATGATTGTCCTGATCAACCTTGGTGCCCTGAAGCATGAGACTATCACCTGCCGTTACAACTCCAACCTGCCCATCACTGACCCTCTGCGTCCCACCTACTGTGCGGATCTCACTCCCATTATCGCCTGGGTGAACCGCTGTGTCGTCTCCATCTTCATTGTGTTCTTCATCTCCTTCGTTCCCCTGGCTGTCCAGGAACTGACTGAGAGAGGTCTTTGGCGCATGGCTACTCGTTTGGCCAAGCACTTTGGTTCCTTCTCTTTCATGTTCGAGGTGTTCGTCTGCCAGATCTATGCGAACGCCGTCCACCAGAACTTGTCCTTCGGTGGTGCTCGCTACATTGGTACTGGGCGTGGTTTCGCTACGGCTCGCATCCCATTCGGTGTCTTGTACTCTCGTTTCGCCGGACCGTCCATCTATGCCGGTGCTCGTTCCCTGCTCATGCTTCTGTTCGCGACATCCACTGTCTGGACGCCCGCCCTGATCTGGTTCTGGGTTTCTCTGCTTGCTCTCTGCATTTCACCCTTCCTCTTCAACCCCCACCAGTTTGCCTGGCACGACTTCTTCATCGACTACCGCGATTACATCAGATGGCTGTCTCGTGGTAACTCGCGCTCGCATGCTTCCTCCTGGATTGCCTTCTGCCGCCTGTCTCGTACCCGTCTCACAGGTTACAAGCGCAAGCTCCTTGGTGTTCCTTCAGAGAAGGGATCCGGCGATGTTCCCAGGGCCAAGTTCACGAACATTTTCTTCAGTGAAATCATTGCCCCTCTCGTCCAAGTTGCTGTAACCCTGGTTCCTTACCTCTACATCAACTCGAGAACTGGTATCTCCAACGACAACGCGCGCGCGTCGAATGCCGTGGTCCGTATTGCGATCGTCGCTTTCGGTCCCATTGGTATCAACGCGGGTGTCTCGGGTATGTTCTTCGGTATGGCTTGCTGTATGGGTCCCATTTTCGGCATGTGCTGCAAGAAGTTCGGTGCTGTCCTCGCCGCCATTGCACACGCCATTGCGGTCATCGTTCTGCTTGTCATCTTCGAAGTCATGTTCTTCCTCGAGAGCTGGTCGTGGCCTCGCATGGTCCTGGGAATGATCGCTGCCGCTGCAATCCAGCGCTTCATCTACAAGCTGATCATCTCCCTCGCCCTGACCAGAGAGTTCAAGCATGACCAGTCGAACATTGCTTGGTGGACCGGAAAATGGTACAACATGGGTTGGCACTCGCTTTCTCAGCCTGGCAGAGAATTCCTTTGTAAGATTACCGAGCTCGGATACTTCTCTGGTGACTTCGTCCTGGGCCATCTTATCCTCTTCATCATGCTTCCTGCCCTCTGCATCCCCTATGTCGACAAGTTCCACTCCGTCATCCTTTTCTGGCTGAGGCCTAGGTACGTTCAGATTCCACTTCATTCCTACGTTTTCATCTATACTAACATTCCAACAGTCGTCAAATCCGCCCTCCCATCTACTCTTTGAAGCAGTCTAAGCTCCGCAAGAGAAGAGTTGTCCGCTTTGCGATCCTGTATTTCACTATGCTGGTTCTGTTCCTCATTCTTCTCATTGCTCCTCTGGTTGCCCGCGATGAAGGCATCAGCGTGAACCTTAACATCATGAGTCTTATGCAGCCCCTGGATACCGACAACAACGATACCATCTCCAGTTACACTGGTAATGGTCTCCCTGTCGGTTACTCCGCCTGGACCCCGTCCGCTGCGTCTGCATCTGCTTAGAGGTTGTTTTTGTCCTAAATTGTTTTTCAATACATTTTACCTGTCTTTCTTTTTCGGAAATGGAACATGGAAACGAGCTGTATAAAGTAACCAGCGTCTTGATGTCGCTGCCGAGTCTCATACCTTTGCCTTTTATTTTTCTTTTTCGTCTCCACCTTTTTTCCCCTTGACGAAACTGCGTGTATGCTCCTTCAGTTGCCAACATTAATGGGTTCAATCTCTTTCAACTGTTTTGTATTGTCAAGGTGTTGTTCTGTCCTTTATGTATGGTCACTAGACTTGCCAGCTTTTCTTGTATCGTCCCATTGCATCGGCTGCCTTTTGATTTCCTTGGTGTTTATCTAGAGGGCTTCTTTGCCTCTAGTCCTGTTGACTATGAATTCAAAGAGTCTTGAGAGTTTCAGATCCTAATTGTTCCAGTCCAACACCACTCTTACGTAGACGTATAGTACGTTTCCTTGACTCTGTAAATATTATAATTTGAGTATAACTGCATGTTCAGGGTCCTCTCGATGCTCAGTGCTTGATACGCTTCGTGAAACGAGCCGACCTGCAAGGAGCGCCAAGTCACGTGTTAGGGCCGCGCCCATCCCGGAAGTTGGACTTGCCGCGTTGCTTCGAACCTCCGGGAATGCCGCTGCCTTGACTTATTATTCAGTCGCTGATGCTGTCGAATCATTTATAGAGGGTCTTTCCTTCATTTCAACTTCAGACTCCGCTCATCTGCTTCCTGGGTACTTGCGCCCTGAGCGCTAAGTGGATTTTCTCCCGTCATGGATATCCAGGAGACTCAGCGTCTCCTTTCGGAGTACCTCCATGAACTCGCCGACCTCTTCCATCGTCTACCCGGTTCTGCGATCTTTCTACGTTATGTGAAGTCTAGTTACCAGAATGACCCGATCCGCTCGGCTGTCGAACTCTTCCTCTTCTTGTTTGCGGTCCGCTACCTTCTCGCTCCGAAGTATTCGACTAAACCGGGTGTGGTTCAACTTTCGGAGGATGAGGTCGATGATCTGGTGGATGAGTGGACTCCGGAGCCGTTGGTGGGAAAGCCCACTCCGCTGGAGGCGATGGAGGTTGATAAGCGGACGGTCATTGTTGGGTATGTATTGTCTTTCCTAATTTGTTTCCTGTCGGGCATGGTATGCTGACTGTTGGTGACTTGCAGCCCAGTTGGACCCAAGTCTAAGTTGAGCAACGGTCGGACGGTCGCCAATCTCGGTTCCTATAACTACTACAACTTTAACACGAACGAGTCGCTCAAGGAGAAGGCCATCCAGACTCTGCGAAACTACGGTGTCGGTCCTTGTGGTCCCCGCGGTTTCTATGGTACTCAGGATGTTCATATGAAGACGGAGGCTGATGTTGCCTCTTATCTCGGTACTGCATCCTGCATCATTTATGCGCAAGCCTTTTCGACAATCTCTAGTGTCATTCCTGCGTTCTCAAAGCGTGGTGATATCATTGTTGCGGACAAGGGTGTTAGCTTCGCTATTCGCAAGGGTATCCAGATCTCTCGCAGCATTGTTCGCTGGTATGAGCATAATGATATGGAAGACTTGGAGAGAGTCCTTGCAAAGGTTACCAAGGAACAAGCTAGGAAGCCTCTTACTAGGCGGTTCATTATCACCGAAGGTCTGTTTGAATCTTACGGCGACATGGTGAATTTGCCTAAGATTGTGAGTGCTTATCCTCATTATGGTTCCTCTGTGGATTTAGCTGACTAGGTTGAAGATCGAGCTCAAACTCAAGTACAAGTTCCGTCTGATCCTCGATGAGACTTGGTCTTTTGGTGTTCTTGGGCGAACTGGCCGTGGTGTGACTGAGCACCAGAATGTCGATGCGGCGGAAGTTGATATGATTGTGGGCTCGCTGGCCGGCCCACTGATTGCAGGAGGTGGCTTCTGTGCTGGCTCGGAAGAGATCGTCCATCATCAGCGTATCTCGGCTGCTGCTTATACTTTCTCCGCGGCACTCCCCGCTCTTTTGTCTACCACTGCTAGTGCTACGATCAACCTCCTTCAGAACAGCCCCGAGACTGTGACGCAGCTGCGGGAGCATACCAAGGCCATGTGGGCCCAGTTGGACCCTCGCAGTGATTGGGTTTATTGCACCAGTTCCCCCGAGAACCCTATGATGATTCTGGTCCTCAAGCCTGAGGTGGTTGCTGCGAAGAAGCTGTCCCTCGACGACCAGCAATTCTTGCTCCAAGATATTGTTGACGAGGTGAGTGTTGCTAGGCAAAATGGCTTATACGTAAAGATAACTGACTGCTTTGGATACAGTGTCTCGCAAACGGTGTTCTCATCAGTCGCTTGAAGACTCTACAGGATAACTTCGAGCCGAAGCAGATTGTTCCTCCTGCCTTGAAGGTTTGCGTGACAATCGGATTGACGAGAAAGGAGATTGAAAAAGCAGGAACGACCATTCGCCACGCGATTACGAAAGTTCTAAGCAAGAGGAAGTAAAGAATTTCCTTTCCCTTCCATTCTCGTATTTCATTTCCCGGCCTATCCTGAAAGTGGCCATGAACATTAATGCTCCAATGACACGCCTCTTGTACCCTTCTTCTTTCCATTCGTGCCGTTGCCCTTTCTGTTGGTGATATAGAACACCAACCTACATGATTTCTTGTATAACATATTACACCGTGGATTGATGCGACCTAGATGCGTTTCCTGAGGCGTGATTTGAGGTTGTTGAAGCTTCGGGTCTCTATTTTTACTGTGCAGATATTCTTATTTGCCCATATCGGCCTTTATTTCTTTGCGTGCTTGGGCACAGTGAACATTAATAGACATTACATTCTAATATTAATTTTGTGTTCTTGTCCAATCAATGCTTTTCGTGATTCACTTTGTGTCTTGGATCTCAACGCGACGAAAGGGATGTACAGGGATATCCGCTTCACTGACGGTCGAGTCATGACAGGGCCAGAACACCAACCTAGGGCTCTGGAAGAGCACCAAGGGGCCACAGGTTACACTGTGGAATCGATCGGGGTTTCGATTTTGTGGCAAATGGCCTGGACGAGGCCGTGGCGCATTCTCGAGACCAAGGGATCTGCGCAGATACGAAATTAACATTCCATCCAAAACAACCCAGTTAAACATTTGTTTTCCTAGAAGCAGAATAGCGGCACTCCCTTGTCTTCACCCATGGCGCTCCAGAATGAAGGGCAGGTGTCTTCACTCTATGCCAGAGTGAATCGCCAGGAGATGCACTTGGCTGAACGGTGTCCTTAGACAAAATCCGCGTCTTCTGCTCTGTGTCTGACGGTTATTTCCTGGTGCGCTTGACGGTAGGATCTTTGCTTAAATCAACACGTGGATTGAACGTTAAGAGACTGATCTCAAAATCAACTTTGTCAATACAGTAGCAACGGGTTTGCGTTACACCAGCAATGAAACGCCTTTTGTACCTCCTCGTTGTGTTGCTGCTCAGCTATGTTGTCCGCGCACTTCCCTATGGTACGCCCCTGAGACTATGAGTGCCTGACCTACCTATTAACTGAGCTTGTAGACGACCCTGGCAAAAAGCGCGATCTTGGCCCTCTGGGTGACCTTCCAGGAGGTGATGTGATTGTGTGGGTAGACCAAGCTGGAAATGCTCTTGCCAACAACGTCGTGGGCGGCGGCAATTCAAACCCAACTGCGACGGCAGATAATGTAAGTGTAACCCACAAGCACTGCTTCAGATGTCAAGCTAGGGTTCAGACTAATGGAATAGTCACCTGCAACTCTTCCACCACTGTTACCGACTCTCGATGATGATCTGGATCTCTCCCCCGCCGTCCCACTTCCTGAATCTACCAAGCACCCAAAGACCGGAAATTACCGTCGCTTTGGCATCTCCTACTCTCCGTATAACAGCGATGGCAGCTGCAAGACCCAAGACCAAGTCAACCAAGACCTGGAAAAGCTGGCGCAATACGGGTTCGTCCGAATCTACGGCGTAGACTGTGACCAGACGAGCAAGGTTGCCAAAGCCGCGCGGCAACGCAACCTGAAAGTCTTCGCCGGTGTTTTCGACCTGCAGAACTTCCCATCCAGTCTTGACTACATCACCGGGGCTGCCAACGGGGACTGGTCCGTCTTCCACACCATCAATATCGGCAACGAATTAGTCAACGATGGTAAGAACTCGATTACCGATGTCACCAACGCAGTAAACACAGCACGCAACAAGCTCCGCGCCGCAGGATACCAAGGACCCGTGGTAACGGTGGATACTTTCTCAGTCCTGATCCAACATCCCGAGCTCTGCCAAGCGTCCGATTACTGTGCTGCCAACTGCCATGCCTTCTTCGATAACAACAACACCGCTGATAAAGCCGGCCAGTACGTCAAAGACCAAGCCAATAAAGTCTCCAAAGCGGCCCGCGGCAAGAAAACGCTTATTAGCGAGTCAGGATGGCCACATAACGGTCAGCCCAATGGCAAGGCTGTGCCGTCTTCGCAGAACCAACAAAAGGCAATTGCCAGCTTGCAGCAGACGTTCACTGGCGATAATGAATTAGTTCTATTTACAGCCTTTGATGATCTGTGGAAGCAAGACTCCCCTGGTACTTTTGGAGCGGAGAAGTTCTGGGGCATCAATCAACGCTGACGATTGGCATTTTGATCTGCTCCACTTACGTCCATCTGGTGTTGGGCGGCTGATCATCATGGGTAGTAACCTTTCTGACATTCTATACATAGATATGATATGCTTTCGGATTAGATCGCGCAGGTCGTGATTGTTTCGGGAGCTTGTCAGTCGGTATGCCCGTGTGGTGATCCTATTGTTTTGTTTCTATTTCTTCTACATGTTATGTTTCTTCTTCTGTCCAGTTACACAAGTCTTGTGAATAATTGGTTATGTCTCACACAGTATCTTGTGCATATTTGACAGTCACTTGGATTGATGACTTTGGAGTCATCTAATCATATCAATTCAATCATATCATACCATACCACACTCCTATGCCAGTAAAACCCACGTCTGATAAGTTCAAGACTGCTTTCCTCTGCTGCAATTCAAACTAAACCGAAAACCACCTAGTAACTAGTAACTAACTGGGCCCCATCGTCGTCGTCGTCATCAACCACGTACTTCTCATCTTTTACTCGGGAGCCACCCGAAACCCACCCACCCACCAGCAAAAACCAACTTCTTCGGGTAAGCCAGACAATTGAAAAACAAGATCCAAACTAAAACCCGATCTCGGTAATCTTCCCATTCCCACCCACAACGCCCGTTGCGAAAAGTACTATGTTTTGGTACCCAGGTCCGAGAATGGAGCTAGCTAGTCTTATCCATTCTATTCTATTCTACTTCTAGTAAGAAAAAGTCTTGCCACTCGTTCTTAGTATTTTATTTTGATTTGGTGTATTTTCGGTATTGTATGTTATGTATAAGCTGGACTAACTAGTATTTTGTATTTGTGTGGGTTGGTATTCTTGGTATTATTATGTGGTTGTGGTTGTGGTTGTGGTATTGGTAGGTGGTAGCTAGTAGTACTATCTATCTTACTCGGACTGGAGATTGGTCGCTTTCAACTAACCAGCTCTCACCAACTAACAAACTAACTAACTCTGTGTTTTGGAAAGTAGACTATAGGTCAGGCACGTTAGGGGTCCTTATTGATTGACTATTTTAACTAGGTTAAGATGCTGAGTTTTGAGTTATCTGGATTATTGTGGGTTTGGTGGTTGTATGCTTGAGATTTGAGGGAAAAAGTGTCAACAATTAAATGCTTTGCATTATGCCGCTGCATTGCATGCAGATTATAGTAAACTGGAATGGTGTATGCTTGCTATGCTATGATGCTATAATGTGAATCACATGCTACTCCCAACGAAGATTTCTGTGCAGCTAGGCAGCTAGGCAGCTAGCTACCTACTCAAGACTGACGTTCTGCACCGCTTCCTCGACACTCACGGTGGCGTTGGTCTTGGGTTCGCTATCTGTGTGGCTATGCTGCTGGCCATTCTGCAGATGCTCCGTCGGTAAATCCGGCACGGGAGGGGGTTTATAAGTCAAGTCAGCCTGGCCGGTCCTTGTGCGGCCGCGACGACGAGTTTTAGGGGGTTCGGGTTTCTGCGTGGGTTTCTGAGTAACACGGGTGGCGACCGGCGGGGTAGGTGATGGTGCGGTGGTGAGTGTGCTGGTGCTGCTGACGCTGTGGTGATGCTGTTGCTGTTGTTGCTGTGCAAGTCGAGAAGGACTGGCAAGCGGAGTGCAGTGGCTCGTGACTGGGACAGGAAGGTGACCTACTCCTCCATGGCCTGCGTGGAGGTGGGGAACTGTTGAGCGTCGGGGTGGAGGGACAGCTGGAGGTGGGTTGGAGGCTGAACGACGTGAGTGACTGGGGACGGGGGGTGGGACGATGCCGGTGGAATTTGTGCGCTCGCTGACGTTGTTGGCGGTGACGAGGGTTGCTGGTGGAATGATTGGGCTTGTATGTTGAGATTCGGCGTCTTCGGGGATCTTGTCAGTTTGTCCGTGCTCGTCGTCGCGCCGGCCGCGCCAACGTCTTTGTCTCGGAGGCAGAGGCTTGACTTTGGGCTTGCCCAGCAGCTTTGATGGACTCGTTGGGCTATCGATGGCAGCACGGGCATCGTTGCGGCTGGGTGTTATGATGCCAGGCTTCACATGCTGGGATGCTACTTCTTGGACGCTGAGGCTGGAGGATGATGCGTGCTCAAGGTGCATGCCGATTCGTTGCGCTTGGTTGAGTCTGTGATGCGCAGCCATGCTTGACGCGCTGGAGTCTGGACCATCCAGTCTGGTGGGCGACATGTTCTCAGGAGAGCTGTCGACCGTGCTCGTGGGTGAAAGAGTCCGAGAGGATTCCAGTGGTTCCCCGAACTCAGCATCAGGAGGTACACTATCCGTAGGCGTGGTATCTTCATCGTGAACTGGCATTTCTGGTTCGGGGTCTCGAAGCCATTCAACAGCTGCGCATCGAAGAACCAGCCTTCGTGTTGTCTCATCCACGTCGTCGAAGTGCATTATCTTCTCCCGGTCAGGCCCACTCTCGGAGAGCTGACCGTGAACAAGCAGTCTGAGCACCCGCTTGAGCTCCTCCCGCTTGTAAAACGGTGGATACTTCAGCTGTGTATGTGCCAGTAGTGGGTAGAGAACACGCAAGTATGTGTGTCGGAGAGCGGACGCCTCTTCGGGCAGGTCCAGAAGGTTCCGAATGAGGATGTCGACTAGCACGTGAAGATCGTTGGTAAAAAAGTATTCGTAGGTGGTCGGGGTAGTGAAGATGAGGTATAAGAGCTTGAGCGTCAGAAGCTGGAGCGATGTCTCGGCTGCAAGAGTTAGAACCTTCCACCCATTGCGCTTAGGACGACTAACCTTCACGATTGATCAAAAGGATAATATTCTCCCCAAAAGTCTTGTACAGGTTGCCGTGCATGGCCAAGATCTTGATAATCTTGTTCGTCAAGCCATTGGACGTATTCTCATCGACCGGATCATGCGCGGAAATCATGAACTGCTCGTTCAAGACCAGCTGAGCATATCGTTAGCATAACCCCAATACACCCAGACAAATCCATAACCACTCACCAACACCCGAATAACCGGATAATGATAAGGATCATTAACATCGTACGACAGATCCTCAATGATATCAAAGAGGCCCTTGACAAATTCATCATCCACGAGAACTGTACCACCCTTCAGTCAACAAACAACCCAGTCCACAACAATATTACCCAAGAAGAAGAAAACGCACCCAAATCCTCAATTTTAACCCTCTGAATCCTCGACATCTCATACATCAAATCCATCAGCAATCGATGCAACCCCGCAGGGACCTCCTCTTCCTCCTTTCGATTCCGCGCCTGCAGCAGCTCCAACAACCTCGGGAACAAGCCCTCCTCATTCATCATCCGAAACGCCACGTCATGCTGTCGACCGTCGAAGAGCAAGAACGATACGATGAGGTGAAGAGTCGCGGGGTCGTCATCCTACACCACCAAACCAGCATCAGTAAACCAGATCCACACCATCCACAAGGAAGAAATAAGAGAGAAAGAAATCCGAACCTGCAACAACCCATAGACCATCTGTCTCCGCACATAATCCGTATGAGCGACAAAGATATTCGACGCAAGCAATTTATACGAGCACCTCGTAACATCTAACTCGGATTGAAGGTATTCATCTAGAACCATACCACCCAAATATCAGCTCCCCACGTCCCGCATCTTTCAGATTCATATCATCTCATTTCATCATACCTTTGTATTTGGTCGCCAGACCCAAATAAGACCTCAGCGCATTATCAATATGATCTTCCGAGGAGCAAGGGGAGGAAACAATCTCTTGTATCTCGTCCCAGAATTGCTGCTCGTTCTCGAGGGAGACCTCAAAGTCCATTTCCCGGTGCTACTGCTGGTGCGGTGCTAGTGTTGCTGCGGGGGGTGCTGCGGGTTGATCGTCCTCGTCGGCGGGAATGTCGTCGTGTGGTTGTTTCCCTGCACTCATCCCGCCCGCCTTGCGCTTGGAGCTGGGTTGCGAGGAGGGGTGGTGGTGGTGCACTTGCTCCGCGGGGGTGGGGGAAGGTAGAGGGAGGTGGTGTGTTGTGTGATGTGTGTATGTGGTGTGGTAGAAAGGTAGGTAGTATGGAGTGGATGGATGGAATGGAAGTGGCCAAGTCAACTCGGGCGGCGGCGGGGGATTGGCGGGCGATCCACCGGTATTTTTCTGGTCGGGGAAACAGGAGTGAGAACTACTTATCTACGGAGTACTAAGGACGGCCGTACGTCATTCATCAGCACTAAATTGTTAGCTGACTAGCTAAATCTCTTGTCAACTAGATATTGTCTTGAGTCTTATTGCTTGGTATGACAACATGAATTGTAGATTTACAACATTGGATTCTGAAGATATGTGGAAATTATGAATCTGTCAATATAGAAACCAAAGTTGTTGCTCCGGTCCCATGATTAATTGTTTACAGCCACTAGTAAAGTACGTAGTCTATACAACAACAACAACAACATCCTCCCAGCGCCAGTCGCCGGGTTCATTACAGATCGCCTGATATCAGCCTCTTATTCCCAAGCCAGCTAGAGAAATAACGAAAGCATCACGCAAGAGAGAAAAATCGGGGGAAGACGAGGTGATAAATAAAGGGTGACGATTAAAGAAGAGGGTCAATCAACTCATGTGCTCGGGGACGTGGTATCTGTACTTTTCCAAACAAACGCAATAACAAAAACAGCAATATCGACGTAGACTGCACATGCACATGCATACAAAGCCATAGAGAGCATTAGGGTTACTGCGGGCGCTTGAATGGGTGCGCTTCGGTGTTTCTGCGGTCAAGGGTCAGTCTCCAGTGTGCAGTTCTCGTCGAGGCCAGCTTTCACTTACAGCACATATTCGTCCAGACTCACCACGTTCGGGTCGCTGAACAACAGGTAGAAGTACTTGAGCGTCTCCGCCAGCCAGAAGGACTGCATCTCGTCCGTCGGCTTTGGAGACTGGACCGTCACGTCTTCAATGGCCGAATTGGCCAGCTCCGTCCGCGTGTACTTGGACACCGCCTCGAACATCTCCCAGCCCTTCTCGCGCCAGTATTCGTCGCCCGTGAGGCGGTACATGATGAACACCGACTCGATCGCCTCGGGCCGCAAGAGGTACTTGCGATCCACCAGACGAGTCACACCAGGTGGCAGCCGCTCGTTCCGAATCCGGGCCGCGACAAATTCCTCGTGCGAGGGGGCCTTCTCCTCCTCGGCTTCGTCAACGGTCTCCACCGGTTCCTCCTCCTTCTTCTTGATGTCGTCGGGAGGCGTTGCGATGACGTGCCAGTTGCCGCGCTCCCGCTTGGCGTGGGACTTCTTGATCGAGTTGATAGCCTCGGGCTCAGGATCCACGTATTCGTTGGCCTTGGCTTTCGCCTTTTCTTTCTCCTTCTCTTCTTTGCGTGCCGCCGCCCGAGCCAATCGCTCCTGCATGTTCGGGTCCAGCGCCTTGTAGTAGGTTTCCTCGTTCCATTCGCACTTCTCGCCGTTCTTGCACGGAATCAAGGAGAAGTGCTCGGGCATGATCCCGGTCTTGGTGGACTCGTACGCCCACACGCAGCCATCCGTCAACTTGGACGCCAAATCCATGTCGCTTTCGATGCCAAACAATTTGGCACCAATACCAACCATGCCACCCACGAAGCAGGAAAGATGATCGCCGTCATAGGTTACCTTCGTACGACCAGGCTGCTTGGGCACCGTCATGGTGCTCAAGAATCGAACGTCGCGACCGCCCTTGATCATGGGCTGGAAGAGGAGCCGTTCTTTGGTTGCCTTGATGGCCTTTTCGTACATGGTGCGGTACTGATCGTTGAGACCGCCCAGCAGCATATACTCCTTGGGCAGATACTCATACGTCGAGTCAGCAAGAGCACCCAATCCGTACTTCTCGCTTTCCGAGGCGGGGCTGGTCAAGCCTTCATGGCACTGCGCGTCGGGGGTCTGCTTGTCGAAGGAAGCGCGGTACTCGCTCTCTGAGCTAGGGTAGTTTTGTTGACGTGAGACTCCACCGTACTCAGCCGGTTGGGCATCGTCGTGCAGCGATCTTGCATCATGAGGCACCAAAAACTCGGTGTAGCTCTGGGCGTCCGTTGGAGCAGGCCGAGTGGTGTGAGGCCTCGTGGGAGCAGTACTGGTGGCTGATTCTACTGGCACTTTTCCGCGAGGAACCTCATGATCGATGTGAGTGGGGTTCTTCTTGCAACCAGATGCGTCGATCTTCATTGGCCACAAGCCAGGAAGCTGCGTGTTGTCCTGATAAGCCTCGAGCGCATTGGTAATGCGGGCAATAACGTCGTAGTACTTGTTTTCCTTGGTCAGCTGTGCCAAGCGGGTGAATTCCACAGAAAGAGAGCCGAGTTCAGCCAACACAGCCTTCTTGTCTGCGCGATGCGGTTGCACTGTGTAAAGCCTGCATAACAAGCACGTCAGCTATACATAAACCAATCTATAGCACCAAAACAAAGAACTTACGGGGCCCATTTGTAAAAGAGGGTTGGCATGCGGTTCGGAGTGTCAAAAGCGCCCATTATAATCTCAGCTAGCTCTACGGCCTTCTCCAGAAGCACATCGTACTTGTGTCCGGAGATATCGTATGCACCGAGCAGACCTCCCATATAACGGATGACCGTCTCGAAGACCGGAATGTCCTTCTTCTTGGAAGTAGTGAAGTCGATGGTCTTGATAAAGTCGACGGCAAGGGAGAACTCCTCCTTCAGGCCCATGAGCCAAAGGGTATCCAAGCCGTCCACGAGAGTAGCTCCCCAGCCATTGAACGGATCGCGATATCCACCACGGAGGGGCAGGACCTCATCATGGCCCATGGCGGAAGTTTTATAGCCAGTCCAAGCGTGTTCGAAAGTGGACCTGATCGTCGATAGCCTTTCGAGACGCTTCATCTTGTCGGCGGACGATTCGTCTTTGAAATCAGCCTGCAGTTTAGGGAGCACCTTTGATTGACCAGCGGGCAGCCGGATCAAGTCCTCGGGAGCGAGAGGATATTGCTCGGGCATCTTCTTCCAATGGGGGTGTGGCCAGGTGGACTCGGGAGCCTCCACTGCCAACTTCCCTTTATCTTCAGAACCCAATTGGGACTGGGCCGGACCAGACTCGGCTTCATTCTTGTTCCCCGAGGCCGTTGCATCACTCGACGGGTTGGACACTTCCGCGGAGGTTGAGGGGCGAGCATCAGATAAGGTTTCGGTAGACGGCTCTTTCGCTTCTTCGGAATGTTGATCGGAGCTCTCGGGGGAAGAAGGAGGAGGAGGGGGCGGAGGGACATCTACGGGAGCAGAGTCCTTGAGGGTGGTCTCGTCAGCGGGGGGAGGGTTTGGCGAGAACGATGCAGGATGACGATCAACGGGTGGCGGCGCACTCCAGGCGGAAGGAGCCTGTTCTCGAGATCGAGCGAAATGTATGAAGGCGAGCACAAAGATGGTCGCGAAGACCAGGAGGACCCGGTAACGTCGGGCTCGAAACATGGTAAACGAATGTAACCGAGAAGGTAGTAACACAAGACTCGGAAAAACGAAAGGCAAGAAACAGAGTTTGAAAGGGGAGAAGAGATCCCCCAAGCGAAAGTCAAGTCAAATGCAAAGAATAATATAAATGGTCCCCCAAGAAGAGGAGGTATTGAGGCGGGGGGGGGGTGCGGGTTATACGAGGGAGGAGGGACACCGCAAGGATCACGAGATCCCAAGGGAGTCAAGTTCCTGCAAGCCGCGGGACAAGACTCGGGGCGAAAACGAATGGAGAACACTCCCAATCAATGAGGAGTGGATTATAAGAATTGAGGAGGGTCAGATTTCTCTCTAACGACAGACTGGGCTGAGATCCAGCATGCAACAAAAGTGGACCAAACGAGTGGAAAGAGAATGAATCAATCAGGAGGTGGGTGGGAATTGGCGGAGAGTTGACCTGTTTTAGGTCATGATTGATTTCGGGGGAGAAGAGAGAGAGAGAGAGAGAGAGAGAGAGAGAGAGA
Source organism: Aspergillus neoniger CBS 115656 (assembly GCF_003184625.1). Classification (NCBI taxonomy): domain Eukaryota; kingdom Fungi; phylum Ascomycota; class Eurotiomycetes; order Eurotiales; family Aspergillaceae; genus Aspergillus; species Aspergillus neoniger. The sequence goes on from NW_020291131.1 coordinate 749,391, forward strand.
GAAAGAAGGAAGAGAGCGGAGTGTGAGGGAGGATGGATGAATTGGGAATGACAACCTGCAGCCCTGACCGGAAAGGGAAACTATCAGGTGAGAAAAGGGAAAGAAAAAGGTAAAGTGTAAAAAGTAAGAAGTAAGAAAGAGGAGAAAGAAAGCCAAGAAAAATAAAAAGAGGACAAGTCTAAAGATGGTGGGAAGGAAAAAGCACCAACTAAACACCTGCACGACAGGAAGAGAGAGAGAGAGAGGGAGAGGGAGAGAGAAGGTAAGAGCGCGCGTGAGAGAGAGAGAGAGACTTGAAAGAGGGGAGGAGAGAGGAAAAAGGACCGACTAGTTAGTAACTGGAAGGTTTAGACCTCCGCCAGGGACTGGCCAGACCGCGCGATGCTCCAATAAAATGAATGAATTGAGATTGAAGAGGAACTAAAAGAATGGATGGAAACTCGCCTGAACCGCCTGCGGATGCAACCGCCGCTCACATCCAAGCAGAAAGCCATTAAGCCCTGAGCCCCGGCCAAGATTCTGGGTGCTGCGCGCGTGGAGCCCTTAGGGAAAAGTTATCGCGGTCGGAAATCGCTTGGATCAGGAGTCAAGCTAAAGACCAAGTCTGTTGCAGTTTGCATTAAACTATTACTTGTTCACTGCACCATCCATCCATCCATCCTGGCTGAATAATGATGAAAGGAATGACAATGACTGAATGCAGCAACAGCTAGTCAACTAACTATCAATTGATGATGATGATGATGATGACTGGGGGGTAAGCAATACTCCGATCCCATCATTGGCATCCCATGTCAAGTCAAGACTGTCAATAGTCCGGCGCATTGCACCCCAAAAATCAAAAATTAGAAAAATTAAAATCCAATAAAATTAATGATCGAGACCAACAAAAGGAGATCCCCGGATCCGCAACGGAGGGATCAGCAGGGAGATTGAATTGATAGCTGCCGGTCGGTCGGGCGCACTGGTTCCAGACTTGCAGGGGGGGGGGGAGGGAGAAAAAGAAGAAGGAAAGACAGATGGATGATCGACTGTCAAGAACCGGATTGGAATGGGGGAGAGCATCATGGATTATAAGATCGACTAACAATCCACTTCATGTCTCTCTACAATTGTTTATTTTCAATTGTCTACGTATGTCTCTACGCAATTCGCAGTATATTTTGTACGTATACCATTGACATTCATGGTGGCTGTTCGCTGCTAACAACAACAACAGCAACAACATAATGCGCGTCGGCTGCAGGGGACGGACTGACTGGATCCTCTTTTTTCCTTTTCTTTTTTTATTTTTCTCTCTTTTAGTGTGAGTTGCTAAATATAGCCTGTGATGGACCCCCCGTAATTACCGAGACGGGCGGGGGGTGGATAACACAAACAATTACAAGGAAGAGGAAGAAGAAGAAGAAGAAGAAGAATAATGGATGTTATTTCCCTCTCGTTCCACAAATTTTTCATTCATTTAATTCTTTGATTCATGATGGTCAAAAGTTATCAAAGACTAAACTAATAACCTTTCCCCTCCTTCTCATCCATGGATACTCGTCCCGGAAACCCGGAGTTTATCCAGGGGTGAACTGGACTTGGTTATCAGCTATCAATAATCAGGCGACTCCCCTAGTACTAAAGTAGAATCAATCACATTGTTCTGTCACCGTCCAAGTAAATACGTAGGTCTGTTCTTCCGCCATCCGAATTCAGCCAAGCTAATTTAATCAATATATGGGCTGGCTTTCTACTCGTGCCGTGAGTTTCCGACTAATCTAGACTAGAAGGCCATTTTCTGCTGTCTCCATCTCTGAAGAATTTTTGGTGCCTTTACTCTCCCCTGACTTGGAGGGGCATCACGGCGGGGACTGCTGTTTGGTATGTGAGGACCCTGAAACGTGCTCTTCTCGGACTCTGAGCGAGCAGACAGACCCTGAAGAATATGGGTCGATTCAAGTAAAAAAACAAAGAAGAGCAGTATCAGGTTATAAATAAATAAATGAACATTCCGTATCTTGAGAAGTAAAGAGGGAAAAAAAAAGGTTTGGTGCTTGGATGAATCGGGGCAAAGGTCCGGTCAGACAGACAGACCCTGGTCCTTTTTCTTGACCTTCCATTTAGCCGGGACTAGACTATCATACATACACCCCGACAGAATAAATCAGCTGGACAAAACCATTGTAAACTTTAGTACTACTAACCATTGCTGCAGGTGTGATCACTAGCGTGGCTAGCCTATCCTCCACTCTACATACAGTTGTACCCTTCTACTGGCGTATGACTGGACTGCCTGCCTTTTCCAGTGGGCTGTCTGGGTCAGGATTCCCAAGGCTTTCCAGGTAATCAGGACTTCCTACTGTAACCATGTGCACCGTAGAGGCGATTGAAACCTCATATCCTCGCCACCTATTCTAATTATATACCAACCGTCGTCCGTCCCCGATTGTCCTGGTTGACTTTCTGAAACTGCTGAATGAGTCCCAAAACACCCGCCCCGCCAGCCAGAGCGTCGACATTCTCGCCGCCCTCGTCTTCTTCCTCGACCTCATCGCCTACCAGGTTCATCCGCCATGACTCCCCCAGGTTACTATCACTGGTGAGTATGCCACCCCCGCTCGACCCGACCCCGGGTGACGACTTAACCGCACCACGACCTTTGCCCGCCGGAGGATCTTCGTCCTCAATGGGGTCAGAGATAGTGGGAGGTGGTCGTGAGGCCCTATAGCGCGGATACGGATTAGCGCGGTGCGTTGACCGGAACCCTGATGCTGACGGCTGATGGTGCGGGTCAAGCAGCATCGATGGTGCCGGGGAGAGATGGTCGCCCATGCCAGCGGGTCCAAACCGAGGAGCGCCATATGTAGACTGTTGACCCATCAGCCCAGCTGCTGCCGGCCGATCTCCAAAATTGCCCATCTCAATGGCAGATGGGGATCCAAGGGTTGGGAATGTGGGTGGAGGGTGAAATTGTCGCTTCGTTGCCGGATGAGCTCCGCGCGGACTAGCACCATAGTTGTCCAAGAACCCGTAATAAGATGCAAGCATTTTGCCATCCTTGGTCGAGAAGTAGTCCGCCCGAAGGTCCTGCCGGGCAGCATCCCGCCGACCCGTGTCCCCTTGCGAAATCACGTTGGTGCCCTTCTTGAAGTCGAAGACCGCAAAGGAGCACAGGTATCCCATCCCATCGACGTGGACGGTGAACTCTCGGAAGAAGTCGATGAGACGGTCACTGCACTTGGGCAGACTGAACCAGAGGATGAACGGCGTGAAGATCATACTTAGGATCTCCTCCAGGAAGATGACGATCTTCATCTGATACAGCACGGCAAAGTCCTTCCGGACATCGTCACTATGCAGACGGCCTTTCCAGTGGCTTGGGAAGTAGTGAGTGAAGTTAATGACTTCAAGGAGCGCGTACTCTGGATCAAACACATTGGTCTCTTCCGGAACCAAGCCCTGCGCGACAGCCCAGATAGAACCGAAGACACCCAAGTAGAAAAGCACGGTCCGGTCGTGAGTGATCTCAAACCCCAGGAACAGTTCCGGGTCCACAACGGAAGCCAGGGCCAATACCGAGGCCAGTGCCCCAGAGACGAACGCCACGAAACCCGAAAATTGCACCATCTTGTCTTTGGGGAACTGATCCACATAGCGGCTCGCGAAAGGGTAAGACATATTGACACGTCGTTCAAACAAGTGCCACAGCTCGTTGAACTCACGGAACTTCCATTCGGCCAGTGGGGTGTATTGTCGGGATCCGATCTGCGATGGATTCTTCTTGTATTCGTTGAAATAGCGGAAGAAATAGTGCATCATGAAATAGACGACGATGAAGGGGGCTACGAAGATGTTCATGATGCCTGCGAACATGAAACGCCGTCGCAGGCCTTCACTCAGGGCCCGTCGATGAGTGTCTTTCAAAAACAACGTCCGCACTTGACCCTGCTCGTTGAAAACATAATCCATGATGCAGAGGTTGATGTTCCATTCAAGCGTCCGCGAGAACAGTTGCCTGTTCCGCAGGAACGGTATCGGAAGCGTCAAATCTAGTATATCTTTATTTATCAAGGCAATCAGATAGTTTTCTTTGCGCATCAGTCGGTTCGCGATATCGTGAGCATCCATGCGCTGCTTTGATTGACTTCCCATGAACTTGCGGTTCTTCGCAGAGACCGCACCCGCAGTCGCAGGGTTGGAGTCCCTCAGAGTCATCAGCCGGCTGACGACCTCTTGCCAGGATATGGATTGGATTTCAGCATCCGATATTCCAAGCAAGTAGTGATAGAAGTCATGCATGTGCTTGAGTCTTCGGATATCTAGCAGGTACTGAAAGGCCTTGCCAATCCAGAAGAACGAAAGTAGCCATAGTAAGAAGGTAGCGGACATGGACATTTGCTTTGTACACTTCTGGATCAGAATGTCGTCCAGAGTTCGACTCCCGCGTACCTTGTGGTAGTCAATGCAGTTAGTGAGGAATATGCTGAACCCTACGACGAATGCAAAGGTCCTGAATCCCAGGCACATGTTAGTCTCGATTCAGTCTCAAATAATTCAGATGAAGTTGAAAATGAGGAAGGGAGACTTACAAGAGACTCAAAACCCTGTTTAACAGAATCGACCAAATACCGTTTCCAAGAAAGTATGTGTAGACTTCCTTCAAGAAGTTGTCCAGGTTTTCCACGTTTGCCCACATCCACAGTGCCTTCTCTTTAGGATCTACCAGTGCTAAGTTTGGATATCCCGCTGACCATAGACTTGCATGATGGGCCCTCCTATTGTTGTCATGTAGCGGTAATCGTTCGCGGGCGGTTTCCCAGTGGACTCGGTCGTCTCGAGGCGATGATCTGGGCTGATTATCAAGATTCGGGGGGTCATTCGAACGGGGAGGAGGTGGGAGCTTCGATTTCAGAACATCATCGTCATCTTGGTCTCCTTCTACGAGGAGGGAGGGAGGAACATCATCATCACTATCATCGAACTTGTGGCGCGGTGAAGCTGCGTGTATCCGACCAGGGCGGCTAAACTTGCGGCGACGCGAACCGGCCTTGAGGAAGCCCTCCTCGTCCCTTTTCCTTGGTGGGCTTCGGGGGAGAAATGGATCGCTGGGACCGGGGGAGTCATCCCCCCCAGCATCTGCTAGAGCATCTTCCAGCTCACGGTCGCTGAATCGGTCCCCATGTTCATCGTCAAACGCCATTCCTGCACGTTCCTCCACGTCCGAACCGTCCGAATGATTGTCATGTTGTCGGATTGTCTCGTACACTGACGGGGAGCCGTTGGGAGGGAGGAAACGCGATAAGATATTGGAGGTCATCATCTTGGGCTAAGATACTAAGGAAGAAGTAGATAATAGAATCATCAGTACATTATTAACGGCCGTCAAGCCGTGTTCGAGGTCACTTCAAGGCCATCCAGCTAGGGTAAACACGATAAATAGAGAAAAACACTCGGGATGGTTCAGAATCCGAAAGGGCGGTAGTAGTTCGGGAACCTAGAGCGAGGATCGACTTGTTCCGCCTGGAACAGTACAAAGAGGAAGGATCTATGAGCGAAGCAGGATCAGTTTGCCTTTGACTCGGTCAGAAAGTCAAGAAGATGATGAGCGATGATCCGATGGACCTCGTAGTTATCTACTGAAGGAGGTCGGTTGACTTTGGTCGGTAGGATCAGGAGCAAGTCCGGGGGGGGGGTTGGAGGAGGAGCTGATGACCGCCTCGTGATAAGCTCCGATGATGCAGGCGGTCAGTCAATCAGTCACATCGATAGCACTAGTCCTGCTGCTCCGAAGCGGTAAAGCAGTTCACTCGTCGCTGCCCGAGCCGATCACATTAAAGCCTAAGGCACAAAGATAAACAATCATGTGATGAAGTTCGGAACGAAGTTAATGCGGAAAATCCCAAAAAGAGCATGATTACGTGCTACATGTCACATGATGGGATGGCCGAGTCATGGCCGGTGAGTCTGTGACGACACGAGTCAGGCCCAAGTGGGATGCTGGACGGGATGGGCCGCCGATGGGAACCACTGATTGGCTCCAGCGCCAGCAATGCTTGAGCGCCGGTGTGGCTCGTGCGGGGTGGGTTTTCATTCTCGAAGCTCTTTCTATTTGCTAGTTTGCCCAGTGCCCGGCAGGGGCTCCTTCCTCACTGGTAAGTAGTCAAGAGTCTAACATACGTGGTGTATCGTTGGCCTTTGGCTGCGTTTTTCTTTCCCTTCGTCCCACCCAAGACATAGAAGTGTTGTCCTCCAGAACTCCCCATCCTCCAGCTGCAGTGGGATTGTTGACCAGGTGTCCGTTGGCTGCCTTATATGTGGTTCGATGAAGTCCATGATTTCCCGAATGATCCACATATTGGTGAAACGTTCGCTTGGGTGAAGACTGTACTCCGTACCATGGACTTGAAGTTGTTGTGTTTCTTCTGCGGACCGAGTTACTCTTTCCTTCTTCGGCCTGGTCCTTTAAAGGTTAATGCCAATCTATGAATAGATAGATACTGCGCTGTGGTCTGTTATGACTGGCGGTGGCTTTTCTCCCCGTCCGGTTCTGGGATCAATTGGCTAAATTGGAAGACACCCGCGATAACAACTACTACACAATTATTCTATCCAGTAGTGCCAATGAATAGTCTGGTAAAGGCTGGGCAATGGCTTGACTAGTGACGGCGGGATGCCGACAACTAACTAGGCTACAATTGCAGCAGATGGCGTTCTGCACACCGTTGACGTGAGCATAGTCATGCGTGGTTAGTAGCCACAACTCCCACTACACTGTGCTTACTGCTTTCGGAGTGCACCAGCAGCCATTGCAATATAAATGCAATCTAACGTCGGGTAATACTACAGGGGAGGGGAGGCGGGAAGGATCCCAGTGGCGATAATCATTAGTGACTCGGATCTGACTGCCGTACCCTGTTGGGATCTGTTCTGGAAAATGGTCTGTCTGATTACTGTACGACCGTCTCTGCCACGGTTTGATTCTGTACGACTTCTTCGGTGCCGATGGAAGAGGAAAAGAACCATCACAAGGTACCGAGTCGATCAGTCAAATCCTGAAAAGGGTAAAAGAAGGCAAGAGCACGCGAAAAGCAGAAGTAATCGGGGTATGACAGAAACAAAAAGCGGGAAACAAAAGTAATTTACCACTATCGGGGCTGGTTGTACATTAGCCCAGAGGTGGTGCGTTCGTAGACCTTTCTGGAAGGTCCTGATAATCGACCATCCTTGACCCGCTTCTTCAGCCAGAGAACAAAGATACGTACCTCGTACGACTTCCTACATGGCTGATCTGTCCCTAGTGTCTGGGCATAACATAAATTGGTCATGGAAATCGGGTCGGGTGAAGCGATCGAGTTCAAGTGCACACCGTTTCTATAGAAAGAGACTGGGTTGAACTCATTCCCGGCTCAAAGGAAGAAGAGCCTGGCTTGCTTTCAAGCCGGGACTGAATATGACCTCCCTGAAACAACGCCTCATATATGGGCTCGAGTGTGTGCAGAGGAGCGTGTTCATAAGGAAGATCATATTCAGTGGCACTAGCTATAATCAATGTCTTATTATAAAGCCGTTGCTTTTGCACCGTGCTTCCCTAGAGTCAGTTCGCAGCCAGTCAGTCATTTTAACCACACACCACCTACTACTTAGTAAGGAAGACTGGGAAAATAGGAGGTTCAAAGACACACACACGCCTTCCATCATCAAGTGGATCCCAGCCCCAGAGCCTGAATCCAACAGTTTTTCTTTTCCGTCGATTTTCCCTTTTCCTTATTTCAGCTTAAATTTTCGTTCGACCCTCCTCAATCCTTAAGGTTTTGTTCTTATTTTATTTATTTATTTTTTTTTTTTTTGACTTAATTCCACTCGTACCCGGTCAATTGACGACTGAAGAAAAATCGCTATCTTTCAATTTTCATTCTTTTGCTTGCTCATAGTAAAATAAAATATAGGGTCAACTTGCATATAGAACAAACCAAGCAGGTCAACATCAGGCCATTGATCGATTGGTCGGTGAGAAAGTCCAATGAGTGGTTTCAATGACTCCATAACCGGTGTTGCCAGTTTACCCCGTCAATTCGGAACCAAAAATCACCAACGCCTTCGTCCCAGGGTAGTAAAAAACCAGAAGGGCTCGTAGGCCTGCCTCTGCCTGCCTTACTCCATGTAGTGCCGTGTCCTACTTTACTCTATAATACTCCTCCGCTACTGATATCACTCACTACTACCTCTACTATCATCAATCGGAGAGATCACCGGGCATTTGTCCAAATTCCCCTGCATATTCTGGAAGTTGGTTAGGGTCTCTCCATTGGCGTATCACCAGCTATTCCTCTCGACCTGAACACTTCTACTAGCCTTTCAGTATCCCTGATCCCAAGTGAAACGTAAGTAAAGAGAGATATTATTTTTCATTCTTTTGGTTCTGTTTTTTGCTCTCCCCCTCTCCCCAAAGGTTATCGATATACCTGAGTCAGGAACTCAGTAGTAGTATCATCATCGTCCTCTTTTCTTTGGCTTCCTCTCAATCTCCTTCCTCTCTTTGTGTCCTTATTTTTCCCACTTCCCCCCCCGGCCCGCTTGTTCTTCAGCTGCACGAAGTTCAACACCGCCTCCCGCTTTCCCTCCGTCGCGGACTGACTCCATCCCTCGCCCTTCTTACCCAGCTGATCATTGACTTTCCACCTTCTCCCTCTTTTTCCCTCTCTGGTCCCTCGCTTACTTCCACCCACCTTCTCAACACCACCATTTACCACACCTTCTCCCTCACACTGCCCCCTCCGACTAGACCAGACACCCCCCTCGTCTGTCGTACAGAAAATGCATCCATGCTGATGCGGGATCTGCAGCTTTCACAACGCACGTCGTCTGGGTAATTTGCTTCACCAATCCGTCAATCATTTGAACCAATTATCCCACCCTTTTTCCATCCTCCCTAGTCGTCGTTCCTCCCCCCCCCCCGACTACGGGTTGAATTCCCTCTCAAAACAATTCAAAAGCAAAGGATGGGATCTATTTTATTCTACCAGGATAATTAGGTCAATTCTAGCGCATGAAGGTGCGTCTATTCTTTCCCCTCAAGCTTTCTTGTGTCAATTTCCAATGATATCACGCCGCGGTTGGTCGAACCAAACCTTTGTGCCGACCGATCTATCCACCGAACTGCTGCTGCTGCTGCTGCCACCACCACCCCATTACCACCCATTACCACCTCCCACTGCTTGCTACTGCTGTGTTCTTTCAAACCCGCTTACTCCCATCATCACTTCCTTCCCATCGAGCTAACATACCCGACGATGGCCTTCTAGCAGCGACATCGCGGCTGTATTTGGAGTATAGGAGGGTTGGTGCGCGCCTACTAGCGATTTTCGCCCTGTACTTTTCTCGTCCACAACTGCCTGCGCTTCTCCCGTTCGCTCACTGGTCCCCCTACTGCCACCGCCATCATCGTCACGTCCGTCGAATCACCACCATACCACACCCCTCCCCTGAACGAACAATCGTTTTGCGACCGCCCCCCTCCCGCCTCCTCTCACCGTCGCTAGCACCAAAAACGCCACGGCCTCGACCGAATGTGCGACTCTAGCTCCCTCCCTCACCCCGGACTCCATGCGTTCAGCTAGCGACCCATTGGACGAAAGAGACCCTCAATTGTCAGAGGACGGTTGCGCAGCGTACGTTGGGTGTCAGCGTGCTGCAAGGTAACAATCCCGCAGTGTATCACCAGTTTATGTGTCTCCGCCCGTTTGCCTGCGTCCCGTGTGCTTTGTAGCGACCTCTCCCGAGTGCCGCTGCTACCGGTTCCGTCGTGCGTGGGTGGAAAGAAAAGATGGAGCCGGAAGGGTCAAGTGGATTCAAACGGAACTCTGTCCATCAGGGAATTTACAGTCGTCCCGTGGAACGGCGGCCCAGCAAGAAGTCTTCCTCCAAGGACCGGCACGGGATGGTGTATCCCGATAGCTTTAGGGACACGGGAATTCGAACAGTCACCCCAGACTCTGAGGCTGGCAACCACTCACCTTCCTCGGAGGCGGAGTATCTCGCATCAAGTGCAGCAGCTTCCCCTCGCCCCGCCACCCGGACAAGAGCCTCCGATCGAGAATCCCGTCGCGACTATCACTCTTACCACTCGGCAGGCGACGAAGAAGATACACATGTGGAGATGAAAAGTCAGCGCGCACGGTCACGGACCACCACCCTAGATGATCAGCGCAGCGAGATCTCCCCTAACACATTTTTCAGAGCCCGGAATCGTCTGGGATCTATCAACACCGCAATTCCACAACCCAAAACCCCGGACGAGTCGTCATCTATTGGCTTTCCGTCGATTCAGTCCCCCACTTATTTCAGTCACTCCCTTGGCCGCCAACGGTCAAGCAAGCCCCCAGGGGGTTCGAGCTTGGTGACGAGCGTATCGGCCAATCAAACCCCCTCGGCGCTGTCGACTACCGATGCGTCCAAAATCCTGCAGCTTATGAAAACGACTTGTGGAAGGATGCACGGCATTCTTTCGTTTCGGACTGCATCAACAACGGCTTGGTCCTCGGGCTACTGCGCCATCAACGTCGCCACGGGCAGTCTAATATATCAAGCCAAGGGGGAGCCCGCACTGGCCAAGACCTTGATTCCTGATCTGCGTGGCTGTCAGGTTCGCTCGCTGGTCGATCCGGAACTACGGACGAACTACCTCAGCGTCTCCACGTTTACTTCAGGACTCGGTGTCGAGCTAAGACCCCATGTGAGCGAAACATTCGATTCCTGGCTTGCTGCTTTGTTGTGCTGGCAGCCAATCCGCCCCAAGGGCGTCCAAAACAAGATGACAAAGCCCCAGTCGGTGGCCATTGGTGACCGTCGTTTGGTCGAGCGCCGGCGAAACTCCGAAAGTACGGTACAAAAAGAGGCAGCTATCATTAAAGTTGGCAAGATGCTATTATGGGACAGGCCCAGTGCGTCAGGTGTTCGACCTTCCTCTGGCCGCCGAGTGTCAACATATCGCCAACAGAGAGCTCTTTCCTCCTCGTGGCTGAGAGTCAGCTGTACGTTGCAAGAGAATGGTGCCTTCAAGCTGTATACCGAGTCCGACATTACACTTGTAACATGCATCCAACTTTCGCAACTCTCCCGCTGTTCCGTGCAGCAATTGCACTCTTCAGTCTTGGAAGATGAATTCTGCATCGCCATCTATCCTCAATACGCCGTGCACTCTGCATCCGGCATCACTCGACCAGTATATCTAGCCCTGGAAAGTCGAGTCCTATTCGAGGTATGGTTCGTGCTCCTGCGCGCCTTTACGATACCTGAGCTCTATGGGCCCGAAACTTGTGCAGAAGATGACCCGAAGAGTCCGTCCGACGCCGCTGCGTCATCCATGGCAGATATGTTCCGAATCGAGCGCATGCTCAATGTGAGAGTCACGGAAGCTAAGCTGCTCCGAAACAAGGCTGCGGAGAAGGCTCCTCGAAGCCGGAAGCAGTCACGGTCACATAGCAATTCAACCCCAACATCTGCCGTGAGCGATTACTACACAGAAGTACTTCTTGATGGGGAAATCCGTGCCAAAACTGCTGTCAAGTATCGCACAGCCAACCCGTTTTGGCGAGAGGATTTTAATTTCAGTGATCTTCCACCTGTCCTGTCGCAAGTATCGATATTAGTAAAGACGATCAGCCCGACACAGAAGGATTGGACGCTTATCGCACATGGCTCCTATGGCCAGGACCATAGTAATCCGGCACGTTTGTTAGACGACGTTGAGCTCTCCTCCCAGGATGCTACGTTCGGCAGGGTCGATTTGAAATTGGACGATTTACAGCCTGGAGTCGAAACGGAAAAGTGGTGGCCGATCTTAGATGATAAGAATCAGCCGGTGGGTGAAATGCTCATGCGAGCGCGGATGGAGGAGACGGTCGTTCTGATGTCGCACGAGTACACGCCGATGTCGGAAATCCTACATTCGTTCACCAATGGGCTCACTATTAACATGTCTCAAGTCATGTCCTCGGAGCTGAATCAGTTGTCCGAAGCTCTTCTAAATATTTACCAGGTGTCAGGCACGACTGTCGAGTGGATCTCAGCCTTGGTTGAGGATGAGATTGACGGGCTGCACAAAGAATCGACAGCGAATAGACTGAGGTATACCACGAGGATTCACTCCAACGATTCCCGGGAGTCGGGCCAAGAAAGAGAAGTCCTTGTGAGAGACATGGGCCGTACTGCTACCGTCGAGGCAAACCTGCTTTTTCGAGGAAATTCGCTTCTCACCAAGGCGCTTGACTACCACATGCGTCGCTTAGGCAAGGAATACTTGGAAGAAACCATTGGCGAGCGACTTCGCGATATCGATGAGACCGACCCGGAGTGCGAGGTGGACCCTTCCCGTGTACATCGATCGGATGATCTCGAACGCAACTGGAGGAACCTCGTCTCCCTAAGTACAGGGGTGTGGAAGTCGATTGCAAGCTCTGCATCTAGATGCCCGGCCGAGTTGAGGCTCATCTTTCGGCACATCCGAGCTTGTGCCGAGGACCGCTATGGCGATTTCCTTCGGTCAGTCACATACAGTAGTGTATCGGGCTTCCTATTTCTGCGGTTCTTTTGTCCAGCAATCCTGAATCCCAAACTCTTTGGATTGCTCAAAGGTAGCTATTCTTCCCCCCTCCCACTGATCTTCATTTTTCTAATGCGCGCAGATCATCCGCGCCCCCGCGCCCAACGCACATTGACACTGATTGCCAAGGCCCTGCAGGGCCTGGCCAACATGACCACCTTCGGCAGCAAGGAGCCTTGGATGGAACCCATGAACAAGTTTCTGGTCAGCAACCGCGCCGATTTCAAGCAATTCGTCGACTCGATCTGTGCTATCCCTGCCGACCGTCCCGCACCTATCGTCACACCCTCCTATGCCACCCCCATACAGATTTTGGGTCGTCTGCCCCCGACATCCCGCGAAGGATTCCCCAGTCTACCCTTCCTCATTGATCACGCGCGAAGCTTTGCCAATCTCATCAGTATATGGCTCGAGATCGCACCGGAGCGCCTGGCGGAAATGGAGGAGATTGACCCAGCCGTCAGCAAATTCCATGAAATGGCCGTTCGTCTGCACCAACGCACCAAGGAATGTTTGAGCAGAGCCGAGCAGGCAGAGCGTCCAAACGGAGGCCTTGAGGTCAAGTGGGAGGAACTGGTCGATGCCATGGAACGATCGGTGACCTTTTACGAAGACAGCTCCAAGCCTACGAGCCCGGCCACAGAGGCAGCTATCGCAGGGTCGACATCCCTTACGGGCAGCCATCGCAATTCGATCGGCTATTTCGCGTCACGGCCCTCTCTACCGCGTCGATCTACCGATTACGCTCCTGAAGCCGAGGATGACACGCCTCCCAGTTCCTCTTCCGCCACCTGGGACCAAAGTAGAGTCCCCTTCTCGATACCGCGATGGGCAGATCCCAGGGACAGCACCGGCAGTTCGAAGAACTCTTCCACGTATTCGCTTGAATACCCCGAACCCTCGAAATCGCGCAGATCTAGCATCACCAGGGAGACAACAAGCAAGTACCGGTTCTTCGATTTCGTGCCCCCGTCTCGCCGCAAAGCGAAGGATCGGGAACAGGCTCAGCATTCGCGTGAGGAACAACGCAACGAGTCATGACGCCCAAGTGGCCTGGGTAATACCTAGGCTTGCCTCGCTCTTGAGCTCGTGCAGTGGTGTCATGGCCTATCTGGATCATGACGATTCCAAGCATCTATCCCACATCTGTGGCTTTAGACAAAATATTTTACCTTCTACGGCTGCCCCGCCTTCTCTACGCCCCATGAATGTCATCGGGGAAGCTCTTGCAGCGGTGATGCTTGCATGTTGCGGGCAGCCATTTCTGTGTACAACATGAGAGCTTGATTTCATGTATTGAGATCCCTGCATCTTCTGGTGTAAATTTTTCTGCGATTACATTTCTTCTCCTTTTCTCCTACCGCATGTGCCCATGATTTAACGTTCGTTTCTCCTAACACCCTCTTCCGCTGGTTTTATTTGGTTTTATTTTTGGAAAGCATTTGTCATGGTGTTGATACCCTGCTCTGATGGCTGTTTTTACGTGGAAAACAAGAGATCCTGTGAGCAGAGTGCCGGATATGATCTTCCATGGATGATGTATGGATTGTGGGCAGCAAAAGCCCCTCCCTACTATGGGGTGTTTTTGCCAGTCCACAATTGCAATTGTTGTGTAAATAGCGTCTACCTTTCCTCTGGGCATAGATGAAATGAGTAACTCCACCTTGTTAGACTTGTACTTGAGTACCGCTTAATGCCGCGCCCGAATATACTACATAATACTACCACACCAATCCCAAAAACCACTCCGATCTCATACATACATCCAACCAACCAACCCCTGCCCCAATTCCCCACACCCTCATAACAATAAATCTACATCCACAAACATATCTTCCCACTCGCCGTACCCCCCGCAACCCAATTCCTACTACGATGAAAAACAGCCACCGCCGGCACAGCCGTAATGCCCTCCCCGCCCAACTGCGCCAACTGATCCCCTTCCCCGCTATAAATATCCACAAACCGATTCATATTTCCGATGCAGAAGCGCTGGATATGCGATTGCGGGTTCTGCTGCCACTGGGGGCGGAGACTGTGGCCACATCATTATTAGCATATGATTCAGAACAAAAGGAACGAACATTCATGAGAAAAAAAAAATAAAAAAAGAAAGGAAGGAAGTGGGGATAAAACATACATCGTAACCCATCTCCCCGTCTGACAATTATGTCTCACAACCGTATCCGGCCCCAACTCATCCTCCTCAACCGCATGACCCACATCCCAGCTCGATATCCCCTTCTTCTTCAAATCGTATATCTTGAGCGTATCGTCATACGACGACGTCGCGATCTGCCCGGCGCTGTTGAATGCAGCATGCGAGACGGAGAGTCGACTGTAGTGTTCTCCTACCGGGGTAGGTCCCTTATCTTCATCAAGTCCCCTCTTGCTCCTCTTGGGCTTCTGCAGCATGCGCAAATCCCATAGCCGCATCGAGCGGTCCAGACTCGCTGTCGCGAAGTAGTACGGTGCCGTCGGGTAGAGTGAGAACCCGCCGATTTTCTTCTCCGATAGTTGCCATGTGGTTACTGTTCCTGATGCTGTTGGGTCGGTGCGGATGTCGTGTCGTCCGAAGGCTCCGTCTAGGGTTGTCCAGTAGAGGACGTTGGGGTCGTCGAGGGCCATGTCGATTCCTGAGATGGGCTCGTCCGAGGAGGTCGATTCCGGCGCGTATTTCTCCACGCTGGTGGATTTCTCGAGGTCCATGGCCCGGATCGAGCTGTCGTAGCTGGCTGTGTAGAGGGTTGTGGGGG
Organism: Aspergillus neoniger CBS 115656; assembly: GCF_003184625.1. Taxonomy (NCBI): domain Eukaryota; kingdom Fungi; phylum Ascomycota; class Eurotiomycetes; order Eurotiales; family Aspergillaceae; genus Aspergillus; species Aspergillus neoniger. The sequence goes on from NW_020291131.1 coordinate 764,733, forward strand.
TGCTGGGGTGGATGTGCATGCTGCTGATGGTTCGGGTGTGTGGTTTTACGGTTGTCAGGACGGGGTCTGGGTCTGGGTCTTCGGAGTCGGAGTCGTCTTCTTCGGGTTTGATTGAGGTGGGCTTCTCTTGGGAGGCGTCCAGGATGCCGAGGTGGCCCATTTTGTCGCCGGCGAAGATGAGGGGTTTGGATTCTGTCGGGTGGAAGGTCATGGCGTAGACTCGTTCAGGGGTCAGCTTGATGCCTGTTGTGATTGTTAGTATTGTCTATGGTAGATGGTAGTAGGGGAAGGAGAGAGGGGGACAGACGATTAGGTTCCCACGCATCCCAGAGCGTCAACCCATTCATTTCCTTCCTCAACGCCTTCAAGTCCTTATCCGTCGTCTTCTGGATCTCATCATCGCCAAACGTCCGCTGATACGGTATCGCCACGCCCTTGGTCACCACATCTACTCCGATCAATCCATCCGCAGGCAACTTCTGTCCATTCACCATGATATCACTGAACGAGAAGTTATCCGACTTGCGGACTCGTTTCGCGCGCTCCGCTTCCTGTCGCGCCTCGTACTCTTCTTCTGCCTTGCGCTTCGCGACTTCGCTTTCCGCCGCGATGCCCCTCAATCGGGATGACATGCGCCGCGGCTGCGGCGTCTCCTCCTTGATTTTCTTGACCGAAGTCTTCTTCTTCGTCCGCGACTGGTCCTTCGCTGCTGGTTTGGGCATCTTCGGCGGAAATAGCCCCGAGGACTGCGCCTCCATGGTCAGCTTTTTGAGTAGCGCATCGCGTTCGGCGATGTTGGCTAGGCGCTGCTTTTCGAACTCGGAGATTTCGTCGTTGCCCATTTTGAATGTTTTTTCTCCCTCTTACAGAGGGGGAGTGTCTGTGTAGAGAGTGTTGCTCACTGCAATGACTGCTGAATGGCGCAGATGGATAACTTTGCTCGCGCGGATCAGAGGCGCGTTCGGAGCGCCGCGTGGTCACGTGGCTCTAATTGATGGGAGAAACTGCGCCGAGCGGGAGATTCTCCGACGGACGGCTGGTTCAGCTTCACTTCGGCAGACCGGTCCACCAATTGTTGATCAGTGGAAAGGTTGTCGTGCATTTGCAGTCTATATAACCAGACTGTAATCCAGAGTTGTCAAACAATGAGTGCCCGAATCTCCCGGTCCTGGTTGGCGCTCGTAACTCGCAACTCGTCCGTCCCATTCCTGTACCAAACTCGCACCCTCACTGCCGCATACCTGTCCCCCCCATTCCGCCAGCAGTACTCGACCTCTAGCGACGCCAACGAGCAGGACCATGAAGCAGCAACAACAACAACAACAACAACAGCAGCAGCAGCAGCAGAACCAGCACAAGATGACAAGCCCGCCCGTCCAGTCCGGAGGAGCTTCCTACGGAAAAAGGCCGCGGCCGTCACTCAACAGCAGCAGCAACAACAAGCACCCTCTAAACCAGCTCCGCAAAAGCCCGTCACCATGACCAGCACCGAGAAGCAAATCTTCGGCAATCTGCTCGAACAACTCGGCACCGAGCGCCGCCAGCAATCCCAGACCGAGCTCACCTCATCCACACCATCCGCATCATCAACGGAATCAAAACCCACCCTCCGCGACGAAGACATGGACGAGATGGCGCAAATCTCCGCGATCTTCGACTCCGTCCTGCAAGACATGAAAGAGAAGCGCCAGCGCAGCGCAGCGCGCACCGAGCGACAGGAGAGCGAAATCGCCGTGCGAGAACAGAACACCGCCATTGAAGAGAAGCTCCAAACAGGCGAATACACCGATGACGAGCTAGCGGAGATGATATCCTCGAAACAGATCTCCATGGATAGGGCCATCGAGGCCGTGATCATGCGCGAGTCCGTCAGCATTGAAGCCGCACTCTGGGACGCTATTGATAACCGTCGCGGAGATACCGCTATCTGGGAGGTATGCAAGGAGCGGATCTTTAATATCCTGCGACACTTGGACGATGAGAAGAAGGGTCTGTTGGGCGTGAAGGACGAATCTACTTCGGAGAGTTTCCTCGCTATTCCCCCTGTCGTTCCCACTGAACCTGTTGTCACGGAACTCTATCCCAAGATGCTCCTCGTCGCGTTCAAGCTCCTCAATCTGCATTATCCCGAATCGCATCTGATCAGTCAGTTCCGTGCCACGATTAAGTCTATGGGTAGGGCGTCGGCTGTTCTGGGTGGGTCCACGGCTCTTTATAATGAGTTTATCTATTTCTATTGGCGCGGATGTCATGATTTGCCGGGTGTGGTGTCGCTGCTTCGTGATATGGAGGTTACGGGTGTGGAACCGAATCGGCGTACGTGCGGTCTGTTGCATTCGATCAAGAATCAGAGGGATCATGATCTGAGGAATCATTGGCGGAAGGCCAAGGTGGAGGGCAAGCAGGGGAAGTCGAATCGTGAGCCGTGGTGGGATTTGGCGCCGAATCGGAAGGCAGTCCGGGAGTTGTTTGGGGATGAGGGGTGGGTGAAGAAGTTGGAGGGGAGGGTGAAGGAGATTGAGAGGGCGAGGGATTATTAACTGACTTGTATAGTATAGTATATATGTATGGTGCCGTTGAAAGAGACGTGAATGTAAATATACAATTGTATCACCGGAAGTAAATACCAGTAAGCAAAGCAAGCCAAAAAAGAAATGATGTTAATAATAGTACATCCTACCACCACCCCATACCTTCTTCCCCATCACATTGAAGGGTCCAGGTACCAGCTACAGCTTCAACCCCCAACTCCTCCCCAATCCCACAGCAGTGGACCCCAAGAACCCCAAACACTGCTTCACCCCAGACACTTTATCCTTCACAGCCCTTGCATCCGCCCAGCGGCGAGTCAGAAATTCCTCGGTATCGCGCAGCCCCGCGCTCGTATCCCGCGTCATCACAAACTCCGACGACGCATACACGGCCGCCACAGCCATGCGCTTCGAATACCACGATGCATCGACGGAAGCGTCGCCCGCTAGCGTGAGGATATCGTCCGAGAGGGAGTGCAGTTCGGATAATGAGAGGGGGATGTTTTCGCCGAGGGACATGATGGCTAGGGCCTACATCATCATTATTTCGTTAGTACCTGATGTTATTTACTCTCAATGGTATAAAGGAACGGGTGATAAGGTGTATCATACATCCTGCAACTTATCCTTCACTTCAACATTCATGCGCAGCCGCTCCATAATCAGAACCTTGATCTTGTCATCCACGGACAGAGGTCCCTGCTGGGATGATTGCAGCAGCGCATCGTTCTCCACCTTGGAGCGGAGGAGACCCCGACGACTCGCCAGCCAGAAGAGAATCAGGTCGAATTCGCCCCGCGGAAGAAGTTGCACCGAGACGTCGAGGAAGCCGGCGTCCCGGGCTCCGAGGGTTAGGGCGTCGCGGGTGAAGCCGTGGGTCGGGACGTGGCGGAGAGCGGAGGAGAGGATGGTCGTTTGGGAGTTGGAGTATTCGTGAGGTGGGGAGGGGTGGTGGATGGAGTGGTAGGGACGAATGCTGGGGGTGGTGGTGCGGAGGCATGGTTGGTGTTGGTTGGTGCGGAGGGTGGTGGTGGTGGTGGTGGGTTTGGTGGTGAGGAGAGATGTGGTTGTACGGATGGGTGTGGTTGTGGTTGTTCGGGGTGCGGCGGTTGTGAGATACCTCCGGGAGAGGGTGAGGAGGGGTTGTGTGCGAGTCATGGTGGGTGAGGCAGTGGTTGTGGTTGTGGTTTGGGAGGAATTGAAGGTCGGAGATGGAGATTGGAGATGGAAGTTGGATGGATGGCGGAGGATTTTCTAAGCGGTGGCCTGAGCGGAGAGCCAAGAGCTTCTTCTTCGGGATGTCTTAATACATAGTGGTATTTGTCTGGGGTCAACTTTTTGGACTGTATACTAACTAATGCGATCAATGGGACTTGTGGTTGTTCGATGTAGGGGTCTGCATGGTCATTTGATGGGATTTATTGGGGCTTGTGGTGGTTCAGGGTTCTTGATTCTGTCGGGGGGCGCTGAGACAGTGGCTGTCTTTAGTGTTACGGTGGATGGAGTATGGGGAGTCACAATGGGAACAACTTTGGGGTTAGCACACTCCGGTGGCTTATTGGTCAATCACTGTATAGCTCTAAGTATGATCTAGTTGATAGGTACTATTTTGGAGTAATGTGGAAATAAATGAAGGGCTGAAATCAACTGCATTGATGTGGATGCGGTGGTGGTGCCTGTGCCTGTTGATCCTGACAAGATGATAGGCTGTCTGTGTCTGATGTTGATGGATGATGATCAATTAATGCCTCATTTACTGCCACTCGGCCATCTATTACCCTTGTATTTCCCTTGGATCCTTTTCTCCATTTTATTTATCAGAGAACATCCCGACCGCTCGAGCCTCTATCCCTGCCGTCTTGCTTATCCCCAGCTGCCTCTCTGTTCACACTCTGGCCCCATCTGACTGACTCTCTCTCTCTTTTTCTCTTTCTTCTCCTCACGACTGTTATCTACTAGTGTGTTTGTTGCATCTGGCACTACTCCCGTACTAACTAGACCACTAGACTATCCCTTCCTATTATCCCCCTCTTTTCCTTTCGGATCTCCGTCTTGTTCTGATAATCGTCCGTCCGTCTTGAAAGGGCGATCCAGACTGTCTTCCTGTCCCTCCATTTACCTACCTACCTTGTTCCTATCACCATCATCAGCACTACCACCACTACTCCGTATTACTGCTACTATTCTCTCCCTTGTGATAACTAACGTATTATCTCCCTTCCACAACCCCCCTTTTTATTCATTTTATTCTTCTTACTCCATCAAATCCAATATTGTCAATATCATCAACATGGGTGGGTGATACTTTTCCTATAATGCAACTTCTCTTTTCCCCCATGTCGGTTCCCCGGATTGTTTGTTTGTCTCTCTCGTGATCCACCGTCAATGGCTTGTCCCGGTGGACATCCAGCCCACGTTTCCCTCTTGCTTCGATCCATAATCCATACTTTGAGGCTACCTCACCTTACATTCCTGTCCCGGCTGGGAATGAACTTGTGACATGATTGCCCGGCAGACAGGATTGACTTCAACCCTGATGTGCCTCCTCCCACCCCCCCCTTGTCTAGGCTGCACATACCTACCCGTATCTCTGAGCTTCCCCCCCTCATCATTATCACACGGGTTCCCACACCAGCAGGGGACCTCCATCCTCGTTCACTGCGCCGGGTGGACGTGCCGAGTCAGAGCAGTGACCAACCATCCCGATCATGCATCTCATTCCTCTTGCTGCGACAGCTACGCCAACCACAACCACGCTCAGTGGAGGGATGTCTGCGGATGCCCCCGGGGGGAAGGCCAATCACGCCGCGTGCTGCATGGTGTCCCGAACGGGCTGGCAGACACAGACGGACTCGAACTGCTTCTGCACTGGGCGGATGGGATGGCATGGGATTGGATCTGACTTGACACACACACACGGGCTGGAACAGCACGACAGTGGTCTCTTTTCTCAGCTGGTTTTGGCTTTGGACCTTGTCTCATCGTTTCTTTTTCCTTTTCTCTCTTTTCCCTTCCCCCCCCCCCCCTCCTCTCGGCCATCCCCTTCCCTGGCTGGCTGCTTCTTACACACACGCGCACACTACTCCCACCTACTACTACTGTGCTAGTAGTACTTCCTCACCCTCTCTCTCTCTCTCACACACACACACACAGCCGCCCACACACACACTTTCTTCTGTGTCTGACTTGACTTCCCTTTCCCCCCTCCCGCCGTCACCCTCCTTTATCTCTCGCGTCTCGCCTCCTCTCCATTCTTCTTTCTTCTACCTTAATTCCTCCTTCTTTCCCGTCCCCATCCCAATCTTCCCCCTCTTTTTTTCTTTCTTCGTACTCTGGTAATTTCCTTTCTACTGCTTTGTTCCCCCGCGACCGTGGATTCGGTGGCTTACCATCTAGGCTTAATCTTCAGCCGACGTCTATCGACCCTATCAAGTAAGTTTGCTTTCCGATCGGTTGATTCGCTTGTAGCTCTTCTTTGGAAATGGATGCGAGTTAGCGCTGTTCTTGGTTGTTTTTCTGGAAAGAAAGGACTTTCTTTGCCATTGTTGCGGGCAGCTGGACGGGGAGACAGTGAACAAGTCCATCTCAGCTGCAAATACTAGACAAGAGTGTGATGGGATGGGCGGTGCTCACGGCTCACGTTCGGGAATCCGTCATCCCCACTGTTTGCTGCCACTCCCGCAAGCTATCCACCCTCGTTCTTGATCTTCCACTCCGATCTTCATCTATGATGCATCTAGTTTTGGGATTATTTTTTTTTTTTTTTTGGTTGTTGCTTGCTTATTTCCCATACGGAAGAGATTTCACTGTGTTCTCACTTGCATCTGTCTCTTCTCTTCACTCTCCTCCCTTCCCACTGCTGGTCTGTTGGAAATGGGCTGTGTCCAGTTGCCCGTGACTTCCCCAGGGTCCCCCCGGTCTGGCGTTTGACGCTAAACCTGATTGGGGTGTAAAATCACCTGACTGGCCCCGTGTCTGGCGCAGAAACCGGAACTCGGACCCAATCCAATCCAGTCCCGTGCATTCCTGCTCCTGCTCTTCCCTCTCACTCAACTCACCTCTCATCTCTCCAATTCACTCCCCCCATCTTTCCATTGCCATTCCCCATTGCCGATTCCCCCGATTTCGTTCCATCCAACCAAGCAGCTCCATTTCCCACCCACCCCCCAGTTCCAGGGACCTTGCGCGCTGATCTCATCCAACCCACTCTTGTCTCACCACCTCTTTGCCTTTCTTTAAATCTCCACCCTCTGCCATTCCCGCGCGCTCGCTCTCCTCCCGCCTCATGTCTCCATCTGCATTCGACGACACTGACCACGCACAGCGCGAGAGGTCTCGTTCTCCCCGTCGTCGTTCTCGTAGCCCTCGACGCAGCCGTCGCTCTTACTCTCCCCGCAGTCGCTCTCGCAGCCGTGACGACTATCGCCGCTCCGACCGTCGTTCTCGTTCGCCTATGAGTACGACCCAAGGCGCTCCCGGTGGTCATTCTGCTTCTGGTTACGGTGGGCGCAGCAGCTACCCACCTCCCCCCCGTTCGTTCGAAGATCGCGCCGTCGCCAAAGAACAAATGATGCAAGCCGTGCGCGAGTCGTCCCAGCAAGACCGTCGCGTCTATGTGGGCAACCTCTCCTACGATGTCAAGTGGCATCATCTGAAAGATTTTATGAGACAGGGTGAGCAGGGTCATATCGTGTTGCCGGGCGTGTGATAGCGTTTGTGCGGGTCTGGAATATGTGGCTGACTTTGGAGGGGGACGTTCCGCGCTCGAACAGCTGGAGAAGTCATCTTTGCCGATGTCTTACTGCTTCCCAATGGAATGTCGAAGGTGGGCGCCAATGCGTAGTGTGGCTGGTTTCCTTTCCCTTTTTGTGTTTCTGGATTTTTTTTCCTTCCCCTGTTGGTTCGCTTGTTATGGACTGTTTGGGTTGACGGGCTGGGCCTGGCCGTCCGGGATACTGTAGGGATGCGGGTGAGTTGACTTCCTTGGTCTTTGATTGTCAGTTTTGTGTTACTGACGGTCACAATAGGATTGTGGAATACGCAACCAGGGAACAAGCGCAAAATGCGGTAAACACCCTCAGCAACCAGAATTTGATGGGAAGACTCGTCTACGTCCGTGAGGTATGATGCATCATTTCCCTCCAGGACACTGAAGTCTTGATCGGAGGATACTGACAAAGCGCAGGATCGTGAGCCCGAGCCTCGTTTCACGGGAGGTCCCTCTCGTGGTGACTTCGGAGGTGGTGGTCGCGGCGGCTTCGGTGGCGGCTTCGGTGGCCCTGCCGGTGGCGGCGGCGCTGGTGGCCGTCAGCTTTATGTTTCGAATGTTGGTTTATTCCCGTCCACCGTTGACATATGATATCGTGCTCGACTAGGATTAGGTATTGACGCTGGGGATGTTTAGCTTCCGTTTAATGTTGGCTGGCAAGATTTGAAGGATCTTTTCCGCCAAGCTGGTAAGTATGGGACGGCAGAGCCTCTATTCAACCGCCTTCTCTGCCTCCTCTCCGTCGCAAGCGTCTTCAGGACTGACATTGACTTCTCATATAGCTCAGCAGGGCGCTGTGATCCGTGCCGATGTTCACACCGATGCCACCGGCCGTCCCAAGGGCTCTGGTATTGTCGCCTTCGAGTCCCCCGAGGATGCCCGGAATGCCATTCAGCAGTTCAACGGATACGACTGGCAGGGACGCCAGCTGGAGGTTCGTGAGGATCGCTTCGCTGGTGCTGGACCTGGGTTCGGTGGCCGTGGTGGCTTCGGCGGTCGCGGTGGCTTTGGTGGTGGTTTCGGTGGCCGCGGTGGCTTTGGTGGCCGTGGCGGCTTCGGCGGAGGTTTCCGTGGTGGTTATGGCGGTGCGCCCGGCGGTTTTGGTGGTGCACCTGGTGGTTTCGAGGGCGTGCCCTCTGGACCTCCTAACCCGTTCACCGATTTCGCTACGTCTGGCGGCGACAAGAGCGCTGTCATCTACGTGCGCAACCTGCCTTGGTCGACTTGCAACGAGGATCTGGTGGATCTGTTCTCGACTATCGGCAAGGTTGATCGTGCGGAGATCCAGTACGAGCCCAATGGTCGCTCCCGCGGCACCGGTGTGGTTCAGTTTGATAGTACGGAGACTGCGGAGACTGCTATCGGTAGGTTTTGTGATTGCATCTGCAGAAAGACATCTACTAACTGTATTACAGCCAAGTTCACCGGCTACCAGTACGGCGGTCGTCCCCTGGGCATTACGTTCGTCAAGTACATGAACGCCGGCCCCGGGCCCGGTGATGTTGCGATGGACGGCACTGAGCCGACTGCTCCGATCACGCAGGATCAGATCATGTAACACTATCATATGACTTGTTTTTTCTTTCGGGAGGACATATCGAGGCCGAAAAAAGTTTGCGATGTAACACTCCGGATCGAGAAAAGAATGATCTGTTGGCGCGGGTTCGCGTATGCTGCATTTTGTTCCATACCAGGCATACCTCATGATTTGTTTTGCTTCTTATTACTATCGGGCATTCTATTTGTTGTTTCATTTCTCCGACTATCTGGTCTGGCGGGAACGCATCGGATGTTGTTCAAGCTGAAATTGCAAGCGGATGGCTTCTGGTGGATTTGTTCCTTTGCGTTTGGACGGTTGCCCTAGCGAAATTGCTGCACTGGAGGGTTTGACCCGTTTGATTGTTTTGACTTGTAGGCTTGTAAGTGGTAGGCTAGGACGGAGATACCCGACTATACATAGTAGTGACTGTATTGGATTTATCAGTATGTTTCAAGCTATTTGCAGTGGCTCTTTCGTCTACTCACATTCTACAATTTTGAGAATTACACATAAGCTAATCATCTAAGATTATAAGCAGTGTTAGGCTTGCCCTGTTTGATCTTGTTCTCTCCAGTAGAACAGTAATACGAGTAGCCCATTCTTCCCACGGAAGACATGAATGAACTTTACTACTACTACCTATGAGCAATGGTAATAACCCTTTGAGGATGACCACATCCAGTGAAGTTGATGAAGTTGTACCTCATCTTCTCAGACAAAGATATTGTCCAAAAGATCACTGATTCCTTACTAAGTAGTGACTTCTTGTCTACTCATTTGTCATAGAAAGTGAAGATATAATGCCCTCCGCTTTTATCATCCTCTATTTGTTCTCCGTATCGCGACTCGCAGTCGGATCTTACTACCGTCGTGACTACTTGGTTTGTAACTCTAATATCTGTCGACGGTACTGTTTAGACAGTGGTATATACAGGATAGGAGGAGGAGGATGAAATAAGTTGATTCCGGAGGATATCTTGTGGAGAAAGAGGGTACTGCTATAGACCAATTCCATTCTATCATATCTAGATCTTTCCAAGAACTCTTATCACCATAGAAGATCATCAATTCAAATTACTTCCTAAAGATTATCAACATGGTTCTTCTGAGTAAATGACAATAGACAGGCTTAATTATAGATATATATACTAGTAACAATTTGGAAAACTTACTTAATTACTCCTTTCATATCATTTAACTATCTATCCATATAAAGTCATATCTCTCTCTTCACTCCCTTATATCAATAGTTCCTGTGAAATTGCTCCCCCAAAGGGTTCGGCTGATAAAGATTTCTCAGCGATTCCTCTTCCCTCTCCTTTGCTAATCTCTCTTCTTCTGCTTTCTTAGTAGCGGCCTCCTCTTTCTTCCACTGTTCGATCTTTTTCTAAACAAGTGTATAATAAACCAGGTCACTAGTCTGTCTGTCTAGAGTTGAAGATAACCATTGCCTCGAGCGATGGATATTTCTCTCCTTCTCCCCCCGTATACATAGTACTAAGAGAGTAGTACTACTATGCTTTACTTGATCACCGCAATGAGTACCACAAACGGTACAAGGGTCGGGTCCAGCAGCTCAGTCGCAGACTTTTTGACCATCCTATATATGTTTCCCCAAATTGTTTAAAAAAGAAAGAAAGAAAGAAAGAAAGAAAAATCCAAATCGCAAGATTACATTCGGTAAATTCCAAGAGGGGTCGGGTGGATGGGGGATTTCACTGGCTTAAATAGACATCGAAGATGGATAAATACCCCCCACCCCTAACCCGCCCCCACTCCCACTACAGCTGAGAATTTTGTCTTTCCCTAAAATTGAGAATCATCTACGTAGCAAAGTGAGAGACTTACTGGCTACGTTTGCAGTTTCAGCTATTCGAGGTGGCCCGCATCATCGTGTTGCCTCTACTCCCAGGATGAGCTAGTCTAGTAAAGTAGTATTCGAGATTAGTACTATACAATATGAATTCAAACTCTTAACTTTATTCAAGCTTTATTTATCTACTAGTATATTAATCCATTTCATATATTTATATATTTCCAATTCTTCTTTCGTCACTTCATTACATCAACATTTAGTAGCAATGAGCGTAACCGTCCTCGTCCGTCCCAAGGGCTTTTCTCTCTGCCTCTTCTTCCTCGATTAATCTCCGTTCTTCTTCCACTTGGGCTTTTTTCTTTTCCTCCTCAGCTTTGAATGCCTCCGCTAATTCTTTCTATAAGATGTAAGGGGAAACCCCCCCCCCCCCTAGTTAGTAAGTAGTCTGTCTGGTAGTTGAAGATAACCCAAGCGGATTATCTATCACTAGTAGTAGGTTACTAAATGTATAATAGGACTTTATTTCACTTGACCTGCGACAAGCACTGTCACAATAAGTACCACAAGTTGTGCAAGGAGGGGGTCCATTAGGGCAGTCGCAGTATTTGTTCCCGCCCTATGTAGTATAGATCATCCCGAATTGTTAGGAGAATTTGGCCACAAATGGTAGTTACATCCCAATTCGTTTATTATTTATCACTTACACAGACATTGCATTTCAGCGCATAGCTCATCCCGTCGTCATCTTCAGGCTCCCACCGTCCCGGAGCGGTGCCTCTGCCATCGCAAAAGTGACACCTGTGTTGCGGCATGATAGTTATATTGAGGATGAGAAAAGAAGTATTTCTTAAGTGAAGAATTAAAAGAGATAGGTGTGTTGCTAGAAAGAAGAAGAAAATAATGTAAGAGAATGGGGGAGGTAGGGGGGATTTTACCTGCTTAAATAAATACTAGAAATATAGTAGGTAAGATAGATAGATAACCACAACCCCCACTACAGCTGAGAAACTGCGTCTTTTTCCTTTTTTTTTTTTTTTTTTTTTCTTCTTCAGCTCCAGCTGAAATAGTTATCGAAGAACTAGACTAGCAAACGTGAATGAACCCAACTGGTCATGTTGCAGTTTCAGCTATCACCAAGTTGCCCCGCATCATCTCCTTTGCCTTTTGACGATCTGCTCCGATATAAGCTAGACTAGTACTACTAATCTCAGATACGCTGTCCCGATGCATCCACCAAACCTCAGCCACGCGCTAGTCTAGTTAGTTACTAGTTAGTTAGTACGGAGTATATACCCGCAGTGTTCCGTTCAACGAGCTGGGGTTTTTGGAACATGATACCATCACTATGACTTATAAACATGATATATAGAAGTGGGCTAATCTGTGATTATACTACTAATTAAGTTGAACTTCCCCCCCTCATCTCAGATTATATCGAATGCCAGTTCAGGAACCCTAATACAGTCTACCTTCCGAACACGATCTATTGCCCCATCCACATCCACATATACTAATCTAGTGAGACTGTGAGCCACATCCCCGCCAGCTGATCATCACACTGAATCCGATTTTTCTCGAAATTCTCTCTCTGGATGCGACCCCCACTCGAGATTCTTCAGTAGACTGTTTCCGGCTAGGGTTACTTACGGGTCTAAGTGGCCACCTCCGGTCTACCATCTAATTAGACTTTATCCTAGTACTGGCGGTGAGATGTATAAATAGATGACAGGCTGCAGACAGGCTACGCTTTGATACATTACCTATCCTCAGACCCTCTTCAGCAGATACGGTGGCGTGTTCAGATAAAATCGACTACTACCAGATGAATTGCACTACCTCCACTTAGATCTCTTCAGTATTCTGGTACGGGGTCCATAATATATGGTATAGAGAGTTGCACGTAGAAGAGGTAGTTGGCATTACTGCTTCAATAATCCATCCATCAGAATGGATTATCATGGTAGTAGTAACATGATAAACCCCCCCCGAACGTATCCGAGAGGTGTAGGAATGATCTATGCACGGACCAGAGATGAGGGAGTTTTTGTTGTCTATAGTAAGTATTCCAGGGATAAGTAGCCAGGGTTTTCTTTGGGGCGGGAGGGCAGTCTTCCACAGCTTAGTAGTGTAATATATACATGTGTCTGGACATGGTTATTCCAAAATTATGTTATGTATAGTAATGAAGAAAGCTGGACAATAGATATTACTATTCACTTAATGGAGAAAATAAAGCAATCTATTTATGGGAAAGGAATGAATGACAGAGATACACAAGCGATGAAATGAAACGATAAAAGAAAGGAAGGAAGAGACAGATCTGAAGCACAGTAGAAATCATATAGAGCCCCTATATCAACGACAAACACCCGTCCGTCTACTCCCAGGCTAATACCCCTCATTCATCTTCAGCCCCTCGCAAATATGTCCTCCGCAACTTCCGTGGCTTGTATTCACCATCACTACCCTCATCAACAGCTTCCTCTTGGTTCAATCCCTCCTTCTCTGCGGTATTGGTGTGACCCTGCGCGGCATAATTGGGCTTATCGCCAGCAGCAGCCCATCGAGCCCGAGCTTTGGGCCCCTTAGGCGCCGTCAGGACCCTTGCGGTAACGATCTGGAGAGGAGGCCGAGATTGCCAACCATTGGTCGCTACAATGTCATGATAGCTGTAGTGCGGGCGTGTCACGATTAGAACCCGAGCACCGTGGTGAGGCATGAAGCCGACGTGAAGGATATGATGATCCATGTTATTGGCATGGCGATCAAAGGTCGGAAGGTCAGGCAGTAGTTCAACTACAAGATTGCCAAACATATCGCCTTGGAGACTGGTGAACTGATGGGCAGCTTCCTCTAGGACTTCGCGAGTTCTTTCTTCGCGTATGGCCTGATCTTCCTCGCTCAGTGAGCCTCGGAATAAGAGCTGGAATGTCTGGCTCGCTAGCAGTTCGTCTCCATACGCCTTGAGAAGGGCCTTCCGGCGTTCCAGTGTCGCATGAAGGAGTGGTGTGGGAGGGGCTTTGTTGTACCCCCATTCTGTCGCGCTGAGCATACATACGCTCACGAGGGTCGACTTCCACCAGGCTGCGTCTTTGGGCAATGCTTTGCAAGAGGAACAGAGGAAGGGGTATAAGTCAGCGGGCGTGGCTCAACAGTACGGGGAGGAAAGAGTAGAGGGTATGAAGGAGGACAAAGGGGTCTTGAAACTTACTTTCTTTGAACCTCTCATAGACATAGTCGAGTCGTTTGCAGAAGTTGTCGTCTCCTTCCTGGTCAGCAGCATCCATTTTTGCATCCATGAACCAGAATGTGGAGGCGGCAAATTTATCATAGATGAACTTATTCATCATGGTTTCCAACAAAACAATCCCAAATTCAGCACGACCGCCAGGGGGAAGAGAGGAATATATACTGTCCCAGTCATCTTGGATGCAAAAACCATCCAGACTTGCAATGATCATCCGTTTGTCATCATCAGAGAGACGGTACATTGGCTTGCTCTCACCCCATGCCATGGCCCAGTCCTGGACGCGTAGAGCGAGCAGACTAAAGCCGTTGCGGACTATTTCCGGAGCGGATCGTATATGAGGTCGTGTAAGCACGCCCATCATAAAATGATGTTCCATTATGTCATGATACTCCTCTTGTTGACAGAGATACTCGCCATTGGGGTACACAGCTGGCCCCTTTCCCTTCTCTTGTACGGCCGGGGGAGGACGCTTGGGCGGCATTTGCTTTTTCCAATTAGTGACCATACTGGCTATTGGTTGGTTGGCTCAAGTGGTTCAAGTAAGTCAAGTAGAAGAGGTAGTTCTGGGTTGGCCTGGGAGAGGGGAGGTGGGAAGAATGATGAGGAGAAGGAGAAGGAAGGGAAATGGGAGGAACAGTAAACGGAGGGGAAACTGAGCAGGATGGAGGGAGAAGGTTCGGCCGGAAGTCTATTTCTTCATTCATTCATTCATTCAGCCAGCTCTTTTTAGTTCAACCCCAAGCTTCTTTGCTGCTCATTGGCCCTTAAGGCTGCCCGGCTCTTTGTGCGATGTGAGGCATCACCCAACCCGGAGTCTAGCCGCCTGAGGGTTTCAGCCGCGATCATACCTTCTTGGTTACCGTCCCTCAGCTAAGTGGCAGATCGGTTAATACAGGGGTAGGGTCACGCGTGAGCAGAAGTGTGACAGAGAGAGACACGGCCAGACGAGCTGGAGTGCTAAGAGAAGAAGCTGTTCTGGTACTCTCCAAATATAGTATCATAGACGGTGATAGACTTTGCAAGAGGAGTAGTAGTAACTCCGATCCTCCCCAGAGACACAGCGACACAGCGTCAACTATCATAAAAGGGTAGGCTGGCTGCTCTTCCATCTGATTTCTCATCTCATTGCAGTTTATGGTGTGTGTATTCAGCCGGTCCTGAATACATAGAACCCCATGCGTTGTCCATCACTTCTTCATGCCCTTTTGTTTTCTCCCGCATTAGCGTAGTCCCAACATGAATCACCACTGGATG
Source organism: Aspergillus neoniger CBS 115656 (assembly GCF_003184625.1). Classification (NCBI taxonomy): domain Eukaryota; kingdom Fungi; phylum Ascomycota; class Eurotiomycetes; order Eurotiales; family Aspergillaceae; genus Aspergillus; species Aspergillus neoniger. The sequence goes on from NW_020291131.1 coordinate 779,892, forward strand.
GCTATCGGTGTCGATGTGGGAACTACCAAGACTGGCGAGTCCCCTTTCCCCTCTCCCCTCTTCTTCGCCTCTCTTTCTCTTGTTCTTCGTGCTTCCGTAATATCTGACAAGCCGTGCTTTATAGTTGTCGCATACGCCCTTCTGCACGATCAGATGGATCTGTGGATACCCCCAGATGCCCATGACTGGATCATACCAACAGCAGTTGATTATGACGAAATCGGCCAGACAATTTGGGGCAACACAGCCGCCTCGCGCCCAGACCCTCACGTGTGGTTCAAACTGTTGATCCACAGCTCCCCTGTAGTGGACTTGAGAGAAGATAATCTTGTTGGTGCCATTGGGGGGACTATGGGGCGTGATACTGCCGGCAAACTCATTGGCGACTTCCTTAATGTCCTGCAGCAGAAGCTACTGGCTCACTTCCAGAGATACGGTCCAGCGCAGATCGAGTGGTGCTTTACGGAACCCGGATGCTGGAACGATCAGGGCCGACTCGACTTCCGAACCGCAATTCAGGACCGTATGTTCAATGGGCATGCCTGCGACGTTTCATTTGTCTCTGAAGCAGAGGCTGCGGCGGAATACACCGTCCTTGAAGGTGCAAACAGGGGACTCGTGCAGGTGAGCAGCAGCGGCAGTAGTGAAGATATTGTATGTGTGTGCAGATAGCTGACAGCTTGAACTATTAGCAAGGGGATGTGGTGATGGTTTGCGACTGTGGCGGGGCCACAACTGTAAGGCTCACACAGATCAAGGGCACGCATCAATTTTCCAGCTGACAATCTAGTTAGGACGTTGCCATCTTACGGGTGAACGGTACCAACCCCTTTACCTCCCAACCTGTTGGAGATCCAGCCAGTAAGTGTCACCCAGCTGCCGCTACTTATGCCCCATATGAAAGCTCATCTGTTCCAGGTTTCCGGCTCGGCGCTGTGGACATTGATGCAGCCTTGATGGAGCAGGTCCGACAGGCCTACTGGGAAAGTGATCAGGGCCTGCGAAGGGGAGCACCTGCTGCTGAGGCTCGGCGTGAGATCAGCAGGGTCAAGGAGAATTTCACCGGTGGCCCTGGGAACGTCCCGATTTATATCCAGGGCCCTGAACGCGGTGTAATTATGCATCAATTCACCCACGACGACTTGATAAACGCGTTCGAACCGACTGTGGAAGGGATAATCGATGTGATAATCCAAAAGATATTGTCAGCCGGAGCCAAAGTCACGAAGGTGGTCCTTGTCGGGGGTTTGGGAAAATCAGAATACCTTCGCTCCCGAGTTCGCCATGCGCTCCATGACGTCTACGTGGACACGCCGCCTAAGTTAGTGGATGCTTTGCCAGACACGTAGGTTGCCCTCTTCTTCTTACCAGTATGTCTTTATTGACTTTTGTAACAGCATCAGAAGTGCAGTTGCATGCGGGGCAGTGTTACGTGCACAAAGGGTGCCTCCAGTGCGGTGGTTTGAAAGCCGCTCCCAGTACGAATTGTGCTTTCCGTCTGTTGACGTGTATGGCGACGGTATGCCAGACAAAGTTCTTACCAATACGATTATTGCAAGAGTGAGTCGACGAAAAGGTCCCCGCCACTGCCTTGTTAACCAAGGATTCTCCGCTAACTCTGCCTGTTATGGGAAGGGACGCAGAGATGTGCCTGCGAGCGGGTCTTTTATACCCACTGAGAGGATGCGCTTGGTACCCCAGCGGATGGGGGACCGTTTTCTTCAGATTCGCATTGTACGACAAGCGGAAAGTTAGTTGCCTCTTGCATTCATCCCCAGTACCTGTCACTGCTTCTTCTTGTGTGACTGACATATCATCATCATGTTAGCTTTGTCGGCCGCCGTTGAACGGGTCAAGATCCCCGCAAACGTACCATTCCATTGGGCCAATTGTGCTCAAGGGATGGTTCATAAGTATCCACTAAGAGTATTCTGGTCCATTCATCTGGGATCGGCAATGTTCATCCACTGGAGAATATGCATAGCGGATGGTCAGGACCGGATAGAAACTGTGTTAGCTGAGTCTTTCCGTGAGGTGTCTCCCCAAGACTTGATCCCCGTCGTGAACGGCTAGGATCTCGATGCATATTATCTTGGATCTTTCTCCGTTTCTCTGACGATTGATCTAGTGCTTGTTGCGTTTATTCTCAGACTGTATCTCTCGTTCTTGGTTCTCGTTCTTGGTTCTCTCTCTCTCTCTCTCTCCCTTTTTCGTTTTTGGTTTTCAACCACTATACCCTATAGACTGTTTGTTATTTTTAGCGCCCCTATAGATTGACATCAATAGAATTTGCGCATTTGCTAATTACCGTGGAGACCCTAGATCCATGTAATAGTGATGATTAGCCCACATAAAGAGGTAAACGGGTCGCGCAGACGGAGGAGGTCGAGATATAATCTCCCATCCCCCTTCAGCATCAAAATCCGTAGTACCGTAGGTTGATGTGTTCTAGACTGAGAAGCTGCATTTCTCTTGGGAAAATATGTTTAGTGAACGGTCAAATGGTCAGTAGGTATTCCACATGTAGTTTAAGTAGGTTGGCGCCGAAGAATTGAGAGGATTGGTGGGTTCGGGCTGTATACTGTTCAAAGGAAGGCGCTACTGCTTTGTAATAAACACAGTCATCGCCTGAGGCCTGTAATGATGCCTGAGGCGACTATTATTTCTACCTGAAGGGACTCCACTGTTGGCCTCAGGTAGAAAAGCTAGAATTGGTATGAAATCTGCATGCACCCAAAACAACCCTTAGCTTCTTGAGGTGTATTGGTGGGTGTGGCATGAGCAAAGGCTGTTATGGAGGCAGCCTGGCCGGTGTGGCAATGGCGCCTCCCTATTAATCTGTCAATTGGCATTTTATACATTCAGTTCAGTTCATTCGTAAGCTATATAGATAGATATCCAAAGTCCTGATGAAGGACAAACGATCCGTGTTTGTTTGCATGCATCCATCCGAGGATTCAAACTCCCAACGACCAGACCAGTTCAAAACCAAGCAAAGCAACAAGCATGCGAAATAAAACAGACGCAGAAAGAAAGCTCAGATCAACCAGCTGAAGCACAAAATAAGATGAAGACCAAAAGTTCAAATGGTGGGGGAATATTGTACAGAGAATTGAAGAAACCAGGCATCGCAAACGGTGCATAAGTGCAAGAAGTGAAAAAGAAACAAGTCCCAGCCAGTTATCCAGAATTGAACCAAACGCCTTGGATCATCCAACCGTCCATCCGGTCCGTCCATCCATCCGTGGACCGGTCACCACCACCTGTCACATTGCAAACGCCGAAAAGTGATATGTCAAATATGTTAGGGGCGCAGCGAGTAGGCTCATTGCCTGACTTCAGCGTTCCCGGTTTTGGAAGTGAGTAATCTTCCTTTCGATGGAAGAGATCATCACGTCCACATATGCATGCGTGAGAATAATGTACATAGGAAAGTAACAAAGGAAATCAACAAAGGAAATTGGTGACATAGGAAAAATAGCAACACAGCGCCGGAGCACAGTCGTTGCTTATGCAGCCATACCGGTTGGAGGGTAATGGCCAGGAATCTGTAGTTCAAGCGTCGACACACTATTCTTGGACTGCGGTGGAGGACGCCTGAGGCTTCCGGTTTGCGAGGCAGCCGCCGAATCGGTTGTGACAGGTCCAGCCAGTGGCGTCCGCATTGAGCCGTCTACCGAAGCCGCCGATTGCTGCTTCGTAATGCCCACACCGTCCTCCACCAAGGTGTCGTCTTGAGCGTCAGATTCTTCCCGTTCATCAATCGACGTGGGCACGGTGGTATGAGTGTAGTCGGTTACATTCGTCGTTGTTGGTGCGGTTGATGTGCTCTCGCCGCGCTCCCTCTGGCGGGTCAGAGACGGATCGCGAGAGTTTGTGGACCCAAGTCCCGCCACATATAAATTCGTGGTACTCCCTCGATCAGATCCGACTCTTTCCCGGTTGTCGTTCGAGTTTTGGGTGTGTTGGCCAAACTGTCTCTGTCGACCGCCATCTGACGTGCTCATCCAGCTGCCATAGTAGCTATCGTGTCTCTCCACTGGAGCTGCAGCAGCAGCACTGCCAGCACGGTTCTGGCCCATCTCTACATCATTGCTGAATGAATCCCGGCCGTCAGGTAAGGAGCCGGCTGCGGCTAGAAGATCTCTCTCACCAGAGCTCTCACCACTAGAGGGTGACAGTGGAGCCTCCAAATGGCGGTCTATTTGCACGTCACTGGGGAAACGCCCGCCTGGTTCGCGAGGCTGAGACGTCGGACGTTCCTGGTGCAAGACTGCGGACTCTGCAGAGTACGGTGTGCGGTCTGCTTCGTCTTCATCCATCCCATCACTGCTGTTCCGCCAACTCATGCCACTCACAGTTCGAATATGCTGCCTCACATATGCATTCCGAGCCTCGCCAGTCTTCGAGATGAGGCTCTCGATGTCTTCATACCAGGCCATCATCGTATCGTGCGACTCCGCGCGGAAGACCCAGGAATGACCCCGGTGCATGGTCCCGGTTTGTCGCCCCTTGAGCATGAATTTGTGCGATGTCGAGTCTGGCTGCGAATGCGACCCCAGCTTCTGCTCGGGAAGGTTCAATGACATCACCGGTTGTTGCCATGCGACTCGATCGGCAGACTTGAACTCGTGAAGATGAGTAGGAGACAGAACATACCTACTCAAGTCAGGAAAAAATATTTTAGGAGACATGGGACCTTCATTTCGAGTGATACTTACCAGCCGGGTGTATAGCTCTTGAGGTACTTGCTTTTGCGCTCCAACATCCCGGATCGGACCTCCACTGCCGCGGGATGATCCCTACCCGGGTATGTGATATTCTCCACATCGCGAAGAGGAACGCGCGGATCGACCAGTTCATCCGTGTTCGCGATGAAGGAGTTCCACTCATGATCATGAGGCATGGAGATCGGCCCCGCGCGCAGTTTTTCGACAGTGTCATATGTCTCATCTGCTTCACGCTTGAGGATGCTGGCATATGCGTTATATGCTTTCTGTATCTCGCCTACAACGATGGACTCGAGCTCGCGACCAGAATGTTCTAGGTTCAAGAATGCCTAGAAAACGTTAGTGCTCCGCATCCTACAAGTTTGCTAACGAACCACATACCCGGTGCAGGTAGTTTTCCTCTTCGATTTGCTTCTCAATTTGCCTGTCCACGCCCAGGCGAACGATGAAAGGATCGCCTCTACCAGAGGTTGCAGAAGGGTCGGTGTCAACCAAACCCAGCGCTTCGTGCAAGTGCCGAACCGTTTTGCGGGTGGCGTCGACTTCCTTTTCCACGGAGTTGCGGAAATCACCAGAGAGACCCCGAATTTCCTTGGTCTTCTTCTGCAGATCGTTCCGCAAACCCATCAGCTGGTTCACGACCTCGCTTTCCACCTCCGCGGCTTTGTTCGCTTCCAGGTATCCTTGTCGGTGAAAGTCGCGCAAAATGTCGGTCGCATCGGACAGACCACCGGACTTGAGGAACGTGGGGGGAAGCGATGTGTTCTGCATGATATTGGATGCTGATAGGAACAATTTCGATCGGGTTTCGTAGGACTTCTGCACTTCCTTGAAGAAGATAATGAGATCCTTCAGGACCTTGCGCCATGCTACCATGAATTAGCACACCAGAGACCCAAAACCGGGGACAACATGCTGAAATACCTTGGAATCGATTGGCCAGAACCTCAGTCGGGCTGCCATTCGTGGGGATAGGAACATAGAAAGCGCTGTTCGGATCTTCGCCATCGGCGCCATACTTTTCTTTGTCACCCAGGACCAGGCTCCGGACACTGCCCGCGCGCAAGCTGCGCTTGCTACCGCTGCGGCGCATGCTGCCCCTCTTGCTGAGGGATGCTTTCTTCTTCAACGTACTGGTCCGGGTCGGGGTCGCGGAACGGGTCTGTGACATTTGGGAAACGGATCGCTGCATGCCGGATGGACCGTCTACCGAGTCACGCTGACTGGCGACATCGAATTCCTCGTGAAAGCGGCCGTTATACGGGTGAGAGGTTGGTGCCTCAGGATTGGCGCCGTGCGCAAGGTAACCGGAGGTGCTGGCGACGATCGAATTCGGCCGGGAGCTAGAGCGCGTGCTGTACCCGCGATTTAACAGCAGGTCGGGGTGGTGTGGAATAGAGCCGTAAGTGTCCTGCACTAGCGTTTGCGACTTAACGGCCATAGTCATGGCTGGACAGGAGGAGGGGAAAGGGAGGGAAGAGGGGGAGGGAGGAAGAGGAGGCGGAGGAGGGCGGTGATGTGACGGACAACGGAGAGGGTGGTAGCAGTTGGGAACAATCGGGCGGTGCAGACCAGGCTAGGCCCGTGTGTCGATATCGAGCGACCGGGTGGTTGCAAGCTTGGGTGCAAGACAGTTCCGGATGCGGGCGGCCGTGATAAGAATATAAGGGTAAGGTCTGATAATATATCATGAAACGCGATACAAAAAAAGAAATGAGAATAGGAGGGGAGAGAGAAAAAGGAGAGAGATCTGAATCCACCACCCCGGAACGAATCACGACGGATCTAGTTTTGGGGGGAGGGGAGAAGGGAGACAGGATAGTACGGAGTAGATAGTAGGAGTGGTAGTGTCAAGCAAGCCTAGCCGTGGTTACCAGGGCGAATTGGGGGGAATCAAGCAAGTGGAAATTAGCGACCAGCCGGAAGTGTCTCGACTCTGGCCCAAAGGGTCTGGGGCGGACTGTTTGCGGGGGCAAAAGAGCCAGCAACAACTCCTATCCGTCCGGCGCAATGGTGCTTGTCGTCGTCGTCTGCAAGTCGGTGCACCAACACAGCAAGTAGAGAGGAAAGGACGGGTTAGCGGGTGAGACTAGTACGATTGCGCTCGCAATAGTGGCCGGAGTAGTCGGTGCAGGAGCAGGAATAATCAGCAGCCGATCAGAACGCGTCTCGGGGGTTATTATTTAGTTTCCCAGGGAGATTGGGCCCCACCGGGTCGAAAGGACGAGGGAAGAGAGGAATGGATCCCAGAGTAATAGTAAGTAATAAGGGAAGCGGAAGCCAAGTGGGAGTAGTACGTAGTATAACAACTACTAAGTACTGAATGAGTGAGGTAGGGGCCAGGGGAGAAGTGTAAAGTCAGTGACAAAAGATCCGGCGGCAGGTAGATCGACAATATAGTTGGTAGTGGAGGGATCCAACTCATCCACAAACAGAATGTAAAACTCAGGAGAAAGCACGAGAAATCCTCCGATGCAAGTTCAAACTGTTTCTCTTGCTTCTTGCTCGTCGTGATAAAAGGGGGGGAAATGATGGAAGCTATAATTCAAGTGCCGGTTCCGGATGACGTCTACGCCGGACAAAAAGCACCCAGTTGTTTGGTGAAAGTCTGCGACGGTATGACGCCCAAAGGTTGGAACGGAATCTCCGGGCCCGACTTGACTTCACCAGATCCTTGAACTAGAACCAGCCAGACACACGAAGAGTCATGCAATCAGAGCTGAGAGATCGGGGTAGTCGCAAAGTAGTTGTAGATAGTTTGCTTGTGATCGTGGTCGATCGGGATGGTCTCCTTTTCCAGAACAGGACCACAGATGATACCGCATTCGTCGCTAATTAGAGTCGACACTCTCAAGAATAATACTAGTAGTATAAAAATAACCTCCCCACGGAAATGAAGAGGAAATAAATATTAATAAAACAGAAGGATCTGCTCCTAAGGAACAGACAGACAGACAGGCAGGCAGGCAGATAGACACTGTTAGTAAGTAGTATTGCTGGGGAACTGGAAGTGGGTTTAATGCCGTTGCCTGTTCCCTTGTTCAGGAGAGGCGAAGCTGGCAAGTCATCGTCATCACTTCCCCTCCGCCAACATCATCACAGTTCGTATCCCTCCCAAAATAATTATAAGGGTCCCCAGTAGTAAGCTGGTAGTAATCGTGAACTACCACTATCGTTGAGTGTCTCCCCGCCAGGAAAAATCATTCTACCTTTCGTCCTTGCTGTTTGAGAAGACAGTAGTGAATCCTACCGTGCAGCACCACTAGCAACAACTCACTGAATTGGCAGCAGATAAATTCAAGGCCGGACTGAAGGAGTGGCTTGTTCATCGGTCTGCACTTACCTCTTCTGGACAAGCAAGGCTGGTGGGTGTGGCTATGCTTGCATCTGACTGGCTGAACGGGCAAATTGCTTGGCCGGGGATTGTCCGCTGGGCCAATCACTCTCCCCAATACATACTCATCTAAGCGGAAATGGCAGTCATCATAAAATAAATTCATCCACATAGTCCAAAGTATCATTTTGTACCCTCTCCACTGAGTCCACCAGCCCGCTCATCGGGGGGTTGGCTTTTCTAGCGCCGGCGCGCAATCGTTCTTCATGGCTTCGATGGAGTTCCCCCTTTTCCCTTCCCTAGGTTCCCTTTCCCCCCTCCTGCCTTGCCCCAACGCGGTGGCAACTGTCCATTCCACCCACCACTCTCTCGCGAACTGCACGTAGAGAAGAGGGAAAAAGGAGGCTGTCGGGCCGATCGTCGTGGTTCTTGTCTTCCCCTTTTGGGTATCGTCAAGGCAGCAAACCAGAAAGTCCGACACCAACTTTGACCCCTCGACGTCATGCACGGTTCATCATGTTCATGTCGATCCGGATGGATTTCCTGCGATGGGGTTCGACATTGGGATTTTCTTTTCTTGTGTTGCAGTACTTTGTACGGGTACACCCACACACACCTTGCCTCTTGACTTGCTTGCTTACTTACCCAGCTGAACTGCTGTGGCTCAGGAATTCATCTTGTTTAAGCGTCGAACTTAAATTCTTCAAAATGTATTTCTAACGCAATCATGAGCCCACCGGCAATCTCCATATCAATCTACTTGACGTTAATAGCTCACTACTGTACATGTACTAGAGTGTTGCGAGTGTAATCTGCAAAGCTGAGATTAGGGAGTTAGTAGCAGGGTCGACGGTTGGTCCAGATTTAGTAGCAATCTACTTTATAAGCCAGCCAGCACTTACATACATACATACTGGGTAAATGTATTATGCATAGCGTGCAAGTGATCACTGCAGTAATGGCAAACAGACTATTTCTGCCACCTTACTAAGTAGTTCTTATCCATCAATTTTCAATGATGAAGTTATCCAATGAACATTGACCGACGGAAACATCAAACCATATCCCAGCTGCTGATCCGATCAACTCCGGCTGGTTCCAACCTTTAAAGGGGGGTGTTTGGTTCCCTCCCTCCCCGGGGGGAAAGAGAGTTGATATCATGTTTTCCCCTGCATCTGATTATCGTGCACACCCCCTTGTATCAATGTCAATAGATTGACAGAAACCACCACAACGTACTACTGCTCACCCTTTCCCCCCCTTCCCCCAGCACCGTAACACCAGTCTCATACTACTCTACTCCGCGGCTGTCCTGCAGGTTGTCCTGTCTGTTCTTTACCTTACTTGGCACTTCGTTGCTGACCTGCCCGACCAAACCAAACTTGAAACATCGTCTTTCTACAAAGTACATGCTATCTATTTACGTAGTGCAGGGAGAGAACAGTAAGAGAGAGAGAGAGGTTCACTTCATATTCTGTGTGACCAAACTGCCACACCCATTTTGCCGCCCGAGATTGGATAAGCCGGCCGTGTGATTGGCTGACAGACTGGCGGGTTCAGTTGCCCTCCCCGCCTTTCGCCGCTTCGATCCCAGCAGTCAGCCGGTATTGGTGGTATCAACTTATCGGCGGTGTCACTGTCACCTGCTTGTGCTTTTCGTCTTACTTACCGATCTTATGGAACCTTTTCCAGGGAAGTGAAGCGTACAGTAAGATGGGGAGAAAAAGCAAACTTGCATATTGCCCCTGCGGTGAACAAGTTGTATAGTAGATGATAGTTTTGAGTGGTTTCTGAGATAAGTTGTTCTGTGTCTACTGACCGGGCACCTGATCTGTCTCTGCTGAGCTATGCTATGCTATGTTTTGCTTACCCCTCGCCTCTCACAGCTTGGCTGCTCTCGGTGAACAGATCATGCATTGATGCTATGTAGAGGTACTAGCTGGGTGTGCTGTATCTATTTTCGGGAATTGTAGCCGGTACTTCTTCACGTAGAACAGAAAATGGAATCTTCATTGGTGGAGGTGCCATGTCGGCTAGCTGAACGGCATCGACAGAAATAAGAAAAGATGTAGTAGTAGTTTTACACAACGAGACTGAGAATTGAGGGACTGCGCAGGAGAGATATCTAACAAAACCATGTTCATGATGCCGGAGCCGTTGTGGGAACCTCGATACCGTATGCCTCCTTGATTCTCTCCGCCCGTCTCTCGGCGTATCCGGGGCCATAGATACCTGTGTAACCGGGTTAGCAACCTCGTGGGTTCTCTTCCAGCAGACGGCCATCTGCCTCCAACAGAAGAAAGACGCACCTCGGCCCTCGCCCAATTCGGCAAGAGTCTGCTCTGCGGGGATTCTGTATGTCTTCCGGAGCTGTTCCCGACGCTCAAACTCGTCGATATCGGTGTTCTTCTTGTGGCCGAACAACGATCCACCGGTGTATTCGAAAGCGCCCGTGGCCGTGGCCAGAGCGACGCCGTAGCCCAGGAGGGCGGGGAATGTGCGAGCTGCGGACCTGTCAGAACCAATGTTTGATCAATTGAACGATCGGATCGCGGGCAACAGACCTCGGAGACCCAGGATGGCGCCGGAGAAGAAACCTCCCAGAGCGACGTTCCAGTGGTCTTCCTTCTCACGGAGGTTGGCGGATGCGGTCTTCACGAATTCGTAGGTACCTCCCATGGCGGCTGGACGCGAAAATCGTTAGCAACCCATTGAATCCAGAACATATTCGCTAGGCGTCCACAATTGCATTCATACCGAAGATACCGACGGTGCCACCGCTCCGGATGAACACGCCCAGCGGGCCGACGTTCTGTCTGGTGAGGGTGTTCTGGACGGCCGAGGCGAAAAGACCCGCTCCACCAGTGAGCATAGTGGTCTTCATCGATGCCGCGATCGCATCCTTGGGGTGGTAGTGCTCTTCGTGGTGCGGAGCCATGGTGGCGGTTGAGGAGCTGGGGATTAAGCTGTGGCTGTCACTCTCGAATGTCGTCCGGACGGAGATGAGATTCGATGAATTTGGGACCTCGCGCTTTCTGCCTCAACAGACCGCCTTCCCCAGGTTCCCAGCTTTCCCAGTCCGTTTGACCAGAGCATCTGATCTATGCCCAAACCTCTTGATTTCCTCCCTTGGCGTGCGGGCATCATTCTCTGTCACCTCCTGCACGCTTGGTGGTTGTCTTCTATCATTTTTAAAGCTGTTCGCGTTGAGAGTGGCGGGTCGTTCGCTGTGAACTTGCCGCCTGCTCTGCCTCACTTGCTGAAGTGACTCCCCGCTGTTACGACGATCTAACGGTCCAGCTTTCTGTTTCCAATAGAATCGAATGTGTTCGATACAATAACGTGGATCATCCCTGCAAGAGAGTCGCGTCGTTATCCTTCGTTTAATTTACAGACTTTATGTGAATAACCCCACAGATAGCTTCTAATTCCGTTTGCTAAGGTTCGCCGGCAACTGTGAGCTCATAAGAGCCTACCCATGTCGTCTCCGCAGAAGCCTGGTATGCATCACAGCCTCCTATAATCCGGATCACTTTCTCAGCGACCTGAGCACCTGCAAAGAATGTGCAGTTGGACTAATAATTATCTCTTCTTCTTCTTCTTCTTCTAGGCAAGACTGCCCCGCGTCTTGTGCAAGATATCCACGACTATGACCCTGTTCATCCTCCAGGCTCCGGCCGCAACCTGCTGTCGGAGGTCCCCCCGGTCTTCCCCGATCACTATATTGGACCATCAGAGTTCATATCGCCTTCAGCTTGCCGTCACACTTATGTGATCAAATCGAAACAAAGCTTCCTATCAAAGCCAGAGCAGAGAAGCAGCTCAGGCAACCCCACCAAAGTATCAGCGATTTGCTCCAAGTGCCGATACCATCTGCAGCTGGTCGTGACATCGACACCTGGGATCGGCAGCCAGAGTGTGCCGGGACACATACACCATCTGGTATATAAGTCAGGGAGGCAGAGAGGAGGTGCAACGGCAGAAGAAATTACACCCAAGGGCCAGGTGGCGGAGACTTTCCATTATGACTGCTCCTACCTCACTTGTCCAACGACAGTGTCCGTCAGGATTGTGTCTCCTGTGCTACATCCGGAATGGGTACAGCTGTTGACCGATCCGGAGTTGCTGCAGCAGCGAGCAGATGAGGCGATTGCAACACACCCCGAGCGCCTGGAAGGGATAGCTCGGCCGCAGCCCATTAATGTCTTGGAGAACTTGCGCACATATATCATCAACGCCTTCAATCCCAGTCAACAGGGTAAATCCATATCAGCTATCAACAAGAGGTTCATGGCGTGCTTCGGTGTTGAAGGCAAGCCTTGCAAAGACCTGTTGGAGTTTTTGGGTTTCTCTGTCAAGGTCTGTAAATGCCTGCCGATTGCTGCGACATCGATACCTAACTCTACATAGAACGAAGGTTTCTGGGAGCCTCCGCGCCCCAACGCCTGGGCCGAAGTCCCCTACCAGGATCAACTCAAAATATTCCTCGATGATGTTCTACATGAGCTTGCTGTACTCATCGAGCAGAGGCCAGTACTTGAGAAGAAGGGCCACCAGGTTGAATTCTCATATAAAATAGCAAAGAATGACCTCTTGAATGCTCTGGAAGCATTAGACTGTAGGTCAAATCACCACTCTTTCGAAGGCCGCATGCTTACCAAGCTCCTTCAGACCAGAAGGCTCTCAATGTCGACTCATTCGAAATGCCCCCTGCTCCGTACGTGCTATACAAACTTGACCTGTTGACGTGGACTGATGAAGGTTTAGTTATTACGAAGATTTGGGCGTCGTGGAAGACATGTCTGCGCAATTGATTATTGAGGCGTTCAATCGCCAGGTCGCTGTAGACCCTGGTCGCATGCCCACATACCTGAAATGTCTCAAGGCGATAGGTAATCTTAGAGGGGGCTACGAAGCTGATGCCATTGACCAGGCCGTTCAGGTGGCTTATGCCGACGGCAAATACACTGATGACGATGTGATCAATGCTTACAAGTACTTCGGTTTGACCCATGACGATCCGCGGCTTACCGAGGACAGCATCATTGGGACCTTCCATGCTTACTTGAGCTCCACCACCCAGGAGACAGAATCGCGCAGAGAATTGTGGAAGATTGGAGACAGCAGGCGCAGTGAGCGCATCAAGTCAGCGGCCGAAGATAGTGAGATCTCCCACAGCGAGCGTTCGAGATCTGCAGCTAACAGGGTAAAGGAGTGGCAACTGTTGAGCAAGCGCAAGTTTACCTTGGTGTGAGCGAGGAGACAAGCGATGACTTCATCATGGCCATGTATACAGCTAAGGTACAACGCCGCCAGTTACTAATCCATGTAAATGTGCGCTGATATCCTTTTCAGGTCAATGACACACCATCAAGCCGGGATCTTGCGCGCCGTGCCGTTGAATTTATTGCGGAGGCGCGGAAATCGGATGCTCTTCGACACTTCGTCAGAACTGGCGAGATGACAGCGGGTGAGATGGATATCGGGGATGCCTACCGGCTTCTCCAAATTCCTGATCGTACCGTTGACGATGGAGCAATTATGGCGGCTTATACGATATGCGTCGATGAAGCCCCGGGACAAGCTGAGACGTACAATCAAGCCTTGCGCATAATTGCCAAAGACAAGAATAGCACGCTCCTGGGAAGTATGGTTTCTGATGATACAAAGCCGGACCGTAATATGTCGGAATGGCCCGTTGGATTGCAGAACATTGGCAACACATGCTACCTCAATAGTCTGCTACAATTCTATTTCTCTGTCCGCCCATACAGGGAGATGGTCTTGGATTTTGAGAGTTTCAAGATGGACTTGACTGATGAGAGCCTGAGTAAGAAACAGGTGGGATCACGCAAGGTCTCTAAGAAGGAGGTGGAACGTTCACAAAGGTGTAAGTGCGCTGTATTTCACTTGTATGACCGTAAAACTAACGCAGATTCTATGTAGTTCTCAGAGAATTAAGGACACTTTTTTCCGACATGATTACTTCCCCATCCTCTCATGTCACACCGGGCCAGGAGTTGGCGCGGTTGACATTGATCAGTCCTTCTAACGAAGCAGCGATACGTCGTCGGTCTACAATCTCCGCGTACAGGCCCGCGGGTGCCCTGGGTGAAATCAACGGCATGCCGGTACTAGGACCTCTTGGGCCGCCGCAACCGATTCCGGAGAAGGAAGTGGAGAAAGAAGCGGAGAAGCAGACGGCTACCGAAAGCGAGGGTGTCAAGCGCTCAACAGTTAGCGATGTCGATAGCGAGGCCACACTTGTCTCTGATGGTGTCAAGAATGACATTAAATCTCCTCCGATTGACGATAAAGAGAACGAACCTCCGGCTGATCTGGACTTGAAAGACGTGCAGGATGAGCCTAGTTCTGATTCCGCCGAACTAGGGTCCCCCGGCGATACAACACCCATAGACAATGTCGAACCTTCCAATCAACCACCGCCAGTGCCTCCACGACCCACCCCACAAGTCGACCCCCAGAAGCAGCTTATAGAAGAGGTAGAGATCGGAGCGCAGCAGGATGTGACGGAGGTTATCAACAACGTGCTTTTCCAGAGCCAATGTGCTATCCGGCCCATTGCTCATTCTCCGGAGGGCGAGCAAATTGATCAAGTGAAAGAGTAAGTCAGGAGCCGTCTGGGCACGAATAACCCATGACTGACTGCCTTGTCTATAGTCTGTTCTACGGCAGAACTCGATCTTATATTGCTTCAGAAAAAGGCGTGCGGTCCAAAGAAGAGTGGTGGTGTGACATCAAAATCGATGTTGCAACTGGCCCTCGTGACATTTATGCAGCTATTGACGGTGCCTTTGACGTACAGAAGGTGAATGTAGAGAACTCGGTGGCTGAGCAGTACGGTGCTATCAGCAAGCTCCCGCCAGTGCTTCAGATTCAGGTTCAGCGTGTCCAGTTTGACCCCACGACGAAGCGCTCATTCAAGTCCACTCACCATCTCGGATTGAAGGAGACGATTTATCTTGACCGATATATGGACTCGCAGCAACCGCAGTTCCTGGAGCGGCGACAGCAGTGCTGGCAATGGAAGAACTCGCTCAGAGAGCTTGAGGCGCGCCGTGCGGAGTTACTGCGTCAAGTGGTAGGTTGCGCCCGCATCGCTTGTTGTGGGCCCAGACATCTAATTCATAATCTAGGATTCCGACGGCATGGATACGGCGGGTTTGCTCAACAGCGCTAAGGAAGTACTCGAAGACTTGGCAGCTATGAGAGAAGAGCCTGATTATGCAGAGGACGCGATCGATTTTGACACGCAAATAATCACCGAGGTTGATCAGCTTTCTCAGATAGCAAAGGCTGACTTGAACTGTGCGTCCTCGCTTCCCAAGTTTTGGCCTCTGGTATGCAGGCGCTAACTCGAATCAGATGTCGAAAACCAAATCCAGGAGACCCAGAACAAGATCACCGCTCAGTTTGCCGACTATAAGTACCTGGCTTATCGCCTGTTTGCCGTTTTCGTCCACCACGGATCGGTCTCCTTCGGCCACTACTACATTTACATCTTCGACTTTGAACGGAACGTCTGGAGGAAATACAATGACAACTATGTCACCGAAGTAAACTACCTGGATGAGATCTTCAAGGACGAGGGGCAGCCCAACCCGCCCACGCCATACTTCCTAGTATACGTCAACGACACGATGAAGGATCGGCTCGCCGACCCGGTCTGCAGGGAAATCCTGGAAGAATCCACGGCGAATGCCAATGAAGATGTCGACATGAATCCACCAGCGTACGACGAGATCTGGACAGACCAGGGCGGATCAGGTACGGTAGTCGATCACCCCATGACGGAGGTTAGAGACGATGCCAATGCAGGATCCGACAAGACTGCCTGGGGTTGGCCACCGAAGACAAGCACTGACTTAGACCATGTAAAGTGGTAGGCTCAGAGGTCAAGCCGCCGGTCCGAGACTCGACGTCAAATCCACTCAAACGCAAGGGCCTGGGCGATGATGGAGGCTAAATCCATACTAGGCCTAGACTTCTAGGGGACGCCTACAGTTCAGCTATAGAGGTAAATTGCAGGACTGGACATCATGACCGAGCAAAGACTTTAGAGCTGGATGATATGAGGCGGGGATGACTGCGAGAATACAGGCTATTCTTGTAGTTATATTGTTGTTCCGTTTGATTTGTGCGGGCGTGTAACTTTTCTGACGATATCCTTTGTGCATGCGCTAGCGGAGATGTTGTCATGATTTCCTGTACATAGCAGGTGATGTCCTCCATCATGATATTTGATGATAATGTACCATGTCTTTTTCTGCCTTGTCTCCTTCTCAGATAGAATCAACCTAACATATCTATCTATGCTGCAGTGACAGTCAGTTTAGTCATGACTTCGGCGGCGGGTCCGAAGCGGGCCGCGGATCGGGATCGGAACAACAGTCGGCAGCACAAGTGGGGGAGAAGCTGCCCTGCAGGCTGAATGACCGTCGCATGTCTGTGCATGGGACTTGAGGCCATTGCACCAGAAAACCTTTAAAGAAGTAACTGGATGATAGTTACCGGCTCAGTAGGAAATAAAGATCTACATTTCCATCATTGAGGTACACAACATAGACTAACCCAAGGGGTCGGATCTCCTCAGTATATAGGTTATGTGTTGGCAGTACAAGTGCGGGGAGAATTCCGGGGAAGGCGGCATGGCGGCTGGCGTTCCGCAACTCCGCATGTGGCCGTACTTACCCATTCCTCATATAGCCTCCTCTTCTCCGCTTCCTTCACGTTCCTGATACCTTCATTCTTCCTTCTTGTGTCTCGGGGGTGATTGTCAACTCTGGACCCTAACGGCTTTTGCGCAATTTGACTGCCCACTGTAACTATCGAAGCTACATACATATATACCTCTACTCGTGGTCCATCATGCCGTCACAAGTGGCGACATGTCTGCGCCTTGCGCGGCAGTTCTCTGCTGATCCCAGCAAGGTAAGGATCTTTGTGTCACCAAATGTGACTAAACTGGAAATGATAGTTCTGACATATGCATTTACTCCAGCACCAACGATTCCTTGCCCGTGCTTTCTCTAGCAGCATTCGTCGACCTGAGATCAACAAGGTTGTGTCTTCCGCAGACATCGCAATCAAGGATATGAAGTCCAACTCGACATTATTGGCCGGTGGATTTGGTCTCTCCGGTGTACCAGACACACTGATTAGCGCGGTGCGCGCGAATCCCTCCATTACGGGACTGACAGTCGTCAGTAACAACGCTGGTGTCGACGGAGCGGGTCTTGGTCTTCTTCTCCAGTCTAAGCAAATCAAGAAGATGATTGCTAGTTATGTGGGAGAGAACAAGACCTTTGAGCGCATGTACCTGACCGGAGAGATCGAGCTCGAGTTGACTCCTCAGGGTACCTTGGCGGAACGTTGTCGTGCCGGTGGTGCGGGCATCCCGGCTTTCTACACCCCTGCCGCCTGTGGTACCGTTGTGCAGACGGGCGAGTTGCCTCTGAAGCATAATTCCGACGGAACTGTCGCGCTCTACAGTGAGCCTAGGGATGTCAAGGTCTTCGATAAGAAGAGTTACGTCATGGAGGAAGCGATCAAGGGTGACTATGCGTTTGTGAAGGCCTGGAAGGCTGATAAGCTGGGTAACTGCCAGTTCCGCTATGCTGCGGCTAACTTCAATGGTGCCATGGGCCGCAATGCGAAGATGACAATCGTCGAGGCGGAGCATATCGTTGAGCCGGGCGAGATTGAGCCCGCTGCTATTCATCTGCCGGGCATCTATGTCAAGCGGGTGATTCAGAGCACAGCCCCCAAGAACATCGAAAAGTATACCTTTGCCAAGGAAGAAGGTGAGGAGGCGGTTGCCCTGGGCAAGGGTGATACTGCTGCTAAGCGCGAGCGCATCGTTCGTCGTGCGGCGAAGGAGTTCAAGAACGGGATGTACGCGAACTTGGGCATTGGCATGCCCATGCTGGCGCCTAACTTTGTCGATCCCTCTGTAGAGGTCATGCTGCAGTCTGAGAACGGCATCCTGGGTCTGGGTCCGTACCCTCAGAAGGGACAGGAGGATGCTGATCTCATCAACGCTGGCAAGGAGACGGTCACGCTGCTGCCTGGAGCTGCTTGCTTCGGGAGCGAGGAGTCCTTCGGTATGATCCGTTCGGGACGGATCGATCTGACTATTTTGGGTGCTATGCAAGTCAGTGCCCGAGGTGATTTGGCAAACTGTAAGTGGTCCATGTATAATTTTTTTTTGAGAGTGTCTGGTTGACAATGATTGGTAGGGATGCTGCCTGGCAAGATCAAGGGCTTCGGTGGAGCTATGGACCTCGTATCGAACCCCTCCGCCACCAAGGTGGTGGTGACCATGGAGCACACAGATAAGAAGGGCGGTCCGAAGATCGTGAAGCAGTGCGAATTCCCCTTGACCGGAAAGACGTGCGTCAGCCGGATCATCACTGAGCTCTGCGTGTTCGACGTCGACTTTACGGATGGACTGACGCTGGTTGAGCTGGCCGATGGAGTCACCGTGGATGAGGTGCGCAGCAAGACGGAGGCACCATTCAAGGTGGCTGATGATGTCAAGCCGATGCTGTAGATCTGATTGACATGATGAACCTCACTGCAAATATGTATAACTCGGCGTTGTCAATCGACAACTGACCTGAATCCCCAAACACACCATATATACCACGCTGTATCCAAAATAATGCCATTGAACAGATACCAATTTTTTCCCCAAATATTACACTATATATACAAGGTCGTAAAGTACAGAACCAGAACCAGAACCAGAACCAGAGCCATTTTTTATAATCCCTTCTTCACACATGCCATCCCATAGTACTAATACAACACAACACCATAAGAAAATATGGCCACTACCATCACTCCCCTCCTCTCCCCCAATATCCCCCAATATCCCCAAAGACAGACAAACTACCTCAACCTCAACAATCCACCCAACCTCTTCTTCAACCTCCCCATCCAATCCCTATCCGGCGCCTCATCGAACTCCCGGATCACATTATCGTAATGATCCGGGTTACTCGCCGGTCTGCGCAATCTCGGCGACAGGGGGTAGCGTCTCGCGTACCGGTCTTCGAGGAGTGAGGAGAGAGCGTTGAGGGATTTCTCGTCGATGTTGACTTTTTGTAATTGGCCTTCTTGTTGAGGCTGTTTCTGAGAGGTGGGTTCGGTGGATGAGGGTTGGAGGCAGGCTTGGAGGTAGTTCTGGACGGAGACGGAGGATGGGCGCACTTTGTCGGTTGGCCAGTGTTTGAGGAGGGTGGTGATTCGTTGCTGTGGTTGGTGTTTAGTTAGCTGGGATGCAAGAGAGGTGGGATTGAAGAGGGTTTGGGTTGGGGTGGTGAGGGTCGACGTACTGTGTTGGATGCCATGGTGGGATATCTGTGTGTGAGGTTCGTGTGATTGTAGTGTGAGTGATAGGGGCGAGGGTATTGTGAATGAGAGAAGCGCTGGAGAGATACTGTTCGAGGTCTATCTAGATGTCTGTAGATGCTCGAAAAACAGCGGAACTGCCTGAGGCGGCAAGGCGGTCACGGGCGCGGCAATCCGGAGGCGGCAATCCGGCTCAGCCACCGCATGCTGATTGATGCTGCTGATGCTGCTGCCTTATTGCCTGACCTGGACTTCTCTCTCTCTCCTCTCGTCATCTCCAGCTGATCGTCTCCTTCCCATCTCCTTTGAATCTCCCCCCCTCAAAGTCCCATCCACGTTCTTTGCGCCTCCTTTTATTGCCCCTCTTCTAATACCTACTTTCGACGCCGTTGATTTCTTTTGTTTCGTCCCCAACCGTCCTTTACTCCGCTCTTTCCCGGTTTCCCGCTCGCTCAGCTCGTCATGAGCTCGCAGCGTTATCAACGGGTATGAGGCACCCACGTTCTTGATAGAAGCCGTCGGGTTCGGCATTTGCATGTCAGAAAAACAAAGTACTGATACATGGGTCTCTATATAGGTCAACGCCCGTGATGAAGACGATGATGATACCCCCCAGTCACACTCCTCTATCCCTCTCCGACCGACACCTTCCTCCCCGCCTCCCTCATTCCACTCTCGTTCCTCCTCCCCATCATCGAGACGCCTACTCCACGACGATCCCCACAGAGACCATGCAGACCAAACCCTGGCAGATGCGTTCGGTGATGGCAGCGATTCCGAGTCCGATGAAGAGCCCGACGATCGTCAGCGCTTAATGCGGGCTCAGCCGGATTCCCGCCCGGTGGCGGACACCAGCAGCGCCGCTGCGGCTGCATCTTCTTCTTCAAGCGGTTCAGAGCAACAGTCTGGCGACTCGCGCATCGGTGGAAGCCTTCCTCGACGGCAAACGATTCTGCCATCTTTCAGTACCCCCAGTTCGGGAGCGAGTCGGGTGATCAGTTCGTCGAACGATGGTGTCTTTGCTAACCTGGCGGCTAAGCCGGAGCGCGGGGAAAAGAATGAGGATTTGCCTCCGGTAGGTTGATTACTTGTGGGAATTGCGATGGGATAATGGTTGCTGATGATGTGCTGTTTTATAGTCCTACGAGGAGGCTGCCGCAGATGCTACACCGCCGTATTGGGAGACGACAATCCTCGCACCGGGTATCTCTTCGGACGAAGTGTTTGTGGATGGACTGCCGGTTGGATCGATTTTCTCGTTTGTTTGGAATGCCATGATCTCCATGTCGTTTCAGTTGGTTGGATTCCTCTTGACCTACTTGCTTCACACAACGCACGCAGCCAAAAACGGTAGCCGGGCTGGTCTTGGCCTCACGCTGGTGCAGTATGGTTTCTACATGAAGGGTGGCAGTGAGTCGAAAGGATCGGATGAAGGAGGCGCTGATTACGTGACACCCCCGGACCCGAACAGTCATAACTTCGATCCGAATAATGTCGATGGTGGTGCGGGTGGTGATGGCGGAGGCGGTGCCGTGTCCTCTATCACCACGAGCGAATGGATTTCATACGTCTTGATGATTGTCGGGTGGTTCATTCTGATTCGAGCTATCAGCGATTTTCTGCGGGCACGCCGTCACGAGCAGCTGGTGTTACAGAGTCCTGAGCGTGGGCTTAGCGTTCCTGTCATTGCAGAGGGCGAGCGATCGGAGACGGTTGTCTAGGGAATATGGGAATCTTGGTCTGGTCTGGGTACAGTTCACTTGGGAGCATTCGGAGTTCATTTTCCTTCCTTTGCACGATTTCGTTATTCTTATAATCGGCCCTACGATCCAGTTGTAGGATGGATGGGAGCCTGCAGAGCATTGGTAGCCTATCGTTGACCGGGTTCATCTTTTCGTTATTTCCTTTCTTTTTCTTTTTCTCCTACCATTTACACATCATGGTCGGTTCCAGCTATTGCACGAGTTACCGGGCCTGTAGTCTAGAATACCTTGTTATCTTGTTTGCGAGATACCTTTGGCAAGTGAATCCAAGTGGAAACAATTCGACTTCCATCTCTGTCACTCCTTGTTGTTCTGTACGATTTTTTCTAGTAGTAATAAACAGTGAGACATTTGGCCCAATTGGGAGTTGCCTCGTTCCGATTTGCCTTCAGCAGGCAGCCTTATTTTCGGGACCCTTGAATGGAAGCATCGCCGCTGAAGATCGTCCGCCCTGCGACTGGGGATGTTCCCCGTCGCCCCGGTGTGCCTGTTTCTCAAGAAGTACTCTCAGACTATTGTTCTGCTTGAGCTTGCTGCCCGATGCTGATCGTCTTGGCGGTCTCTCCGGTTTCTCCGCGTTGATCTTCTTGTCTTCCGCTCTCCTTCCTCCCCTTCCTTTCTTGTCTTTCCCCTTTCTATTATCACAAGCGGTTACCTCTCGCTCTGATTCTCCTCATGTTCATTTTATATCCAGTCAAATTCACCTCTCCGTGACATTTCCCCCGCCTCTCTCTCCATGACCAAGGTTGACGCCGCGGGGGATGGGGATTCCGCCCCGATGGCCGCCTCGCCGCCGAGTCTCCCCAAAGCCCCCGTCGAGGCTCGCTCGCTGTCCTCCATCACCGCAATTGCCTCCAATCCCCCTGCCTACCCGCGCAATCCTGCTCAGAAGAAGTTGGATCCGTTAGTGCTGTATATTGTGCGGGTCCCAGGCAGTCGAGGTATGTCGCTTACCTGCCATTCCGATCGCTCAGGAATGCCCCGCAGAAGCGGTGGCACCAAACATGCATATGATAGATCAACTGACCCTTGTTTTCTTCCGTCCTCTAGATGTCTTCCTCACCCCCTTGAAACCTGCTACCAAGTCCAGCGTTTCTGCCGAAGCCATCAATTCCTCCCTGTATTATTTGCATGTCGCCACGCCCGAGGATGACGTCCTGCTGCAGGAATACGAGCAGGAACGCGAAGAGGAGGCTAGGTTGCGGAAAGAAGCCCTTGGAGACGAGGCGGAGGCTCCTCTGCCTTCGCGCGAGTTTGCGCGACTGAACAATGTCCGGCGCAAGCCTGTTCCTGGCGCGGGCGCACCCAAGGTCGATGCGACCGCTCCTCCTCCTCCTCCTGCGCGCCCTCGCCCAACTTCCTGGCAGTCGCAGGGAGCGCCGTCGCCGTTGAATCCAGATCTGCAGCGCCCTGCCCTGCCTCCCCGTCCGAGCTTCCAGGGTCCTGCTCATGCGAACGATTACAATCCTGTCACCCCGCCTTTTGCGCCGGTCCATCGCGACCCCGTCCTCGAGTCCGCGCCGCTTGATGATCCCATGGCTGCGCGCCCTTCGCGGCCACTGCCTGCTGTTCCGAGAGAAGAGCCCGTGCTGGGACCGCCTCTAGACCCGCTGCCGGCGAAGAGGGCCAATCGGTGGAGCACTGCGCTGTCGGGGTATCTGGCAAAGGGCCAGGAATCGTGGAAAGAGAAATACGATGCCATGTCTGGTGGGCGGGCGAGTCTGGACTCAAGACGACCCCCGGTTAGACCGCATTCCGCTCATGGAAGTCCATCACATTCGTTTCTGGGGTCGCCCTCTAGAAGCCCAGCGAGGAGTCCTGCCAGAAGTCCGGGCCAGTCCCCTCGCCAGAGGCCGCATGACAGAGTGGTGCCTGATCGTCCGGGATTCCATATCACCTTGATTCGTCGCGATCCTACGCATGGCAGTCAGTGGAATGTTGCGACCATGTCAACGCCCCGGATGGATGGTGGGCCTATCGACATCGATATCCTCACCCCGGGGTACAATCGATTCACAGCGCAGAACGAGCCGCTCTCCCTTGCGAGTCTGGGGATAAACCTCCCAGGCGGCCAGTCCATATCGTTCTCGTCGTCCAAACAACCGTTGGCTGATTTGGCCGATCTTCCACCTCCTACTTCCGTCCCCAATGAGCCATCTCAGCCCCGACGATTCCACCGCAAGCTCTGCGTCTCAAGACCATACTTCCAAGAGGAGCCGCGAGGCTCTTTGGACCTCCCGGGTCGTCCGTCCCTGGACAGCACTGCCAGTGGCAGTCCCACGAAACCGCATGCCCCTCCTCACTCCAAGCTGAAGAGCGGTTATTACACCTTCAACTCACCTTGGAATGGCATCTGCACGTTTACAACGAGCGTCAACGGCCGCAGCCTAAAATGCAAACACATGATACCCACCCCTGGCTTCCCCAACGCCAGCAGCCACCATCACCACCCGACCTCTACGCCTGAACCCCCTGCCATCACTGTCGCCGAGATCCGCTTCAACACGCCCTTTCGAACCGGCCATCTTCACCAGCCCACTCCCACATACGCACCCTATCATCCTACCTCGCCCCCAACGGACTCCTACCTCTCCTCTCCGCAAACTCCTTCCTCCGCAAACCCTTCCTCGAAACGTGACTCTCTCGCCCGCCTCCTCAACCCGAACAATTATACGCGACCTCGCGCTCGCTCCGGGGCTAGTATTACCTCCATCGGCGACAACATCGGCCCCAGCCACCACACACGGAACCCCTCGAATAGCAGCACGAGCAGCGGGGCCGGAGATCTCGAAGAGCGCGAGAAATCAGGGCTTTTGCGCCGGCCACCGAGTGAGGACCGTCTGGATCTTTCTCTTGCACGGGAGCGCGCAGGCGGAGGGTTACGGGGGAAGTCTGCGAAATTGGGTAAGCTGATTATCGAAGATGAGGGGATCAAGATGTTGGATCTGGTTGTTGCTGCTTGTATGTCTGTTTATGCAGTGAGTTGCTAGACATTTGTTTGACTGCATATGGCATGATTAATCTTTTTGGTTATATCCTGGGATATGTTCGAGTTGTGATTGTGATATGATATGATATACTATTGATGTTTTGGGCATTTGAGCGATATGCATTTGATGATATGTAACTGCAATTAATATACTGATATACCTTGAATATGAAGCTGAGGCTGAAGCTGCTATAGCACTATCCTCTGATAGACATCAGGAAACACACAGTAGCATAATGCCAATACCTACCCTCCCCCCTGGGAAAGACCACTACTACCTCCCAAGCTAGGTAGTAGCTACTAGCTAGTAAAACCACCCATCCCACTCCCACATTCCCAATTACTAAACACTTACAAAATAGAATCATCTACACCACCACCACCCCTCGCAAACCCACCACCGATCAGGTAACCACATTACCATCTCATTCTCCCCAATTCCATATCCCTGCCTGCCCAACACAAGAAAACCCCTCACCAAAAACCCTTAACCCTCCAATCAAACCCCACGCAAAATAAGCAGAGAAGCTAGCTAGCTAGCAAGCACGTCTCAGAATACGAACATTCCCCCCAATCTCCAACCCACTCATGCATTTCTCCTAACAGTATGCACCAATCAGACCATCTCCATTAGTTGAAACAAGCAAAATGTAAGCATCTCCGAAGAAAAAGCAATGTCAAACCCGAATGCCGAGCTCAGCCCCAACACCCCCCCGGGGCCGGTGAAGTGAAGCAGTCAATCACAGGGAAGTATTAAGTATCCGGTTTCGGACTGATTCTCCTGTCTAGGTAAGTATGCACGGAGTATACTCCGCTTTTGTTTGTAATTAGGTGGATTGGATTGGATGGGATGTTCAGCTGGTGAGCAGCAAGTAGACTAGTAGCACATAGATAGGATAGTATGATGTGTGCGAGATGAGATGAGAGGGTGTAGATCCACCCACTTTACTTACTTACTTTGCAGGTTTATTTTCGACTTAGTTGGGGGTTTGGGCCAGTTATGTTTCTTGGAATTTGGGATGACCGTGCAGGAAGGGTTATTAGGTGGGATGTTATTGGTTAGTGGTGTTGGATGCTGGGTACTTAGGGATGAGGGGATGGATGGATCATGATGCAGGTTAGGTATGTATGTACGAGTATGGAGTAAGTACTTGGGATGGGATCACCGGGTGTTAGTGGGGCTTTTGTTGGGTCAGTTGGGTTGGGGTCGTGTTCTGCTTGTCGGTCTGGCTGTCTTGTGAGTCATTGTGCTTTGAGAGGTTTATTGTGTGTATGTCTATTCTTGTAGCTGGATGCCAGTAGGTATAGGTGTAGGCATAGTATACAAAGTATATCTAAACCATGAACAGTGCATACATAGCACATAAATCTATGTAAATGGAAATACTAACATTCAGAAATAGTAGCAAACAAAGCAAATTAGTGTTGATGATTAGCGTCAACCACATGCAAATAATTCCCCCCTCCACCCCCCTATGACATAATAAAATCCATTGTCTAGCATCCCACGAGACACTAGAAAACTAAAAATCAAAGGTTAGCGCGCCAGTGAGAAAAATCCTCGGTCATGGCGAATAATAAATATCGTGAGATGAAAAGGGTATGATGGTCCGATGATCATTACGCCTTGGTGTGTATTGGAGGGTTTAGTTACGGTATTGTTTGGGAATTACTTGTTTTGTTTACGGGTTTGTGAACTGGTTAGGTACGTATGTTTGGGAGGGTGACTGGGTGTATTTGAGGAGTGTTTTTGCAAATGGATGGAGGTATAATAGGGTAGCTGCAGGTGTCTCCGAGGGTTATAGAGGGCTCTGTGTACTCTACAGGTTAGGTGGTGGTGGTGGTGGTGTGTGAAGGGCATCTCATGTGTGAATCTTCAATAAGAATCTCTGTATGCACACGATGTATGGCGGCAGAGTTACATATATTGTACGATCATTTTGTGAGGTCTTTCATGAAGACAATAACAGTGATACGCAATGGTAATATCACTGTTGAGAATGTCAGCTCAAGATGAAGATAGATTAGATGCTCTTGCATCTTCTGATTAGATTAGATCCAAACCCAGCTCTATCTTGCGAGCCCACTCCATGCCAAACTCCGCAGCATGGAGTTAACTCGGCTAAAACCTCATGCAGTTGCAGTATGCACCATGCAGTGCGCACAGCTTCCCTAGTCTAGGCCGAATTAATATCCACGGCATGGCTGGCATGGCATGGCATGAGCACTTGAGTGGATCTCCTGTCCCGCTCATTACAAATCTACCCTGGTTGAGAAATTACTTCGCACGCACACACTGAGATTTACTGCATAGTACAGCATCGCATCGTATGGCATTCATCTTGAAAATCTGGATATTGTTCCCTGACTCAAGCACTATAGACAATTCTCACATTCAACACTGCACCATCGCCAATCCATCCCTCGTGCAAATAGAATTCAGAGTGGGTAAATCCTCCCCCGAAACCGGCCCTTTTTCTGCAGCTCGTAAATTAGCAGTGGAGAACCACTAACAACAAATTAAATGTGCTCGTGTTTGTGTGCGTGCCAAGACAAATAATATTTGATTGGGAAAAGATGTGGTGGGGCAGACTGGAACCGAAAACTCAGGACGCGTCGCCGTTTTCTTTCGCTTTTTTTTTCTTTTGTTCCCCCATCAGATTAGATGATGCGATTATCTAATCTGATTCTTCTTCCATCTTTCTCAATCTATGATGTTGACCTGTTGGTTGGTTGGGATTGTTTTGAGTACGGCTTTGGGTTTTAAAGTAGAGTTTGCCTGGGTTAGTGGGGGTTGGTTATTGTTTCCGATTTCTTGTGTTTGCTGTGCGTGTTGTACAGTATACATGTTTGATCTGCTGCAGGTCAGTTCCTGTTTTTGATCTTGTTCCTGATGATCATTCCAAGGTGGTATTTGTAGAATGTAAAGGGCTGTGACTGTTAAACTGTTATATAACTGTGAATCATTCTGGGTATTCAATCAATCTATATACAAAGTATCCAACTGTAAGGAATCATACAAATCGCTAGTTACCACCCCTCCTCTCCAACACTCCCGCCGCGATCTTCCGCAAATCCACCTTTCGCACCTTTCCACTCCCCGTCACCGGCACCGTACGATCCACGCCCTCCTCTCCAAACACAAACACATACTGCGGCGCCTTATGCCGACCCAGCGTCTCTCGCGTCCAATTTCGCAGTTCCTCCACGGATGGTTTCTTATCCTCGTATCCTGCCGCCACGGCAATGAACGCACCCACTACCTCGCCGTATTTGGCGTCGGGAATGCCGATCACCGACGCAACTTCGATGGCTGGGTGAGCCGCCAAGCGTTCTTCGATTTCTAATGGGTAGATGTTTTCTCCACCTGTGTTTGTGTGTATCATGGTTAGTATACCAGTAGTAAGTATGTATGTATGTATGTATGTATGTATGGTATGGTGGGGTTGCAAATAGTATGCAAAATGGAATGCACAAAGTTTGGAAGGAATAGAAATAGCACTCACCTCGGATGATTATATCCTTGAATCGGCCCGTGATCGAACAACGCCCCTCCGGGGTGAAGATCGCCTCGTCTCCAGTCTTCAACCAAGTGGTGCCATCTGCGTCGGTGACTAGCGTCTCCGCTGTTTTCTCTGGGTTGTTCCAGTATCCCTTTGTCAGTTGATACCCGGCGATGCAGAGCTCTCCGCGCTCGCCTACGGGCACAATGTTGCCTTGAGTGTCGATGATCTTGGCTCGCGCGTGCGGCATCACCTTGCCGACGGTTGTTAGGCGCGTCTCGATGGTGTCGGTCGTGACGGCGTTGAAGCAGGTGGGGGAAGCTTCGGTCAGGCCTAAATGGTGTTAGCGGGCGCTGATAACGATAGAAGATAAACTGGGGGAAACGCACCATAACTGCTGGTGTATTGGGTCATGTTGAGCTCTTCGAAAAGACGCTTCATCAACGGACGAGGAACCGGTGCGCCGGCGATGATACCCGTGCGGAGGTTTTTGGTGTCAAAGTTGGGGGGCTTGGGGAGACTCAGGATCGCTTCGAACATCGTGGGAACACCGTGAAGCGCAGTGCAC
Source organism: Aspergillus neoniger CBS 115656 (assembly GCF_003184625.1). Taxonomy (NCBI): domain Eukaryota; kingdom Fungi; phylum Ascomycota; class Eurotiomycetes; order Eurotiales; family Aspergillaceae; genus Aspergillus; species Aspergillus neoniger. The sequence goes on from NW_020291131.1 coordinate 808,155, forward strand.
TTCTCGTCGGAGATGGCGTGGAGAACGGCCTTAGGGTCGAATGTCTCGCTGGGGAAGACGATCTTGGAGCCGTGGGTGACTACCGCGAGCATACCCAGAACCAGTCCGAAGCAGTGGAAGAGAGGCGGAGGGCAGCACAGAATGTCGAAGGAGGTAAGGTCCATGCGGTCGCCGATAAATCGAGAGTTGTTAACCAGGTTGCTAGAGGAGTTAGTTCATAAGCTATGCTACAGGTGCAGGAATCATGGCTTACTGATGGGTTAGCATGGCGGCCTTGGGGTTACCGGTCGATCCACTTGTGAATTGGAGGTTGCACACATCGTCTGGTCGCAATTCGGCTTCACGATCCGGTAAAGCAGAGTTAGGAAGCTTCTCTCCCCGCTGAATGACATCGTGGTAGGTGCTGAAGTTTTGATATTCTCCGCGCAGAATGACGATCTCCTCCAGCGCGGCCGACTTGCCGTTCTGCTTCGGCTGTGGGCCCAGTTCGGCCAGCACGTCTTCCAGTGCGTGACGACCAATGCGAGGAATCATGAATACCACACGACAGTCTAGAATTGTTCAAATCAGCATTACCTTACTGGATGCGCGCAATCGGCTCTACTAACCGGTGTGATCCAACGCATAGTAGAGCTCCCTGGGTGTGTAAGTGTTGTTTAGAACCACCAGGATGGCTCCTACTCGGGCCGCGGCAAAGAAAACAGAGATGTACTGCTCGCAGTTACCAGCCATAACACCAATGCGATCGCCTTTCTTAATGCCCATGGCCAGAAGACCACGAGCCAGTCGGTTGGCCTCCGCATTCAGGTTAGAGTAGGTCCAGCGGGTTCCCGTCCAGGGGAAGACCAAACACTCATAATCGCCATACTGAAGGCTTTGCAGAGTTAAAAGCTCACCCAGAGTGATGTCCAGGAGAGCCGGCTCGGTCGGACCATGGACAATTGAGAGTTTCTGGGTCGGTTTGGGCGGTTGGAAGTGGGAAAGGGTTTGCTGAAGACGCCGGACAGTCGCCATGATGAATATTTTTGCCGGGGGAGGGGAGAGAGAGACAGGGCAAAACTCGTGGGATCTTATCAGATCGGGGCATCTCGTCCCAGACTTATATTATCTGCCTCTGGCATACCTCGGTACCCGCTCCTACGCGACTCCAGGCCTTTCCTTGCCTGCGACTAGTCTGCAACAGGATGAATCCGTCTTCCTGTGGTTCCGAAACTTGGCCGTTTCGGCTGTCGGTACCCAATAAGGCAACTTTTACTCTAAAGCTGGCGGGTGTCATCTCCACTCCTAGACCCAGTCAGAAAATTTCCCATTGAGATATTTATTTGCAGGGTGTGACAATGACCACTGCGTGCATTGGAGGAGGGGGGAATTGCCGGGAATCCTGCCATTCTACAACCCGATTTTACCGGCCAAGGAGTCCTGAGCGGTGCAGAAACTAACTAGTAGCGTTGCCGTAGCGTCGCTTAAGGCCGCCGCTGATGCCATCGCTTCCGTGTTCTGGCGTGTGCTGGAAACGAAGCCCGGATCAGATAACGCGGGTGGATATTAACCGGGGACTGCAAAACTCTGTTCAGGGCTTTGCTTTTCCACCCGTTCCACCATCCCTCCCCCTGTAGCATTACTTGTCCTCCCCTCCCAAAGCGCTGTCCGACCTGATCGTGTTGGTGAATTGCTGCTGACTGCTGGCTTATACAACCGATCATGCATTTAGTACGCTGTCAGGAGTGTCCCTTACTTTCCCAGACCAACTATCGGGAAAGCTGCTACTGCATCTTGCTTGAATAGGCTTTATGGTTATTATTTGGCTTGAATGAATGTCGTAACTTCATAACTAGGTGTCACGAATGCTGTTAGGCACCAGCGCCTTGCTAGACGCCATTTCTAGTGCGACTCTTGCTACCTTTGTCCATTGCATCATGAACGAGAAATTTTAGGCGCGGGACTGGCACTATAATATATTATGGTCGCTCCACTTGCTCTTCAGCCTTCCTCTGCCCGACTTGGAAGGAATTGAACGTTCGTGCCAAACTTTTAATCTCATTAAGTACGATACGATGCGTCTGTTATATATGAGAGCAGCCATGGACTGCAGGGGATGTGAAGAAATATTAAAATCTGAGTCATGCCCTCGATACGGGCCTAACACTAATTCATATATATATCCGAATGTACACCGACGGGAACTTATAACAGCCCGCATTATGCAGATCAAAACGGTCCCGCTGAACTGGACTCCGCTTCCAGCATCTAGCAGATAAAATGAAGGCGTGTCCGACCATTGCACTTTCTCAAATTCCTACTATCGGCCTATCTGTACCAGAAATAATGACTGTCTCCGAATGCGCAGCGATAATCTCCAAAGCCAAGGTGCTACGCAAACCTTGAGCTGTATCGGGATGCATCTACCGGCAACATCCGATCCCCTACCCGGCATCCAGCCTGCTAGCACTAACAGCAGCAACATTATGGAGCTGAACTAGCGGAGTACTTCCGCTTCCATGTGTCTCTCGGAATCGGTTTTCATTACTTCAATTCGGAAGGATCGCCTGGACCCTGAATCGTCACCGCTACCTCTTAATCTGGTCTCAGTCTCTAACAATTCATTACCTTATCATCAAGACCCAAGTGCCCCATGATCAGGCAGAAGAAATCTCCCATGGCACCACCATATGGAGAACCAGCTGCCTTTTCTTACCCACCGCGGATCAGATAATATCCCTCCCATACAAAGTACACCTACTTTTAGCTGCTCGAGCAGTTGGAGTCATCAGGGTGGATCCGGACCATGGAAGCGAAGAGCTATGTATGCAGCATGAGGGGAGCTCCTACAGCATAGAGGAACCCCTCCAGGTACGTACTCAACCGGCGAGGGGCCCGAGGTCCTAGGCCACCAGCTCATCGGCATTAGGCGTGGCAGGTGCTTAAATAGACATGGGCTAGAACCACGCGTGCTGATCAAAAGGTGCCAATCATCATCCCAAAGCAGCAATGTCGGCTGTAGCCGTACAGAGATCTATGCAGACTGCTCCGGGCAAGGATCCCCTGTGCTGCATCGATCACTGTTTTGCAAAACAGAATACCCTGGGCCGGTCTGGGTCGGTTTGTTACAGCGGTGTATTGGAGACGAACGGGACCGGTCATGACAGTACCGATCTAATCAGATCATCAGATGATCTAATCAGATAATCCCTGTCCGAAAGTCGGAGAAATGGCCGGACCGGCGGCAACCCCCACCGAGCGCCAAATCAGAAGGACCGAGGCGCGTGTGGTTTTCCGCGTGCACCGCCCGAGCCAGGATTAGGCTGGAATCCCGCCCGGCCACTCTCCTGCACATCCCAATACCGCCCACGGTTCGACCGCCAAAGCCTTGAAGCCTTGAATCTTGTTCCCCCCCACTTGCTTACCCCCCATCGCCCAATGGCCGTGCGTGGTACATACCCCCCGGGCCCACTGCCAATGACGATGAATGGTTTGTGACCTGCACAGTTCCTGCGTTGAAAAAGTGTCTCTGTGCGACACTCATAATTAAGCTGCTTTCCTTCATGATCCCGTCGGTGACCGCAGTCGCTCATTCTTTGGAGCAGTCAACATTTTGGAGTTCTGTGGTCGAATAAGACGAGCTCGCTGCTCCCCCTTCGCAGGTGCGTGACGACCCCGCTCGTGATACACTTAAAAGCAATGACAGTCACATTCCCGCCCACTGAGGGGTCCGAATGCTCGTCCAATTTCGCGAGCAAGTCTCCCTCCCCTAACATGAATGGCATTCACCCTATTATGGCTGCTCCAGTCGTCCCTGTCACCAGAGTTCCTGCCCTGGATACGCTCGATCAATATGTTGTGGGAAAGGCCGTGGCCGATAAGGCGGCGATCAGCCCATCCGTCGAGCTTACCTGCAGCGCCGACTTCCGCGACGTCGCAAAGAGCCTGATCGAAGGCTACGCCCGTTTTATCTCTCGTCTGACTGGTTTGGAGGATGTCGCCTTCTTCGTGTCGCGTCAGTCAAGCATCGCCAGCGAGTCCGATCTGTTGCGCGGGGTCATTTCGGCTTCCGTGCTGGTCGCGGAAGAGGGGCAACAACCGCGTTGCGATTTCCGCGAAGACAGTGAACAACACGCAGATGAGGGAGAGGTACAGTTTTCTCTGGACTTGGGCTTGTATGTCGGTCCTGAAAATGGCGAGCAACAACCCCTTGTTGGAGTTCGAGACAGTGTGAGTGTTTTGCCCGTGCAAGAACGCGGAGACTGCCCAATCTGACTAACGTGCTGCTGCTGCTAGGCCTTCACGACATTTATTCGACCTACCACCACGAAAAATATCCTCAAAGTCAGTTTTGCCTATCCGACTCGCCTTATACCTCAGCCGGCAGTGGATCAGCTACTCAGGATCCTTGCGACACAATTGGCAGACTCAACCACTTTCCTTTCCTTCGACGCTCCGTCGCCCATTCCTTCAGTCTTGAATTTCCCTCCCCTTATGATACCCCCTTCGCGAGAGACGGACCAAGTTGATTTTCCCGAGTCTGGTCATTCCAAACAATATCTTCTCCATGTCGCTTTCGAGGGCTGGGCCCGTCGAAAGCCTGATGCCATAGCGCTGGATTTTGTTCATTCTTTGCCTTCTGCCACGACTGCGGCAGAACACAGCATTCTTACTTATTCCGCACTTAATCAAGCAGCCACTACCCTTGCTGTACATATTCGGGCCCTCTTATTGGCAAGGAACGCCGCCGACTATGGACGCATCATCCCTGTCTACATGCCATCATGCCCGGAACTTTACATTACGTATCTCGCCGTTCTCAAGGCTGGTTTCGCTTTCTCTCCGATTCCCCAGGATGCACCGGTACAACGGGTTCGAGATGTCCTAGAAGACATCGATTGTCCGATTATACTTGGCAATACTCCAGAGCCTGTCTCTGGGCCATGGTGCGATGCTAGCGTCGGTTCGACCGTCAAGCAGGTTTGGGTTGACGTAGCGGAGGCCTCAAGATGGAAGAGCTTGCGAGATGGTCAGCCAGAGTCCTCGGACCACTGCGAGTCCCTGGATCAGTTGGACATCGAGCACGACCAAACTGCATACCTCCTATTCACCAGCGGCTCTACCGGAAAGCCGAAGGGTGTTCAGATCAGTCACCTAGCTGCCGCCTGCTCCATTGAAGCTCATACTACAGAAGTCCCTATCCCGGGAGAAAAAACCGATGATTTCCGGTGGTTTCAATTCTGTGCTCCGACCTTTGACCCGTCCCTAGCGGAGGTGTTTGTAACCTTGGGTTGCGGTGCTACTCTCTGCTCTGCCGACCGGAGCTTGACGCTGACTGATCTGGAAGCAACCATCAATGAAGCCAGAGCAACTGTGATGATGGCTACGCCTAGCTTGGCTGCACTTCTTCGGCCGGAACGGCTAACTACTCTTCAATACCTCTGGTGCATCGGTGAAAAGCTCAATAGAACCGTCATCGAGAACTTCTCCGCAAAGTCTGGTGCAAATGGAGAAACTACAGCATCCGAGCCCTCACGGATGTTGGTCAATACCTACGGCCCGACTGAAGCAACAATCGCCTGTACTTACTTGGCGCCATTTGGCCACTCTCTCCGCTGCTCTATCATTGGCCAGGCGCTGGCAACCTGTTCAATGTTCGTTCTCGACCCCAACAGCCGTGAGCCTCGAGCGGTTCCTGCCGGTCTTGCCGGTGAACTAGCAATTGGAGGCCCGCAGCTCAGCAAGGGTTATCTCAACCGTCCGGTAGAAACCGCAAAAGCGTTCGTTGATAGTGACGAGTTTGGTCGCTTGTACCGGACTGGTGACATGGCGCGGATGGTCTGGGACGAGTCTGGTTCTCAGATCATTGAATTTCTCGGTCGTATTACGTCTGACCAAGTCAAGATTAGCGGTCGGCGGCTCGAACTAGGCGAGATCGAATCAGTCCTTGAGACTGTACGCGGCGCCAACGAAGTTGTAGCCGTGGTCTCCAAACGCGATGCTAATGTTCAAGGAAGTGAGCAGATCATCGCATGCCTTGTGGCAAATGACAGCAGTGAAGCAGAGAGAGAGGATATTATTTGGGAGGCACATCAGAACTCCGTGAAACATCTCTCAGCTTACATGTGTCCGTCTGCTTACGTTTTTCTCAATGCTCTCCCTCGGTCCAGTGCCGGGAAAGTCGATCGCAAAGCGGTAACCGCAAGGCTGCAGCAGGGATCTGGGGGCGATATCAAATTATATCCTGCACCCAAATCGAAGCCTACAGAAACAAATGGGGTTCATGATGACTGGAATACCCCGAATGATGAAACCTTTATGTCCATCCGGCAGCTTGTGGTTGGCCTCATTGCTGAGGCAACGGATGAGACTGTTTCTGCCATCAAGCCTGGGACCGATCTCTATTCACTGGGTATTGATAGTCTGGGCGCAATGCGGCTCCTGCAGAAGCTTAGGGACCATTCTATAGGGGGATTGTCGGTTGGTGACGTTTTACAGTCCGGAACCCCCAAAGCATTGGTTAACATCGTCGCTCAACAACGTCAATCAAATGGTACCCCACAGGTCAATGGCTCGGATGAGGCCTTCCAGCACAGTCTTTCAGCCTTCCAAGATCGGAATCATTCAATTTGTGCTGAGAGGCTGGGCATGACTTCAGATAAAATCCAAAGAGTGCTTCCAACAACCGCAACACAGTCTGGCATATTGACTAGTTTTCTGCGCAGCTCATCTGATGCAGCTTTTGCGACTCGCTCATACATCTATCATTCAGTTTTGCCACTCGAACTGGGAGTGGACGTCGATCGTATCAAAAATGCGTGGGAAACTGTCATTGCAAGCTATGATTCCTTTCAGACTGTTTTCTGCTGGCTTGACGATGATATGGCACCATTTGCACAGTGCATCCTTGCTCCTACAGCAGTCTCGGAAACAGTGTGGAATACCTACCATGCCACGAAGCAGTCTTCGGAAGATAATACTTTACAACAGGCCCTTCGAGATGCAGAGGAGTCAATTGGGCTAAGCACGCCACCTTGGAGACTATCTCTGGTTACGTCTCCTACATCTACTCGGATTATCCTGAGCATGTTCCATGGTATCTTCGATGGCGGATCATTACAACTCTTGCTGGAGGATGTGTCTTCTGTGTACTCAGGGAACCAGCCAGCACAGCGCGTTTCTCTCGAGCATCTTGTGAAGCATCATTTTCAGGCTGACCATGCAGCAACCGCCCAATTCTGGCGGCAGCATTTGGAAAGCTATTCTCCCGTCTGGTTCCCGCCTGTCACGTCTTACCGTACCCCGTCAACAAAGAAGACTGGGTGTGTGGAAATTACGGCTCGCACAAGCTACGACCGCTTGAAGCAAGAGTCCAAGCTCATCGGCTCAACACCGCTTTCAGTACTCCAAGCTGCTTGGGGGTCTGTTCTGTTGGCTTACTCTGGGAATCCCGCCCAGGACGTAGTCATGGGCAGTGTTGTATCCGGTAGACTTGATGTGGACTCAGAAGCCTGCGTTGGTCCGACATTCACCACTGTCCCGATCAGACTTTCCCTGAGCCAGATTCAACAAGACTCTCAAAATTCATGGACAAACCGCTCGGTCGCGCGCCATCTGACAACCTTCAATGCACAGACACTATCTCACCTACAGCCTCGGTTGGGATCGCTAGTAACGGCGGATGGCCGGCTTCCATACGATACTCTCATCGCCTACCAAGACTTCAACGCTGGTTCCAGTATTAGTGGTCTCTGGAGCTCGGTAGACCACCCGGCAATGGCAAACGATTTTGCTGTTATGATTGAGATATGGCCGGCTGCCAATGGATCTTTGACATTCAGGGCCAGTTTCAACGATGCTTTGCTTGATCACAACTCGGCCGAAATGATGCTGTGGCAGATGTCTGACATTGTCGCTTACATACTAGAGCAGCCCGATGATAGCTTTCAAGATGCTCCATCTCATACGGAGACTGGGCTGAAGTCTAGCTTCAACTCCAATCCGTCTATCGCTCCCGAAGTACTGAATGGAGCACTTCTTCATCACCAGTTCGAAGAGCATGCAGCATCCCATCCAGAAGATCCTGCCTTGATCTTCAAGTATGACTTGGATGACGAGAACAATCCACGAAATATTACGTGGTCCTACGCCGGGCTCAACGCTTTGGCTGGCAGACTCGCAGAGCATCTGCTTCAATCTGGCGCACGAGTGGCAAACTCGCCGATACCCATTTGTATCGAGAAGAGCCCGGCCTTGTATGTTGCCATTCTTGGCATCCTCAAAGCTGGCGGTGCTTGGTGTCCAATCGATACACTCTCTCCTGCACAACGTCGCCACGACCTTATTGCACGTACCGGATCGGCAATCCTTCTGGTATCTAGTGTAGATGGGGAGCAGCCAGTTGGCTCGATTCCCGTTGGTGTCGAGACAATTGACGTGAGCAAATTCACCATCGACGAACCCATCCATGTGAACGGAGTGGTACGGAGCGCGTATAAAGACCGGACTACTCCTGATGGCATGGCGTATCTCATCTGGACGAGCGGTACAACGGGAGCACCGAAAGGTGTCCCGATCAAGCATTCTTCGGCTGTCTCAAGTATGAGGTCACTCCAGAAGGATATCCCGACAGATGTAGCTGGCGGGGTACGTTGCTTGCAGTTCTCGCAGTACACTTTCGACGTTTCAATCCAGGACATCTTCTACACCTGGGGTGTAGGAGGAGTCCTTATCTCTGCCTCGAGAGAGATCATGCTTGGTTCGTTCTCCAAGCTTGCGAACATTACGAATGCCACACACGCGCACCTGACTCCAGCTTTCTCGGCGGGAGTCTCCCGGAACTCGTGTCCAACGCTTCAGGTGATTACTATGATCGGTGAGAAGCTGACCCAACCTGTGGCTGACGACTGGGGTACCGATATGAGAGCATTCAACACTTACGGGCCCGCCGAAGTGACTGTGGTTTCCACGATAAGGGAGTTTGGAAACGAACACAAAAGCATTAAGAGTGCGAACATTGGCTGGCCGATGGACAGTGTGTCTGTATTCGTGACCAACAAGCAGCGTCTCATCATGAAGAACGCTGTCGGCGAGCTGGCGCTTGGTGGACCACAACTTTCTCCGGGTTATCTGAATCAGGAGGATGTCACCCAAGCCAAGTACGTCTGGAACGAAGAGGCTGGGCAGATGGTGTACTATACCGGAGACTTGGTTCGCATGCTTGCTGACGGGTCCCTGGAGTATATCAATCGTGTTGATGACTTGGTCAAGCTCGGAGGTATCAGAGTAGAGCTCAGCGAGATCAGCTTCTCACTCGGCGATTGCCATCCCTTGGTGGAAAATATTGAGACGCTCATTCTCAACCGTCCTGACCGACCTAATAAGGTCGTGGTCGCCTTCCTCTCTGCACCGAAGGCTACACAGACCGATGACAAGCAGCTCTTGGTGGTAGATCAGACGGCGCTCGAGATCGCTCGTGCTGCCAGCGAACAAGCACAAAGCGTTCTACCCGACCACATGATACCGTCCGTATACCTGGTGGTGTCGCACATCCCGAGAACATCATCTGCCAAGACCGATCGTAGGGCGTTGGAAGCTGCCTATGCCTCTGTGGATATCGATGGGTGGGAGAAAGAGATGAACCCAGAGACCAAGCCTTCTGCAGAGGACTCTGAGGACCAACACACCGCGTCCATAACATACCGGGTAGTAGAAATGATTTCTACATTGGCCAATATTTCCCAGTCGATTATCACAAAGTCCAGTCGCTTGGGGAGTCTGGGTATCGACTCTATTCGCGCAATCCGGCTTGCCTCTAGACTCAAGGAGGCCGGTCATCAATTGTCCGTTGTGGAGGTCCTAAACTGTGTGACTGTCCGGGATCTCGTCCAGCTGGCCTCCTCATCCACCGTCCTGGAAAAGTCCACCTGCGAAACCTTCAACGTTAGGGCGTTCCATGATACCTGGCACACAGCCACAGTCAGCAAAGTACCAGAGGGATTCATAACTGTGCGCACTACCACGATCCAGGAAAGTCTTCTCAGTGAGACAATGGGTACATACAACAGATATTGGAGCAATCACTTCTTTTTACTTGACAGCTCGGTGGATGCGACGCGAATGAAGCAGGCTTGGCTTGCAACGAGCCAGAAGGTGGAAGCTCTGAGAACCGGCTTCATCCCTGTTGCGGAAGTCGATGATGGGAAAAGCCGATTCGAAGGAAAACTCGACTTCTCTATCTTGCAAATCATCTACACGCTACCCGATGTGGATTGGGAATACATCAACTGTTCAGAACAGGATTTGGTAGAGCTTCGGGACAACCGGATCGAAAAAATCATGACCAAGCACCAGAAGAACTACTTCAGATATCCCCCATGGGCCGTTACCGTATTCGACACAGGCAAAAGGCAGCTTATGATCCTGACACTACATCATTCAATTCATGATGAGCCTTCGCTGGGACTAATTATGGACGATGTGCGGTCTGCCTATGCTTATAAACCTCCTCAGAGGCATCAACTCACCGATGCTCTCTCAATCGTTTTACCAGGAGAAAACCGAAGCAAAGAGACCAGAAGTTTTTGGCAAACCGAACTCAAGAAATTTGCAGAGCTTGATGCGCCCGTCTGGCCCGATCTTACTGGGAAGAGATTGCAGCCAGGCGAATCCCCCAAGCATATATTGATTACGGAAGAAATACCATTAACGGAGCCTGTTGGCAACCTGCAGTCGTTTGCAGCCCAACTTGGGGTCTCATCCATTGCCTCGATTATCCGAGCCGCTTGGGCCTATGTTTCGCTGGCTTACCTTGGTCTCCCAGCGACAGTCTTCGCGGAGACTCTCTCTGACAGAGTGCTGCATGCTGACCTTGATGACTGTATCGGACCCCTCATATCCGTTGTACCTATTCCGTTCCATCCAACTGGAAACACTCGTGAGCTACTTACTGAGCAACATCGCATTTCTGTTCAGTCCTGGAAGTATCGCCATATTCATGCTCGCGAGGTCCGGAAGCTTCTCAAGAGACCCAGGGGCGAGGCCTTGTATCCGGCAGTGTTCAACTTCCACGCTGCGAAAGAAGAGGGTGCAAACGTCACTCAGCCTAACATTTGGCGCGAACTCGAAGATGAGGTTGGGCTGCATGTTGAGCATCCTATGGCCATGAACGTTTTCCAACATATGGATGGCTCTATAGTACTCGAAGCAACTGCGGACAGCAGCATGATGTGTCGGTCACAGTTGTCACTATTCATTCGTCAGATCGACGGGCTTATCACTTCAATGCTGGCATCTCCAGAGCAGCCCCTGGCGAGTCTCATCAACCGCTTTCCTTCGCCATTACGATCGTTATCGGACCAGCCAGTCAACGATGACGTAGTGAATTCTGTTCGACTGAGCCCAACGCACTGGCTAGAGGTGTATGCAAAGAAGCACCCTGAATGGACTGCCGTTGAGGTAGCCAGCGAAATCTCCTCGAACGGAATTGTGAAGGAAGCTATGACCTTCGGCACATTGAACTCTGAAGCAAACCGTGTTGCGGCCTACCTAGCATCTCTTGGTCATAAGAACAGGATGATCGGAGTTTGCATTGGACGAAACCTGCCCTCATATCCAATCATCATCGGTATCTTCAAGTCAGGAAATGCTTACCTTCCCATCGAAGAAAACCTTCCGGCAGATCGCAAAGCTTTCCTCATCAAGGATAGTGATTGCCCTATTGTTTTCACCGAAACGGCATTCGTGAGCACGTTCGAGAGCACCCCCGAGGGATGTCGTGTGATAGCTATTGACGACCCAGAGCTCTTGGGCTCACTCGCTACGATGTCAACGAAAGATCAAGAATATAATTCCGATCCCAACGATCTGGCATATCTTCTGTTTACGTCAGGCTCGACAGGAAAACCGAAGGGTGTTATGGTGACCCGAGGCAACCTTTCATCTTTCATTGAGTCGATCTCGGTGTTCACAGGCCGGCATGCCCCCGCTACGTTTGGGTTGGGCGGCACTGGAAGATATCTCGCGCAGGCCAGTCGAGCTTTCGATCCCCATCTTCTGGAAATGCTCTTCCCTTGGCGCCATGGGATGGCTACTGTTACAGCTCCGAGGATGATGATCCTAGATGATCTTGGTGTAACTTTGTCCAAGTGGGATATCACTCATGCAAGTCTGGTACCGTCTCTTGTGGACCAGGCAAACATCGTGCCAGAGCAGTGTCCCAAGCTAAAATTCATGACTGTTGGTGGTGAAAAGATTTCACAAAAAGTGTTGGACACATGGGCAGGAGCACCACATATGGCGCTTGTCAACGCATACGGCCCGACCGAGGTAACTATCGGCTGTACATTCGCTCCTGTCGGAAAGGACACGAACTTGCGCAATATCGGGCCTCCACTAGCAGCCTGTGTATCTCATGTCCTTGTCCCCGGTACCTTCAATTATGCTCTGAGAGGCCAGGCTGGGGAGCTGTGCTTTTCTGGAGATCTCGTTGGAAGGGGTTACCTCAACAGACCAGATGCCACTGGCTTTGTCACCGGACCCAACGGTGAGAAGATGTACCGGACTGGTGATATGGGACGCATGATGCCAGATGATTCAGTCGAGTATCTTGGGCGTGGCGATGACCAGACCAAAATTCGCGGTCAAAGGCTAGAGCTCGGTGAGGTATCTGAAGTGCTTCGCTCTTCGTCGACTGTTGGCATTGATGTTGTCACGACCGTGGCCAAACACCCTGGTCTTTCGAGAGTCCAACTTATCTCGTTCATTGCGCGTTCTGAATCCCGTCAACATGTGAAGGGCGGAGATGTCACCTTCGTTATGTCCGACTTCGCGACGCTAGGCAAGGAACTTCAAGACACTTGCAAGAGGAAGCTACCGAGCTATATGGTCCCCGAGCTTATTCTCCCCATCACTTATATTCCTTTGGCACCGATGTCAGGCAAGGCAAACATCAAAGAGCTACATGGTCTTTTCTCCAGCCTTCCTCTGCCTACTGTCCTTCATGGTAACAGCTCGGCAAGTAAGGACGGCGTCATTGTTGAGCGGTCTTTGACTGCCGACGAAGAGGCTGTTATCAAGGAAGTCCTTGATGTTGTTTCGGCGGATCCTTCGGTTTTTGGCCCAATGACAAATATCTTCGAAATCGGGCTGGACAGTCTTAGTGCCATAGGGCTTACGATTAAGCTCCGGAGAATCGGCTATGAAGCCACAGTAGCAATGGTCATGAGCAATCCGATTATTGAGCAGCTTGCACGCTTACCTAAGGGTTCTTCGGAAGCAGAGGATGCTGTCTCGCAACCATGTCAAGCTTTCCACAACATTGAGGCTCAATACCGCCAACATCCCTCGCCTGGTGTCAATCCGTCTGATGTGGCTACGGTCAGACCTTGCTTGCCGCTTCAGGAAGGTCTGGTTGCTCGCTCGATCAATAGTGAAGGCGAACAACTCTACGTCAATCATGTTGTCCTTCGGCTCGAGACTTGTGTCGATGTTGAGAAGCTGAGGTCTGCGTGGCAGGCTGTTTCTAATGACACCGATATTCTGAGAACTTCATTCGCTCCCTTAGAGAAGCAAATGGTACAAGTGGTCTACACGACTGAATCTCATCAGTTTCAATGGAAGGATGAAGAGTACGAGAACCTGAACGAAGCTATTGAGCATAACAAGACACAACAGAAGCATATCTCCGCGGACATTATTGCAAACATCACCACTGTCCCACCAGTGCGGTTCCTTCTAGCCAAATCCTCGGAAACCAAGGAGCCGCTTGCCCTCTTCATTGACATTCATCATGCACTTTACGATGGTGAATCTTTCACGATGCTAATGGAGGATGTTGCAGCGCGCTATGAAGATCAATCCATTATTCAGAGAGGCTCGCCTTCGGCTTTCATTGAATACGTCTATAGTCAGGATTCAGAAAAGGCCAAGCAACATTGGGTCCGCTATCTGGAAGGATGCCATCCGACAACCTTCCGCACTGACTTCAATGCCATGGAGCCTCCGGTTGTCGTACATAGAAAGGTTGGTGTGAAGCTTTCTGAACTGGAGCACCGCTCTGCAGCTCTTCAGACCACTGTGCCATCCTTGGTGCAAGCAATCTTCGCACTCTTGCTGGCCGATACTGTTGGTGTGTCAGATGTGACCTACGGTTTGGTCCTTTCCGGTAGAGCTGTGTCGGTTCCCGGAGCCTCCTCGGTACTTCTGCCGTGCATCACTACTGTCCCCGGTCGTCTCAATACCGCTAGCCTGGGTACAGTTGACGATGTTCTGGCGGATGTCCAAAAGTCTACTGTAGGGTCGCTTGATTTCCAGCATACACCCCTGAGGCATATACAGAGATGGATCAATGCAGAGACACCTCTGTTCGACTGTCTATTCTCATATATCAGGACTGCTGCGCCACCACAACACCGCCTGTGGCAGGAACTAGACAGCAACATGCCTGCCGAGTATCCGTTGGCAGTGGAAGTCGAGGCCAACCATTCCATGGACACAGTCCAGCTCAACTGCTTCTTTTCATCTGCTTTTGGCTCCTCTTACAGTGGAAATGAATTGGTGGAAAAGATGGACGCAGTGATCTCGAGCATTGCAGCGGGTCAGAGTCTTTCACTAGACGACTTCAATGTCTCTCACTCATCGACATCTGGATCGCGTCCTGCTGTGCACTGGGACAATACCACATGGTCTACCACGCAAACCACGATTCGTGACTACACAATGTCTTTCTGCGGATTGACTTCGGCTGAAGTCACTAAAGGGGCTTCTTTCTTGAGTTTAGGTGTTGATTCAGTGACTGCGATCCAATTTGCGCGTCAGCTACGTGAAGCAGGGCTTCAAGTTTCCTCTGCTGATGTTATGCGCTTCTCATGCGTGGGTGCTTTGGCCCAACATGTGGAGCAGACATCACGTTCTCGAACCCCAGTGAACGGCGTCAATGGGCACGGCAAAACAAGTACTGGTATTCCTGTTGATACCTACGGCGAACGGGTCCGACTCCTTGCAGAGGATGATTCGATCTCCACGATGTTTGAAACTACGCCCCTGCAGTCGGGAATGATCACGCAGACAATTTCTTCAAGCGGAAAGGTGTACGTTCACCCGCATATTATCAGGTTGAAGGATTCGGTCGATACTACCCGGCTGAGAGAGGCTCTCTTCAGAGTCATCGAGGCCAATGATATTCTGCGTACATCCTTTCACCTGATCGCTGAACTTGGTTCTTCCTGGATTGGTGCCGTACACAGCAATCCTCCTTTCCAATGGGAAGAGCTCACCTTGCCTTCCGGGGCAAATGTTCTGACTGAAGTCGACTCTCTCTTTTCCTTCAGCGAAGAGGCTTCTTTCGAGGTCCCACCGATTCGGTCTGCTCTAGTCAACCAGCCTGAAGGCACATTACTGGTTATTGTTCTGCACCATGCTCTCTATGATGGTTCTTCCATTCCCTTCCTGTTCGAGGACCTTGCAGTGTGCTATGAAGAGAGTAGTCTCCCTCTAAGGACACAGTTCTCGGAGACTGTCCAGCATCTACTAAGCGGTCAAGAAGAAGCTTGCGAGTTCTGGACAGAAAGTCTACTCGGATACGAAGTGACTGAAATTCCTGAGCTTCCTCATCCTGAGTCGTCAGACTGCATGTTTCTCTCTGAATGCCGTATTGACCTTGACTTGTCGGCCATTGTGGATGCCTGCAAGGCAATGGTGGTCACCGTGCAGAGTGTATCTCTCCTGACATATGCAAAGGTACTAGCAGGTGTGATTGGAAAACGCGATGTCGTCTTTGGACAAGTCCTTGCAGGTCGCTCGCTACCTGTCGCAGGTGCCGAACAAACCCTTGGGCCAATGTTCAATACAGTTGCTCAGAGAGTCTCTTTCGAGCCCAAGTTCCTAAGCAACAAGTCCATGGCTCAGCGTCTACAACAGCATACAGTCGACTCGCAGAGCCATCAGAACGCGCCACTAAGAGTCGTACAGAATTCCTTCAGGCAGGCTAACAACAGTACGTCGTCCGTCCTGTTCGATACTCTATTCGTCTTCCAAAAGAGTGCGGACTTCGCCGGCAGTATCATAGAAGAACAACAGATTTGGACGCCTTATGAAGCAGACGACTACGCAGCGCAGGCAGAATATAAGCTGAACGTTGAGGTCGACCATGCCCACGATGGACTTGTGGCACGAGCAAATTGCAATGGTCGGTACATCTCCCAGGAAACTCTTGACCATCTCATGAATGAATTTGCCATTGCGTTCCGTGACATCATCGAACATCCTACCAGATGCGCTACGATTGTGCCACATGGCCTTGGTGAGCTCCCGACAAAGCTGGCCATTGAGCAGTCGCTCGCCTCTGATCTTGAAGCATCTGAAGCACCACCCCATGAAGCCATCATCCAATCTGTACTCGCTGAGATCGCTGGGGTTTCTGTGGACAACATCAAGCCGAACACTAGCATCTTCAATATTGGATTGGACTCACTCACAGCTATCCGCATTGCTTCAATTTGTCGATCAAAGGGGTTGAAGATTGGGGTAGCCGACATCCTTCAGGGAAACACCCTCCGTGGTATCAGCCTACGTCTCCAGCCAAGTTCCGAAAAGACAATTCAAGCTCAGTGCTCACTCATCAAAAATCACGCCGAGGTGGAAACAACTGTACTACAGCAGCTCAATCTCAGCAAGGACTCTGTCGAAGCAATTTTACCTTGTCTCGGTGGCCAATTTTATCACCTCGTCAGCTGGTTGAAGTCAGGGCGGAGACTGCTCGAACCTGCTTGGGCATACCACTGCTCCGAGCGCATCGACAGTGCCAAGATTGAGGAAGCTTGGTTCCAGCTCCGTCAAAGACATCCTATCCTCCGCACCTGCTTTGCAGCTACCTCCTCGTCGGAAGCAGTACAGATTGTTCTCAAACAGGCAATGCGTGATGCAAGCACATTCCGGGTCATCGAGACCTCTAGTCCAATTTCTGAAGCAGCCCAAGCGCAAGCAAGAGAAGAAGCTCTTCACCCATCCTCACTTTACACGCCTCCAGTTAGACTCCGTCTACTGAAAGCTAGCGACAGAGATGGCATTCTCGTCCTCATAAACCACGCCGCGTACGATGCATGGACCATGCCGATGTTCGTTAAAGAGCTAGCACAGCTCTACCATGGCCAAACCCCCGAAACAAACACAGATTTCCCTTCATTCGTCGAATTCTCAGTGCGCTCTCTCCAGGACCTCGATGAAAAGCAATACTGGAACAATACTCTCGGTGACGCCTCGCCGACCATTATCCGCAACACTCGCACCGATACCCCATCCACTCCAGACCAGCTCTTCATCGGAGTCTGGGAAAAGGTCAAGGATCTCTCCCAGCTCGAAACAAAATGCCGATCCTCCAACGTCAGCCTTCAAACCGTCATTCTCTTCGCCATAGCCCGCTGCATCGCACGTCTCACCAACGTCCAAAACCCAACCATGGGTCTCTACCAAGCCGGTCGCTCTGCCTCTTTCAACAACATCGAAAACCTCTCCGGACCCTGTCTGAACGTCAACCCCTTCACCATCCCCAACGCAAACACCAACTCCATCAACACCGACCTTCTCACCCAAGTTCGCGCTATCCAATCCTCTCTCGCGGACCGCGTCTCCTACGAACAAAGTTCTCTCCGCAGCATCCTCCAGTGGATCTCACCCGAAAAACCCCTCTTCAACACCTGGGTGAACCTTCTTTGGACCCAAGATACTACTACCACGTCAGTTGGCTCAGAGGACTTCTTCTCCCCGTTGCGGATCGGTGTCCCTACAGATTTCATTCCCGAACAGCCTTTGGCTGAAGAGGTCACTGCCGTCTCGGCACTCGAAACGGAATTCCTACCGTCAGAAAATGTATTCATCGATGTTGGTCCAGATGCCAAGACGGATTCAATCGGGTTCGGTGTTCGAGCTGAAGGAGGTGTTATGAGTGTTGAAGAAGTGCATAAGCTTGTTGATGAAATTGCGCAGGAGATTGAGAAGATTATGGAGTTGTTGGGATAGACGATGATACTTGGATTTTTGAGGAGATGAGATTGATTTATAGATGTCATATAGATTGCATGATGGTGTTGTTTGTTCTTGTTTCGTTGTTTTGTTATTTTTCGGGGTATGTGTATGCATATTGTGGCTTGCTTCTGTGGTTTTGTTTTGTTTCTGTGTTGGGAGATTGCATATGCATATAGAATTTGTTTTATATTCTTATACTTTTGGGGTTTAATTACTTTCGTTGTCGATATTGAGCTTCATATTTCGGTTTCTTTGCATATATTTGACAGTATTTATACTTTATGTATTTATACCGAATTGAGAATACGCATCCTGGTAAGTGGCCAGCAATAAAACATATCTATAACGAGCCATTTTCCCAGATGAGAAAATTAGAGATCCAAGCCGTTAAAAGCGTTGATATTTAAGGTCAATCCGTGACTTATTTTCGGCTTCCTAAACCCACCTACTTGACTGGCTCCGTTATCATTGGCAAAGCGTCAAGTAGTAAATTCTCCAAGAAACTAACTATATGATTTAAGCCCGAGTGAAAACCAGTACATACGATCACAATGAAATGGGCGTTACCTGAATTAAGACAGATTTCGCACGAATAACAGATATGCCAGGCACTCATATTCAATGCACCTTGCCTTCAGGTTGGCTTCATCTAGCGGCAGACTATGTCATGCGTGTCCTGTTGACAAATGGAGAGGCACTCTCTCCAATCTGTCCGACAAGTATAGACTACCTTAGGAGTTGAGTGCCTAATGTTTGAGGCATTTCTCAGGCACCGCAGACAACCAGACAACTTTTCCCTGCGTTGAAGTACCTACATGATCTTAGTCCTCATCCTATCCCACCTCTGGATAACATGTCTTTACCAACCCTCCCAGCCGAATTACTCTTCTACATCACCACCCTCCTCCTCCCATCGGTGCAAGATGTGAATTCTTTCGCCAAGACATCTAAAATACTGTACGCTATCGCTAACCCCATTCTCTATCATCACCAAATCTTCCATCAAGGTAGCGCAGCCTTGATATGGGCCGCCCAACACGGCAAACCAGACCCCTGCAACCGCCTGCTGCAAGAAGGCGCGAACCCCAACATCCATGATCCGCAGCACAGAACGCCTCTTTCGTGGGCCGCCGGAAACGGTCATACCGAGGTCTCTGCAATTCTTCTCTGCGCGGAGAAGGTAGACCCAAATGCGCCCGACGCGCATCTCGAGACTCCACTCGCCTGGGCGGCAGGGTACGGCCAGCCTTCTCCATCTACGGCGTGCATTTCGCCCAGGCCAACAACAATCACGGAAGCTGTGCATCCAAAGGCGGGCGATTACCTTGCTATCGTGAAACTATTACTATCGGCAAAGGACATCCAGCCGGATTGCCGGACCAAGCGCGGGGAAACACCCCTTATGGCTGCCGCAGCTGCGGGAGCAGAAAATATAGTAGGGGAACTGCTGGGTACGGGGAAGGTAGACGCAAACGCAAAGGCTAAGTTTGGGCAAACGCCGCTGATGGCCGCAGCCCTGAACGGGCATTTGGGGGTCGTCCAGCGCCTTCTGGCAGTTGAAGGCGTGGACGCGGACGCCCAATCCGAAAGTGGAGAGACCCCGCTTCTGGCCGCCGCGAGGACCGGGTGTGCGCGCATCGTGAAAATGCTCCTTGCTATCCCTACCGTGGAGCCCGACCATCAGCCGAACTTCGGGAGCCGGGCTTTGTTAACGGCCGTTGCGGCTGGGCACACGGATGTGGTGGAGGCTCTTCTTGCTCACAAGAAGGTTGATCCGAGTTTGCTAAATAAACACGGCACTACGGCACTCGCGAGTGCGGCACAACTAGGACGGACGCATATTGTGCGTTTGCTGCTTGCGAAGGGGGTCGATCCGGATGGGAAGGATGGGAATGGTATGACACCGCTTATGCTCGCGGCTGAGAGGGAACATGTAGAGGGAGTTGAGCTTTTGCTTTCTACCGGCCGAGTGAAGACTGATTTCGACTTGACAAAGATGAACCGGTCATCTATTTTTGCACCGTCGGAATTAACTGAGGATGTTGTGAGGGTGTTCAATGAATACAAGAGCCGGTATCGACCTGGCGCCTCGCTGGATTCTTAGCTAACCCTTGACAACATAACCACGTAAGGCAGGTTCGTGACATTCTTTTATGTATCCTCAGAGACCCTGATCGCGATCATTATACCGAGAATACAAGGAGTTGGTATCTAGAAAATAGTAGAAAAGTTGCCCCGCACTCAATATCATCATCATTCAAGGGTGGCAGTAAGCGGAGGATTTGACTGTTATCCTCGTCAGCTGCTTCCAATAGTACTCACCAGTCGCACATGAATTCCATGTATATGAAGTATTAAGGCGTAGGAACGCTAGCTACTAGATAAAACGTGGAAGCTAAAGCATCGCTTGAATTGATGGTTATTTAGGCCAGTACATAGCTGGAGATAAGCAAGGGATTAATAAGATATTGATAAGGGGCTATGTGATATGAAGCAGCCCTAGGATGATACTTCGAATTTACACACCGATCATTAGAAAGAACAGAGAAGTATAAGATAGGACATAACTGGAGTTAACCTTCACACAATAATCTACATATTAGCCAAACAATCATAGGAACCTGAACCGTCTCCCAAATACCGGTCCTAGAAGCACAGGGTAGCTCCATCTTCATTGTTCCTAGCAATTTCGCGCTAGGAGCCTTAGAATAAACCTAGGTCTCAGAGAGACTGGGGTCAGTGTCAAACCCTGGTGTCTCTACCCTTCAGTATTGCAGTACGTCATATTCAATATAAGTTAATTGCAGGATAGTGAACAGTAAAGAACATCAGTAAATGTAGACCACGCCAATGTCAGTTTACTATTTGTTACCCAGACAGAAAACGTAAATAACCAGGAAATATAGTCTTTCAATAATGATACTAGTAAACTCTATGATATAGTTAATCTATTGAATGCCTACTGAATTACTATAAAGACCTGGTGACTTAGGTATCTGTATATCTACTTACTTATTTTATTCGCCCTACGCATCTCACTTCTGAATGACATTAAACGTTGAATGACTTACTGACTGGTAGAAAAACATACGACGTTATTTGCTATGACAGAACATGTTCCGCAAGAGCATTCTCGGCTTGGCTCGACTGTTTGCCTTGGAAGACGCTTTTTTTCTACTTCACCAGCTTCACGATCAGGCAAGCCCGCCAGATTATGGACCTGGATCTGCAGGCTACCGACAAGGCGCGGGAGGGTTACCATGCAGGGACTGGAGAGGGCACGGGCACGGCCAAGTTTTGCAAACGTCGGGGAGGTCGAGAGCCTGTGGAACTGATGGATACGTATTGGAGAGCTTCTTCAGCCAGCTTCTCAATTTCAATATTAAAGTCTCTTTAACTATTTTGCAAAAGATTGGGGTCACGAGGAGGGACACCGTCAACGGTTTCTGGCTAAACTTATCTCGCAACTCGCACATCCAAGCCGAAGTCCCATTGCGTTGACTTGCGCGATTTATTCCGAGAAAAGACCACGTCAGCTTCATAGATTAAAGCGGGGTACAGATGGCAAGGGTGAATATTCAGGTGAAGCAGCAGGCGGGGTTTTCGTCGCAGGATACGATTGAAGTGTATATGGTGGTCGCTTTCCTTGGAGAGCCTGGAAACTTCCATGAAGTCTATCCTGAACAAGAAGCCGGGCAGCATCAATGATCTGGAGAATGAGATCAAAGAGCATCAGGCCGATATCGTTGGCTACCAGGCCATCATCGATCATGGTATGTCGTGAACTTCGGATGACTCGGGTCCGCGGAAGGCCACGGTCGAAACTAACCGCTAAGATAGATCGTTTCGAGCAAGAGATGACCGCCGCCTACGTCTGGATGTAAGCCTCACCCTTCGTCTCCAAATGCTCGGACCCCGTCGCTAATCATCCGCGCGGGCATGCGCGATCAGTCCCCTCGTAGGCACCATTGCCGCAACCGTGATCTTCGCTCAGCTGCAGGAGGAAATTAATATCTACGAGAGCAAGATCGAGGCGATGAACAAACTCATCAAGGACGCAGAGGCCAGTAAACAAGTGCACAAGACCCTCCAGGCCAACGTCACCTTCATGAAGAGTCAGGCCAAGGAACTCAGCGACCTTATCGACCCCGCCAAGCAGGCCATCGAGACCCTGGAAGGCGGCTGGGACGTCATGGGCACTGAGGTCCAGTACATCCACGACAAGGCCAATGATTTCAACGAAAAGATCCCCAGGATGACTTTGAGTAAGACCAAACTCAACTCGATCTCGAAGGAATGGTACAAGCTGAACAAATACGGTGAGTGGTGGATGATCCCCAACCCCCGACAGTCCCGGCCACAGAGTTTTCCCCGACTCACGCGATGCTATCTCCAGCTTCATCATATATCGAGAAATCCCAGCTGGTGCCAGCAGTCCAAATCCAGAGCCTTGATGATTATCTACAAGAGTTAAAGGATGTTGCCATTAAGTCCTCGTGAAAGCCTACGGTGGGGTGGTCGCTGGAGCAGGGTGGTTTACTTCGGCGTAACTCAGGCCGAAGGTTTTACGCACCCAAGCCCTGGATCCAGTCCAAATCCCACATGTCACTCGCTGGATGATACTGAGCATAGCACCCTTGGATTTTATAACACGAACAGGCTCATGTTACGCTGAGCTGATCTGTGAATATCATATGATTTACATTCAGAGAGTGTACCGTAAAGTTGCCAACCAAGCCCTCAATCAAGTTGCCCAGCTGGCGGCGAGGTCCAAGCAACATCAAACGCTAGAATGTAGCAGATATTCTCAAGTTTGTTGGTTAAGGAATCACCTATTGAATGAGTGTTGATATAGTCCACTGCCTTGGCCAATAGTCTAACCACAACGACTTTCAACTAACCCTCCTTAGTCATTAGTGGACCTCTCTTTGATAATCAGCCTTAGATTTGAGAACGCAAATTGCCTCTCAACTCTACAGGCCTGCTGTGAACTCCGAGTAACACTATCTTTAGTAACTGTGACTAGTCAACCGCCTTCCTTTTCGGAGCTTATAATTTTCCTTCCCTTCCACTGGGAATAGTGTCGGCACTATTTATCTCGACGAACCCAAAATACTTGAAACAGACAGTCTCTACTTGATTTTTGGATATTGCGGTTACTAACAATAGTAAGTGCTCTTCTATATTCTGAAGAGCTGCTATTTCGCGATGATTCTGCTGACTTATATAGATTATATATACGTGTGACTATGATTCGGGAATCTGTAGAGGATAGCTTAGCTTGTAACCAGTTAAAGATTATATTTATGTACTTATATATCACCTAATATATGGGAGGCAAGGGTGAGAGGCAGATTGTCAAAATTGTATTTTCAAAGAGACAATAGCGTCTTTGGTTTCACGGGAACAGATGATCCGTTGTGAACACTCAGAAAAAGAACGAAATATAAATGCAACATAAAATCGTAATCCCAATGCCAGAACCACGGTCCCTCTTATCGGGCACTCGTATAATCAGATACATAATAATTCCTCTTTGTCTCTCATTCTGGCCCCAGCAAATTCTCCTGAGTTCATAGGTAACTTAGATTGATATAGTTGATGCTAGCAAATCCTAAAACATCTGCTGATTACGAGAAAGCTCGTGATGACTCACAACAAGAACCATCCAGCACCGGCGACCGGACACCGCCAAGGCAGGAAATCGTCAACGAAGTCGACGGAGATATATTCAGCTGTTCCTCAAGGCATATGAATATTGCTAGAAGAGAGACGCAGACGTTTCCCTGACAAGATTGAGGCATAACCGCGAGTGTCTTTTTACTTCGGACGGGGGCTGGCATTCTTGGAAAGAGCAGCTCGGAGGTGGACGTACTACTCTGTACGCTTGGTATATAAAACTAACTTATTTAGGCGTCGTATTATCCAAGGCCCAGACAGATTACTCCGCAGAACATGGCTGCTCGATATAACCCCGATATAGTTACATGGTGGTATTTATGGGTGATCTATAGAACTCAATTTTGAGCTATAGGAGGCATTATAATGCCAACGGGGCAAATTTGACATGTACTAAATTGAAGTTCATCCCTACTGAAGAAGGAGAACTTTCAACGATTCTCAGTTCTTATTTTACGACAGATTTGGCTCTGGCTCTTAACGTCCGGAGAAGAGGACTTTGAAGCGGTACTGATAGAGGATTATGAGGGCCCAGCGGCACAGGCACTAACTAAACTCTATGAATTGCTCAGAAAAATAATGATAAAAAGATACATACAACAGAAGGTGTATGTTAGTTGTCACTGAGTATCCCAGACTAGTTGTTATTACTTTTTTCAGCTTGTTTAATTGTTTATCAATTATTTAAAGATATTATTAATATCCTAAACAAACTTTCTCAAAATATATTATATATTAGAAATAGTACTATTGAACGTCAAGATCTCATTCAACTAGAAAACATAATCAAATCAGAAGACCTCGTCAAACCATCAGACCTTATAGAACAATAAATTAGGACACCATTCCGGTCTTAGTGACTTGTTTTCGGCTTCCTAAACCCACCTACTTGACTGGCTCCGTGATCATTGGCAACGCGTCAAGTAATAAACTCTCCAAAACACGATATCATTCAAGCCCCAGTTAAAACCAGCACATACGACCACAGGGTGTGGAAAACAGGGCTTCCCGTCCGCTCAGCCGTACTTAAGCCACACGCCGGGAGGTTAGTAGTTGGGTGGGTGACCACCAGCGAATCCCTTCTGTTGTATGTGTTTTTGTCTTTTTATTATTCTTGCTTGTTTCAATACTATATCCTAAAAGCCCTACTACTCCTGCTACTCTGCACTAGTATATGATGCCGAGCGACGTGTACATTACTAGGATCTCTCTGCATTGTTCAAAGTCATCATCTGGTATAAATATTGACCGAGACCCTGGCCGACTGATTAATGTATTGTGCAGAGCCTCGAATGTGACAGATAGGGTGCTCTTTCGCCGGTTGCCGGTGACTACGATAATTCAACTCCGCTTACTACAATCATGTACTGAAAGAGTTACTTTCGCACTTCCCGCACAGCACATAGAGAGGGTGAGGTATTCTTGGTATCCACCCCACATACGTTCGGGAAGCCTTCTCTTGGCATTCACCCCGCATAGATGAATACTCTTAGCATACTACAATCTAGATGTCCTTGGCAAGAGCAGGCTTGTCGGTAAACCCTCATGAGCAACTATTCCTGCCAAAGGTGAATTTCGGCACTGGGGTGGGTATCAAGGGTATTGAGTTCACACGTTTGTGGTCCGCATGGGGTGCATTGGACAAGCAACCCTAAATCAGGCCGATTGGGGCCTTTAAGGCAATTAGTGCAACCTAGAGAGGCATTCAGAGTAGAGTTCTGCCTTTAAAGTACTCATATTGGTTCTGCTATTTATAAGATAAGTAAGCAAGATACAAAGTCGAATTTCAGCATGTATATCGCAGTGGGCGGGACACCGCATGTATATCGCAGGTTCTTCCACCACTGGACGTCGTGCGCCATGACGACCTCTAACTCGGTCCCCTCTCGCGCGATGGGATCACTGGGGGAGAGAAAGTAACGTTCGGGCAGAGTGATCTGACCGCTGTCAATGGGGTGAACGACGACGTAGATCTGGTCCCTCCGAGGGGGTGGCAGGCAGCTGGGTGCTCTCCCGGTCTCCATGTTCACGTGAACAGCGGCGGGCTTCGCGGTTGTATTGAGACGATGGGGCCCCAATTATCTTTTCCGCGCGTTTGAGGGGCATTCGACCTCGGTGGATTTGTAAGGTGTGAGTGTCGGTGTAGTGTTTTGAGTAAAACCCGGGTGCGGTAAAAGAGTGGACTATTCATGTGGGGTGAAAAAGCTTGGGTTTCCCCAGTATCCCTCCGTCTGCCTCCTTCACTGCATTTCAAATAGCCCTACCCCGCCAGATTGACAAGTTCTGGTGCCGCACAGCCGTCAAAAAGCCACCCCTGTACACCACTCAATTAACTGTCCGATTCCCTCGTCTGGCACCAATGGCTCTTATTACTGTCGCGATTCTCGCTGTCACTACAGTGTTCGTGGTCCTGCGAGTCGGAAGGGCACGGAAACTGCCCCAAGGACTCCGGGAGGTGCCTGTTGCTGGGAATGTCACTGCCATGGGGGCATATCCCCAACAACAACTCCGCAAATGGGCCGTCGAGTACGGCGAACTGTTCCAGGTGCGCTTCGGGCGCCAAGTTTGGATCTATGCAAATAGTCCCTCGGCGGTGAAAGAGATTTTCGACAAGCAGTCCCAGCACACTTCCTCACGCGCACCGAGCCCCGTGGTATCTGATTTGCTCTCCGGCGGAATGAGGTGAGTAAGGGGAGAAAGACGCATCTTGTCCAAGAAACGCCATGCAGTCCACTAACCAGGGTGTACGGGAGTCTTCAGGTTCCTCCTTATGCCCTACTCGGCAGAGTGGCGGCGGCTTCGTGTTATCGTGCACAAACTTCTGACCCCGAAAGCATCCAACGAATTCATTCCGTCGCAGGAGTTTGAGGCCAAGCAGCTGCTGTGAGATATTCTGACGAACAACGACAATCAGAAGAACTTCTACATGCATATTCGACGGTATACGACCTCGGGTACGTGGGCAGTCCCTGTTGCGCCGTCACATTCCCCGGCCGTCCGGTGTTAATTTTCTCAAATCCAGTGGTGATGACATCGACCTACAGACGCCGCGTCCCAGTATGGGTAATTGTTTCGTTTGGTTCTCTCCCTCCGGTCGAGTTCAGCGCTAACTCCTGCACCATTACTTCAGGAATGCGAAGACATCCGCGAGATTTACGGGTTAATGCAGGAGTTCAGCGAATTTGCCACGCCCGGAAAATACTTAGCCGAGACCTTCCCGGTGCTGGCATACCTCCCCCAGTGGATGCAGTGGTGGAGAAAGGCCGCCCTCCGGTCCTTCAACCGACAGGCGGTCATCTGGATAAAATACTAGAACCGTCTCCGGACGCAGATGGAGAAGAACCAAGCCCCGGATTGTTTTGTGAAGCAGTTCATCAACACTGACTATGAAAAAGTGGGTATCAGCGAGCTGCAAGCCAGCTTTGTTGCCGGAAGTATGTTCTAATCATGCATTTCTCGGCCCCTTGCCGACGGGTGGACTAATGGTGTTTCTCTGCAGCAATGATTGAGGCAGGTTCCGAGACGACCTCCTCCGCGCTCAACTCCTGTGTCAAGTACTTGGCGGCTTACCCGGAAGCCCAGGCGAAAGCCTTCGCGGAACTCCGCCGTGTGGTGGGTGAGGACCGCCTCCCTAGCTTTCGCGATGAGGCGGAGCTGCCCTACATCCGTGCTTGTGTGAAGGAAATTCTGCGACTCCGCCCGGTCACCACGTATATCACCCCAAGCACCCTGATGCTTATCGCATACTGACTCGTCCCCTCTACTCACAGCCTGGGCTCTCCCCACTACACCTCGGCGGACGTTGTGTATAAAGATTGGTTTATCCCCGCCAACACCACCGTTGCTATCAATCAATACGCGCTACACTTCGATCCGGCGCGCTACGAGAACCCAGACGACTTTGTGCCGGACCGGTATCTCCAGCACCCCCTCAAGGCGGGGGCATACGCCGCTCACGCCGACCCGTACGCCCGCGATCATTTCGACTTTGGCGCAGGCCGCCGCATTTGCCCCGGCATGCACTTGGCTGAGAACAGCCTGTTCATCACCATAGCGTGCCTGGTATGGGCCTTTGAGATCCTCCCCCCGCTTACCGACGACGGGAGGATCGGATCTGTTGATGTGTCTGACGCCGCGTACGAGGAGGGGATGAACACTCTTCCCAAGCCCAGTGAGTTGCGATTCGTCCCGAGGAGTGACAAGGTGGTGGGGTTGATCCGCAGGGTCTGGCAGCATGCTAAGGAGGAGGGCTATATGCTGAGTTCGGTCAAGGTGAATGCGCAGGGGATGGTGGTAGATTGAGTGTTGAATTTTTACTGTATATTGTGTATGTACATGAATTCGTGTTGGGTGATATTATAAGTCTCTTGGGTCGAATGTGGTATCGCTACTAGAGATTCACCAGCATAGAGGTACTTGCATCCCTAAATGAATTAGGGTTGTATCCCATGCAATGTGGGCTTTCCCCAGCTGGCCTCATCTGCCGGCTTCAAGGCTTCTCCCCAAGGAAAATATGGTGGGGTAGGGTTGTTTCCATTCACCTGGGACGCTAAACATATATCGCCCCCCTCCCCCCCTCCGCATTTTCATAAAGGGTGTAGAGTGTGGGAGCTTATTCCTGTTATTTGTTTCTTCTTTCGTCACCTCTGCACATCAATTCCCGAGTGGTTTACTCTTCTTCCTCTCAAGTCATCATTTGGGGCATTTCATCAAGAATCGAAGAACATTGGGGACTAGATAGGCCTCTGCTCGCCAATGGCAGCACCCCACCCGTCCAGACCCTCCTCGTCAAGCAATGACAATAGCACCGTGTCCTGCCCATCCTCAATAAAGGAGGTGTCGTGCGCCAGCGCAACATGCACCCCTCGGTGCGTCTCCAGATACCGCACACGGGCTACCGTGTCTTGCGCCGCGTCGAGATCGGTGTGCAAACAGAAATGGGTGCCTCCGGGGAGCGGGAAGCTGGCGAAGTCTTTGACCCCGTCCAGGAGAGCCCTAGATAGAGTTCCAAACGTAACAGTGAGCACAATTTTTCATTTTTCGTCTTTTTTATCTTGCACCTCCTCTTTCCCCCATGCACTCGCATCTTCGCTGTTGGTAGAAGGCAAGAAAAGGAATCATACCGTGAGTGACAGCAATCTGATCCCAGCAGGATCCAGTCTCCAGACGCCAGCCGGGCGCATGCGCACAGGTTTCCCGGGCATGTGGCCCGGGGCCTGGATGATCCACAGGCTACCATCGCCTAGGAAGTCCATTGCATAGGGAAAAGGTCCGAAGGGCATCCAAGGGCCCAGAAAGGTTTGCCACCTCTCGGTCGCGCGGTCCTCCGGGTCGAAAAATCGGCCATCCCAGAAGGAGGTCGGGTCGGCCAAGTGTCCCGGCGTGCAGAACTCGCGCGTCCCCGTCCGAACCAGGCAACTGCGTTGCGGAACGTGCGGCTGATGGGACGGCAGTGGTCGAAGTGAGCGTGACTGTGAGAAGATGGGTCAGTTAGTCCAGGGCTGCTGCCGATGCTTCGCAATGGAAGTCCCTCCGCACCTGAAAACGATGGTATCAATCTGATCCGGTGACACCCCGCTACGACGTTGGATCTGATCTGATATTGACTCGCTGGGCGCCTGGAAATGGGCTTCGACGAAGGGGCCCTCTGCGACTGCGGGCGGATAGTCGTCAGGGTCCTGGATGTGCCGCTATTGGTGAGTAAGTAGTCCTCATACCCACCCCATATTCCGAGCGACGCACCGACGAGAACCCGAGGTCCCAGATGATATGTCTCTGCTGGCCCGGATGGTGAATGTAGAAGGCCCAGTTGTACATTCTGAACTCCACAACTGGCTCCCCGGCATGAAGCTTGTGATAATGTGCTGTCATACTGCCGCCGTTTAGAAGCTTCGCGTCAACGAAAGCGGCTGTCTCGGGGAGCTCCCGGTCGAAGTCGGACATACTGCTCCTGCGGTGTGGTTGTTTTCGTTGTTCTGATATGTGTAGAATCATACACCAAGGGAATAAAAGGGAAGATGGAATATAGTGAGACGGTGGCTTAAGTATCCAGTCGTCAATTCATACGAGGTTCTGCAGAATTTGTTATATGGGGGTTGTTGCAGGGAGGTGATGTGGTGGATCTCCGAACGTCGGTCCCCCGCACTATATCCGCGAAGCAATCATAATAAACTCGGCTAGACTGCTTTCACAATACGCGGATGGCTCGAGCAGTAATAGTACTCTACTCCAAGATCAAACGCTCGGGGATCCGTCTGGTTGCAATTACCCTGTTTTCCTCGTCGAGGTAAACCTGTCGAACGTCGGCGGCGTTGGGAACGATGGAGATGACCGTCGGCACCTGCTCCACGGCTTCTCGAGCAGAGTCAACCACCACCACCGCGCTGGTCCCCTCCATCTCGGTCTGGAACCGCTCACATGCGCTGCGAAAGACGCCAAAGATGTACAGCCGCCCTGTTGACGGCATGCTCTTGCGCACATTCTGGGCCATGGCGTATCCCATGGCACCCAGGCCTGAAGACTCACCGCGGTTAGCAGAGGCCACGACGACGGGCAACCCTAAGCAATCTGATGCAGGCGGGGTAAGGAAGGGATGTCACCAATAAACTCGATGTTCTTTGTGGTGTCTGCGGTCATCTTTCAACAGTTGATAGATGAATCTTTTTTTTCGTTGGATTGACTGCCTGTATTGCCTGTTGTGCAGGATCTGGGATCATGTTACTGGATATAAGTCACCCTTTTGATGCTCCGGCGCCCGGCTGGCGGCGGTGCCCTCACCCACTCCGCCGGTTTCCCCGCCCAGTCCGCTCCCGGATGTCATGGTTCATGACTGGGAGCTGCCCCATCTGGATGGCTCCACTGGGATGGACGCCTCCTGCCTGGAAGGCCTGCAGCGGTACCTCGACGAGTGCCCCGACCTGCAACCAAACAGTGCCCGGGCGATTTCCGGTCCAACGATCGCCTCGATGCCAACTCCCATGCTTGGGACTTTTGACC
Source organism: Aspergillus neoniger CBS 115656 (assembly GCF_003184625.1). Lineage (NCBI taxonomy): Eukaryota > Fungi > Ascomycota > Eurotiomycetes > Eurotiales > Aspergillaceae > Aspergillus > Aspergillus neoniger. The sequence continues at coordinate 838,830 of NW_020291131.1, forward strand.
CGATGATTGACCCTTCACTGGGGGCCTCGGCCCCAGCTCAAGCAGCCGACTCCCATGTGGTGAACCACCAATTGTCGGAGGAGATAGACTTCCAGTCCATTCTCGTGGGGAGCCCGGGCATGGCCGATATCAATCCTAGCCCGCCCATCCCGAGCCGAGCGACTACAAGATCGTGAACTTCAGTCCTTACAAGGTGCACCAGCGATTGGCCAAGAAGATGCGGGTCGGTCGCTTCCTTCTGGCTGCAGATGCTGCACACCGTAAGTGCCCCTTCCCTCTGTCTCCTGGCTCCCTCCTGCATCGCTCCTGCGTACCTGACAGAACTGAATCTTCGGTTAGTATGTAACCCCTTTGGTGGCCTTGGTCTCACGGGTGGAATCGTGGACGTGGGAGGACTCCTCGACTGCCTCGCCGGCATCTATTCCGGCCAGGCGGATGAAGACATCCTGGACATCTACGACAGCGTTCGGCGGTCCAAGTACAACACCATCGTGAATCCAACGTCCAGCGGGAATATCCGGTTGCTGTTCGAGCAGAACCCAGAGACGGCACTCCAGGATTCGGACCTTCTCCGGGCATGCAAGGCGGCCGAGACGGATCCGGCTGTGACGGAGAAACTCGCGAAGGCGGCGGAGCGGCTACAGTACGACTTCACTCAGCACTATCGCACCTGAGTGGTGGGATGTATCTATTGTTGATAGGATTGCACTTGAGTACATATTATATAGCTTGGAGTTTCAGCTAGTCAGCATCTCACGTGGTTCTTTTCTCTTGTTGTGATTCCAATACTTGCACTGGTCTCCGGAGTCCTTTCCAAACGCGCTTTCGCAGAGCGACAATGAGCACAAGCCAGTCAGGCGGGGCTTTGTAACCAGCCGAGTGCTATCCATATAGACAGTTTGCTTATCTCCTGTATGCAGTCCAGTTCACCCAAGTCACTGCTAGATATACATAGCTCTGTGCATCAGCAATACCAAATGAGGAGACGTCGATGTATTCACCCTGCAAGAAGTCCTGCCCAGCACTCCCGCCTCTCCCCCTTCATCCTCCACACCCTTGCGTTACCACATTCCCTAACAGAGGGTTGCTGATATGCCAGGTCCGACAATTTGGATGGATCAGTCTTGATTCATCCCACCCCACATCTGCCCGCCCCCCGCCCCCCCTGTGCGGATTGGAGTCGATCCTTGCTGACGTGTACAATCAGCAAATAGACAGACGAAAATCAGGGTCGTCTACATTCGCATCCCCCACATACAAGCGGGAAGGTGATCGACGAAGTGTGGGGTGTGCTGCCACAAAATCCCCAAGGCGCTCGCTCTGATGGCTGCCAGAATTCGGGGGAAATATGGTAACTTGGCTCCGGATTCCTCCCAGCGGACCAATACACCCTACCCGTTATTCTCTTTCCTCGGTGCTGTGCATAGCTTTCCTTTCCACCTATTACTTTGACGGGAGGAAATCCCCAGCATGGTTAGCCACCTTTTCACCTGGCTGCCAAGCAGTAAGCCCGGATGCGTCGGCGCCACGTCCACCATCATGGCGGGAACGAGCCACCTTCACACGCCAACCAGGCTTGCACTGGTGGCCGTGGCAGCAGGCCTGGTATGTTTGGTCCTGTACCGCCAGTTCTTGCACCCACTGTCCAAGGTCCCAGGCCCGGTTCTCGCACGGTTCACGGGCATGTGGCGCAACTGGTACTACCTGCGGGGCCAGTGGCACGACGTGGTGCTGGCGTTGCACGCGCAGTACGGGCGGGTGGTGCGGATCGCGCCCAACGAGGTGTTCCATCGTGGACGAGGCGGCGGCGCGGGCGCTTTACGGCCATGGCACGCAGGTGGTCAAGACCGACTGGTACGAGACCTGGGACGTCCCCGGCACGGCCTCGGGGCTGTTCGCAACGCGGGACCGGACCGAGCACAGCTTCCTCCGCCGGCGTGTCTCGCGCGCCTTCTCCATGACCGCCATCCTCGAGTTCGAGGCCTATATCCAGGGCTGCTTCGTCCTTCTGCTAGACCAGCTGTCCGCTCGCGCAGACAGTGGGAAAGCCGTCGACATGGCCGAGTGGACCAATGCCGTCGCCTACGACATCGTCGGCGAGCTTGCCTACGGCAGCCAGCTAGGGCACGTCCGCACCGGCTCCGACGTCATGGGCATCCGCCAGGCCATCCTCACCGGCTTCTTCTGGATGGCCAATCTGGGCCACTACCCCGGCAAGAGCCGGTTCCTGACCTCCCCGACGGCCGCTGCCTTTACGCGCTGGCTGGGCATACCAAACAGCTTCCTCCACTTCCGGCAGTGGAGCGTTAACCGCGTTCGAGCCCGTATGCAGGAGAGCGCCGCACCCACCCCGGGGAAGTCCACCCGCAAGGACATGCTCCATCACTTCGTCCAGATGAAGGATGCCAATGGGAACCCGGCGTCGGAGGGGGAGGTGCTCATCGAGGCCATGAGTATCATGTACGACCTGAACCAAACAGACCCCGTGAGCCCACCCTTACCTCATGGCTAACAACCCCAATACAGAGGAGCAGGAGCTGACACGACTTCCATCGGTATGCGGGCTTGCCTGTACTACGTGTGCAGCCACCCGGCAGTATATAAGCGTCTCCAGGCCGAGATCGACGAGTACTTCGCCGCCCGACCGGGTCAGCAAGGAATCCCCTATAACGAGGCCCGACAGCTGCCGTACCTGCAGGCAGTGGTGTCCGAGGCGACGCGCCTGCACCCCAGCATTGTCTACCAGCTGCTCCGACGGGCCCCCTCCCCGGGGGGAATGACAGTGGCAGGTCACGCGATCCCTGCTGGCACGGCGGTTGACATCAGCCCGCGGGCCCAGAACCGCGATCGCGCCGTTTGGGGCGAAGACGCCGACTGCTTTCGCCCGGAGCGATGGCTCGAGGACCCCGTCCGCGCCCGCTACTTTGAGTCGGTCACGATGACCTTCGGTGGGAATGGTCCCCGCATGTGCATTGGGCGTAATATTGCCTTGGTAAGGGTTATATTTTCCTCTCTCTCTCTCTCTCTCTCTCTTCTTTTTGCTTTGCTATGTGCCCCTTTCTTAGAAGCAAGCATCACCGCTGACGAACGCAATCAATATGCAGGTTGAAATGCTGAAGTTCATTGCCCTGATGTTGCATACCTTCGACATCGAACTGGTGGACACCACCCGCCCGTGGCGGATTGAGAGCTTTTGGTTTGCCTACCAGCATGAGATGTACGTGCGTCCCTGGAAGAGAATGAAGAGCTAGTCGGGGCCAGCGCCTCCGGGTGGTAGAGGGCTAATGAAGATGGGAAAAATTACTCCGTTTACCGACGAGAAGACATAGGAAATGACTTCGGCAAGGCCTATTTGCAGATATTCATTGCCTGTCTCATGTTCTCTAAAATCATCCAGGCTGTTGAGTTTTCATGATACCGTTTTCTGCCATACTAGTAAGAGAAAAAAAAATATCAGTTATGATGGACTAGACTAGTTTCATCTTCATATGTAGACGATGCTGTCGTACTAGGGTAAGAAAGATTAACTCGCCATATCACCCATCATTGGCATCGGCTTGATGTCGCAAAACTTAGTGTGTGGACTAAGTACAGCGGATATATAAATGGTGACCGCTTCGCATGATCGGTATAAATACATCTCTACCAGCCTCGGCCCACTCACATATTGACGAAAAATTCAAGATTCCTCAAGAACCCACTCCATTTTCCTCACATCGGATGTTGGCCAAATATATTAGTATTCGAAATACTAGTCAAAGTCTTTCACTGGTTCTGAAGCAGCAACCAAGGTTTGCAATGAAACCCTAAACACTGAGAAAGCATTTGCCCTAGACACATGACATGATCCAGCCAGCTCAGCTCAAAATACTAGTCGGTAAATACCTAATTCAAGTATCAGCAGTCAATGTAAATTACAAAATTAATATTTCTACTTTCTACTATAAATACAACCTGCAACACAACATCGTGACTTTGTGGAGATTATCGTATTATCTCTCCAGTAGGGAGGGAAGGGTATGTACCTTGAGGTAAGTAAGTCTATGTATGTACAAGCTTGAAAAGAACCCCACCCATACGCTAAACGATCGATCGAAACAAAATGTAAAAGATGCCCGATAAACACCCGCAACATAACACCATAAAAAAAAGTTATCGACGATGCTCTTCCTCCATTTGGAAATCCTTTTGCACCTTGATAGACATTAAATCGTACCCCATGGCTTCTTCTTCATCGCTAATCCTCCCCTTGCCTGCACCGTCCATTTCGATATGTACCGACGTTGTCGTTAACACGGCTTCATCTTCTCGTGTCTGTTTCCGATCGTCGCCGTGGATCTTGCTCATGATATCGGGTGCGAAGCGGACGCCTTTTGTGGTGGGTCGGTTTGGCATGCTCCGGCGGTTGATAATTGTTCGGAAAAGGGGTTGGAGGACGGGGAGGCAGGCACAGACGATGCCGATGGATGGTTCAACACTGGACCAGATGAAAACGTTGCCCAGGTTCCAGGTCACGTCGACGTCGTTGATGAAGGTGAAGTAGTAGATGCGGATGGCGCTGGCGACACAGACACTGTTGTTGGTTATTTATTAGTTGGGGTTAATTGGGGGAAGGGCGGGGATGGGTTGTAGTTGACTTACAAGCCACCGAGAAGGAAGATGCTTAGAATTTGGATCTTCTGTCCCACTCGTAACTTCAAACGCCAAACTAGCGGAATCGGAACGAGAAGGATGAGAAGGTCGCCGGCCATGTTGGCGACGGCATGAGCAATGTAGAATGGGTAAATATCATAACGGACGTAGCCGCCGAGGGAGTTTTTGTATTGTGTCCAGAAATATGAAACCGGTTGGCAGGAGCATAGAAAGGCGACTGAGCAGCCTATCCAGTAGGCGATGGACAGGACGATGCAAGCCCACATGGTCCACTGCATACCAAAGAGTCGGCGATACGAGAGTATGATGGAGACTTTGATGAGGGGAACGGTGAGGATATAAAGGAGCACGTTGGCGTATAGTACCTAAAGCATTGATGTGAGTTTGACATTCCTCGAGAGAAGGCTACCAAGGGTATCTTACATGCACCATGTTAATTATTTCATCTAGAGTGACAACCCAAACATGTTTACCAAGGCCATAGTGTCCTCCTAAAAAGAAGGTTAGCATCTTAAATGGTTGGGTAGGGTGGTTGATTGCATACCGGCTATTGCACAGGCCATGTTGGCTGTACCTGATAACTGTAGTATAATTAGAACAATAGTTCTCACAGGAAAGAGTACAACATACCAGTGCCCCTACTATCAGCCAGTCATCGAGCCCTATGCTGGCCTGCTGGACCTTCATCCGGGAAAATAACCGAAAGCCAATGGTCACAAAGGCCAGGGCATACATGCAGACGACGACAGCGTCATTTCTCCCCGTGCTGTCCTCCTCGAGATTGAGGCCCTTGGGCGGCTCACCAAAGGGACTGGACATATCTGTGGCTTTACAGAAAATTTGGTACACGTAGGGGCATCGTGGGAGAAACAATTCCTATAACAGACGACGAACTGGCTCCGGGGCCCATCGGGTTTTTCATCTATCCATGATTTAGGGGCCAGGAGCGGGCAGTTAATGAAAAATGTGAACAGCCAATGCGAGGATCGTGGCTGTAGACCCTAACGCTGGCTAGTGATGTAATCCAACCATGACTCTGGGGGCTGGTTTTCATCCTTCCATCAGCACGGCGTGGATTCTAGAATTCAGCACGGCTACAGTGACTAGCTAGCGTCGCAAACAGGATCACCGGGTTTCTCCCGGCCACGCTTGAGGGTAAGTGGGGGCGCATTGGCGGCCATCTCCACCCGGCCTGTCAGACCTTGAGTGCCTTGCAATCGAGGCGCAATTTGGTTTAATCAAGCTAACTCTTTGAACCGCGCTAGGTCGTTGTCGGATATTAGCTGTTTCGATGGACTGCGCCCCGACCATCGGGGGTTCGCATGATGGAGAAACGGGGACAAGGTTCAGTCCTTATGGTGCAGATGCGAGGCTTTCAAGTTGTCTCATGCATCAGTGAAGCCAACAGAAGCAAATCGACCTGAGCGTCAGCATTTGAGGATTTCATCTTGGCCCCAACCGTGCAGGGCTTATCAGCGAAGCTCCATCGTCCGCACGTGGCCTAAGCGGTGGCCTGATATTATGGTTCTTTTTTCACTGCGGCCGCTGGCAATTAGGCAGCGGAGGAGAAGTTTTAATAAGCATAATAAAAGAAAATCAAGGTAGCAGGGGTCACTCACCACGGAGGAACTCCCTAACGGAGCTGGTCGTTGGCAAGTTCGTACTTTGTAGTCCGGACCTGGACCAGTTGCCAGAAAAGTGGGAACGGCGTCTAGCCCCTATTTGGAAGGGTTTTCGGGAGTGCCAGATATTGCGACTGGAATTCATTGGACAATTGTACCAGACACCTCCAAGCAAAAAGAAGTGCCGACGCGTCCGTCGATCCAGGGCCGGAGATGGGAGACGCTTTCGTCATGGAGTGATTGTGATTGTGATTGATTGAGGAGCAGCTTCTCCCGGGACTCGGGATCTACCTAAACAGGCGATCAGGGAATTCGGGGACATCGTGGATCACGGTCGCTCAGATGCCTTCAACGCCTGAGTGCGTGCTATATGGCATTCATAAAGCTTAGATGCAAAGGAGACTTCTGAGATGAAATTGCCTTTGTTGTCCTCCTTTTCGAGTTGCGACCGAGTCCACGTGGCTTCCACGTGATTGCAGCTCTCGAGGCCAATCAGGAAGTCACAATGCCTCGTGTCGAGTTGTCATACCCTATATTCTATCCATTCTATAATCTTGTTACCTGACACGATGGTGAAACAGTGCACGGTCATGCCAGCTGAGAATACTCTAGAAGCTTTAAAGTAGCTTTAAGCTCTACAGCTAGTAGGATATGGATGAGCTTCATGTTCCCACCTGCTATACCTCGAGTCAGTGTAGAGTATGTATCCCAGCCCTGCAATCTCCGCCCAGTGGATCCCACACTTGCTGTTTCCCTCTTCCTAACACCACAGTGGAAGTTACGCGGGCTAAATGTCGGCTCGTGCACACTCCTTTACGCTGCCAAAATCTCTGGGTCTCGAATGGCTGGCTTCCACCAGACACCTCCATGGGTCTACCGAGCATCAATCCGTTACAATTGTCTTTTGAATATGGAGCGCAACATGTAAATCCTATTCACGCTGAGAGAACCTCATCAGCAGCTGGCTCAATAGCCTATAATCCCTCAGTCTGCACAGCCATCTCTGATGCGCCTGTCTGCCACCCATATGAGACTAACATACAGATGTCGTTGGCTCCCTGCTTCCCCGCGTTTTGCATATGCAAGATCTTGGGGTCGACATCGACCTGCATGATCGCTAGGACATCAGCAGTGTGTTTCAAACCCTTTTCGAATCTCTTACAACCTAGTATGACCTTTCCGCTCTTTGTGTGCTGTTATGCGGTTCATCTCCGCATCAGAGCAAACGTGTTGGTGCTTCAACCTTTGCAGGGTTGGCAGATGAAGAAAGATTTGATTGGCCGATGAATATGGCTAGCTCATTCTAGCATTCCTTCTAGAAGTCCATTCCACCAGCACTAGAGACCAATAGCCCAGAGACTGGTTACTATCCGACGATCGACAAGAACACACGGTCACACAAGTTGCACTCTAAACTTCGGGGTTTCAGGAGCTAACATTAGGTGCAACTCACTGCCGTTGATGGAAGGAGTCTCATCCTAGGACATAACTCCACGATCCCATTGCTTTGTTGGAAGATGCACAACACTTGGCCCCCACCAACCACTCTATTCCTTTGAACGAGGGTAAGCTGGCATATGCGACCGGGCAAGCCGAACTTTTGGACTGGGGAACACTCAAAAGTATCCACACTGCTACACGAAATGACCCCCCGGCATTAGGAATTGCTTTCGTGTGCTTTGCCTCCTCGCGGTAGCTCTACAATCAGGAAGTCGGCTCATGAACTTTTGGACGCTGCATGTCCTCACCTTGTGCGCACGGTTCTCTCCACCGCCACCATCTACCTATATGGTCGAACCCGTGCTGTTTCTTTCTTAATAGTCATTGGTCAAGCAAAAGGAACCATCATCATCTGTATCTGCTTTCGGCATAGGCTACCGGAAAGCTGCGCCTTTGGTCTAATGGAGCTTTTACCATATATGGCAGTACTGGTGCCGTCAGACTTTGCGAGCCCCTCCGACCTGCATATGAAAAATCTTCTTCTCTGCGCAGCTAGACGATCACACCACTAAGATGGCCGCTTGGCCTGGATTGAACCTACAGAGACAAATCGAAAAACGAAGCCGGACTGGCCGTTAGTCACCTTCGCCACTCGCTAACGAGCTCTGAATCTCCCTAGCAATTGAAGAGGTCACTGGTCCCCTGGGGCACTGCTTACCCGATTGGGGCCAGATTGTTTCAATTTGGGGCGGAAAGGTGGCGCGATACACTGCTGGCGGCGTGGCTAAGCGCAAGATGCCGAACTAGGAAGTTAGGGCTGACAGATCCCCCCCGCGGCCCCCACACGTTCTTCGCATTCGTTCCTCGATCTCACCTTCTTCCTAGCTTTTCCACGTGGCCCCCATGGTCGAGCTCGTGCTTTGTACCCTGTCCTGCCTTGTCAGGGCCTAGCATCATTGAAGAACCTCGGCTGTATACGGTATCAAGCACATGTGTCAGATCTGCCTGCAGATGGAGCGACTACGCCATGTGCTTGAGGCTGAAATCAGTCATACCATTAAAAAGCCTAATATGCCTTAGAGCCTATGTATGCGCCGCTGTTTACTACCTTGATTACTATACTACATGCTCGGCTGATTGGACCGAAACAAAGCCAGGTCTGCCTTATCATTGACCTCATTCCTGATGACACTACTTGCCTTTTGCTAGCATCAAATGGTGTGATCCTAACTAACTTCTAGCCGTTTCGTGTTCGCGTTGTCGTAAGTATTATACTATTAGTTCTGTCAGCCTCGAGCAACCTAAAAAATTGGTCACGAGAGGATTTATTGTAGGAGTTACGAAGAGCCCATCTGATTCTCAGCTGCTCTTTCTTTAGGTAGTGGACCCTGTCCCCTCTCTCCGGGTCTTTCCCCATCAGTTCCCCATGAATTCTCAAGGTAGTGATATGGCATGTTATTGGAATATCGCTACATACATCTCCTGTTCAGTACCAAAGGGAATCTTACGGAACTTGGCTGAGTTTTGGTCAAGTTTTGGTATGTCGACATCTCCTGCTACTGATGGTAGAATATTCTGGACTCACTGTCTGGAACGCTATCATGGTCAAATCCAGTATATAGAATCCACGACGCGCAAAGTAACATAGACCCTACACATAGGGAACATAGGTAGTTCGGCGACATGCATACATACCTTATAAGTTATAGATTCGATCTACTTCTGCACCAGAACAGTCATTTTACTGCATACCACTAGTATCATGTCTCCATTCCCTGTGGTATCTTTAACAAAAATTCATTGAGGCCTGGGCCTATCTTCTCCAGCATCCACCTTCACAACGTAAAAGCAGAACTGTGATGTTAAACACCTGTTTATGTATGTACATTTAATACTTCTTTTTCGTCTTGTACATGGGTGATCAGATTAGTTGGTCTCGCCGTATAATTGCGTAGGCCTGTACTTAGCAGATGAATGTCGTCTTCCCTATGGAGAATAGGCCTCGCGAAGTGTGCTCGGATGGTTGGTTCTCTTTCAGATCAAGTCGAGTAGGGTGGCTTTCGGTTCTGAGGTACTTATTAGCTTTGAGCCGTGACAGCTCACTGTAACTACCTGTAGTAGTCTTGATGGGTAAGTACTAATACTACCGCTTCTACTAGTCTGGTGTGATTACAGCTGCACCCATTGACTAGTATAGCAATTGACGGTGCAATGCATCAAAGGTACTGTTGGGAATATGTTCATTTCACCCTAGACCTAAAGGTTTCACTAAGTAACCTGAGCTATGAAGTAGAATAGATCATCGCTCAAGCAAAGAAAAACATCGTTAAGTTATCTGACAAACCACGAAATCGAATACTTAAAGAGTGATCGATGATCGACAAGCACCGAATTGGTTCTGCTGTTAGTGCTCACTAGTCTCTATGTAGCACTAAAAGCCAACAGCTTACATCAACCGGGTCCCATAGCTCAGTTGGTTAGAGCGTGACGCTAATAACGTCAAAGTCGAGGGTTCGAGCCCCTCTGGGACCATCTCTTTTTGCTTTTTCTCCTTTTCCTCGGCACTCAGTGTATGAATTGTTTTACCCTATATAACGCCATACATACATACATACATCGTGCTAGGAAAGAAAGGGTGTTTGTTGTGTTGGATTTTTCTTGTTTTGTCATCGTCTGTTTAGGTAGAGCCCCTGTTTAGCCAGGGTCAGTCCGTAATAGTAACCTTCATGATGCATCTGCGAGGAACATTATATCATATTTCCCTTCAACTCAGCTATTATATATATTCAGCTCGCGTTATGTTACGCATGCATGTAGTTAGGCACTTTCAGCCAACATGCTATGTTTACAACCCCATCTATCTACATACCCAAATGTGTACAAGTAGTCTATGGACAGAGACATTATATAGGATAACATGTTGACGGCTGTCAAAGCCGATCAATCATGCACGAAATCGTCGCATGAAAGTCCCAAAACAGGGTCTACCCGATGCAGTCGGAGTTCTCTGCTATTGCATGCCTTGGCTCAGAAGGTAGAGCTGAAATAGGAAGGGCAGTCGCCAGCGAGCATTGACCAAGGTGCCCGCAGCAACGCGTAGTTATAGCCAAGAGCTGGTACCTTCTTTGATCAGACCGAATCTACATCTTCGGTGTAGTCCACCTTCTTTGCGCGTCGGCTTCGACGAACACCACTGCTCTGGGATCGCTTGAGAGCCGGTCTCTCTGGAAATTCGGGTGCTTCTTCATCTGAAGCTGACGGAGTGGGCTCCGGAGAAGCTTTCCGTTTCCTGGAGACTTGCTTCTTCGCATTGGTTGTCCTCTTCTTCGAAACCGGCGTAGCTGGAGCGCTTCCATTCGGCTCATCTTCCTGTGGCACAGAATCGCCATTCTCGACCGCTACTTTCTTCGTGGAAGGAGTGCGGCGAGGACTTTGGATAGCTTTGGTGCGAACGATCTTTTTCGGTCGAAGCCATTCCTCCATGCCAGGCGGCCAGTAGACCCGCCCTTCTGGACCACCCATACCCACTTCTTCTTTCGGGACAGTCCGAGGAGGTGGAACAAGTCCCTCCAGATCGACAAAGCCTCCGTTCTTCTTGGTTTTTCTCGGCGGCTTATGTGGCCTGTTTTCGTCATTACGAACGTGAGGTATAATATCATTGACCAGTTCGTGACCCGGCAGCTTGAATGTCCGCATCAGTTCGAAAACAGCCTGCTCCTTATCCTTAGCCTCAATCATCAGATCCATGGTAGGATCGCAGGGCGGAAGAGTGGAAACCCGGGGGCTATGCTTCCGGCGCTGGCGGTTCGTAATTGCAGACGGCTCTGGTTCGGAATAGTGCATCTTCTGCGTGATACCCTTCCGGGTCCATGTCGCCTTGATTCGATCAAATAGGGACATGATGTCTAGCGTCCCCTCGCGAAGCTGGCTCGAATCGAAGATGATATTGTGGTGGTGGAAGTCGAGTACAAGGGGTATGTTCAGTTCTTCACAGATGGGAAGAAGGTCGTGAACCGACCAGCTGACATCATCGTTCTCCAAGACAAGCCGATTTTTGATGTCCTGCGATAGGCCTTTATAATTCTCTCTAAACCGGTCAAGAGTGGCTTCTTTGTCGCCGAAGACGCCGCCCATATGCAGTATCATGACAGCATCCCTATTCTGTTGAGGCGGCAATTTAAGCAGCTGGAGCATCTCCGAGTGATACTCTAGATCTCGGATAGAGCTTTCCACCACTTCGTCTTTGGGAGAACCAAGTTGCGTGAATTGGCCGGGATGCACGCTCACGCGATGGCCGAGCTCGGCAACAACACGACCAGCTTCTGCCAATACTTCAGAGGCAAAGGGGGCCAGCTTGTAGCCGTACTCCTTGTGGCTCGCAAATGGAAACATCTCACTGCTCAATCGCATGAACTTGATTCCGTAGCGGTCATTCCAGCGCAGCATTTTGACAAGATCGCGAGCATTTGTGAGGCCTAAAGCCTCAACATACGCCTGACCGCGCGCGACATCAGCGGGCTGATCCCGATCAGGACGATTTTTGGTCGGATGAGGGGGCTGCGTAGGATCCGAGAGTGGATGTCTGTTTTCCAGGATTGAGGCAATGCGGCAGGTCCGAGAGCAGAAAACGGGCGGGGTCGAGTATCGTAGATACGTATTCAGACATGCCTGTGCAACATAAGAATTGGTTCTAGAGAATGATGTTGCAAACTTACATAGCCTAGTCTTCCCTTCCAAGGGAGGGGTAGGTAGCTGCTGTTGACCGGAGGGGCCCGCGTGAGAGCGTCCTGAAGCTCCTCTGCCTCAACTGGTACGTCTTCGTCTGACTCTGGATCCATGTGTGAACCTTTTCCTAGTTCATTGGCACCCAGAGTACCCTTAAGATCGGCATCTTGTATCTCATTATCGGGGCTACCATCTACCCCATTTTGCATGACTTCATCAGTTGCCATTGTGGCCAGAGTGTCGTTGGAGGCAGCGCGTGAAACTGCTGGAAGTAACCTTGGGGAAACGAAGGTTTGAGCAGATGCCGTCACGGGCCTAGACGATCGACAGGGATGTGTGATAGCACGACTGGATATATGTCTGCGAGACACAGTAGCTAAAGAAGGACAGGGGATGTGGATTGGCGCAGCAGAATTGAGTTGGGTTGCCACTGCGAGCTTAGAGATCATTCGCATGAAAATTGGGTGGCGAACATGGCCGAGCTGGGAGCCAGAATTCGGGGGGCCATGGTAGTAGCTGACATATTGGACTGGAAGGAGAGCGTGATGGAACCTCTGCCTGGGCAGCAAGGTCCACAAAGACATCCAGTAGACGGTTTCAGGCTTGTACTATCAGGGAACAAAGCGAAAGCTAGACACAGTGATCACGATGCATCATCCTCCTGAGTGCAGGGTAGGAAGGGATGTTCGTATGGACAGATGAAGGCGTCGAGATGATGCAAGAGGAAGAGCGAGAGCCCCGATGGCCAAACGCGATCGGCGCTAGTCCCGCTTCGGCGCTGGTTCCTGCAGTCGCGCGCTCTTAAACGGGTTAGTCTCGGTCTCAACCACTCTTAGTCAGGATCTTGTTCTGCCTGTGCCTTGAGGCCGTCAACTGAGTCAGGGACTGGGTCGGTGAGAGTCATTTGACAGGTGGAGATAAGCAGAATTCTACTCAAAAGTACATATAAAATAATCACACATGTTTTCAAAAAGACTTAGTATACATGGTACACATGAAACGACTATTACAATCAATGTCAAGTGTAAGAGATTCAGTACCCGCAGCTATAACCAATTGCTGTGTAGTATTTTCAAACAAATGAAGCAAAACAGTATGTACTTTGCAATATTGAACCATCCCATCCAAAAAACCAAATAACCATGGTATCTTTTAGTCGAGTCATTTCATTAATCATCACTTTCCCGGCGACTGCCACAATGGGGGAGGTCATCACACCCCTCTGTGTCATTCCTGGTATGTCTGTACATACCACGTACCTCCTAGCACCCCTTGCATCTTACCCCTTAATAATTTCCCGTATATGCCGAATTTCCATAGCCGTAAGTCCCGGTCTGCCCCGCAGTTGCAGTGCCGTTATTCACATTGCTTCTCCATGGCATATATCCACCACTGGCGGTGGTAGCGCCGACATTGGTACCATTCAAGCCACCTTCCTTCTCTGCTGCCGTTGTGCCGTTCGCACCAAGCTCCACATCCCTGGGCAATGGATGCGAAGGCAGCATATCATCGGCACTGGCAGTATCGGGGTTGTTCTTGTTTCTCCTCCAAAAGGCGAAGCCCCGGGTAGTGCCGGAGGTGTAGCCATTTGCGGGGGAGGGGCCAAAGCGCTTCTCGCGCTTGTGGTATCGAGCGTAGAGGACTTGAAGGAGAATTGAAATCAAGAAGAAGACGCTGCGCGCGATATCATTAGCATCACATCAAGTTTTACATCGATTATCCTCTGAAATTGGCCAGGAGAGAAGGGATCGGGTAGGTGGAGGAAGGAACTTACATCCCAATAATCGACACCGCAAAGGCAGCTTTCTCCAATTCGCAGGCATAGCCATAACTTGTCCCTGACGGTGAGTCATCACTGCTATTACCAGACCCAAGAGGGGTGGTCACGCGACCAGAGCAGCTTTGCGTGCCATGACGGGTCATGATAGCAATGGCGATCATGGCACCGATGAAGCAGACATCGAGGACGATGGCGAGGAAGGCGAAGAAGGCAACGCCGCCGAGGCAGCAAGTGAAAAGGATACCGAGGATGCCATAGAGGGTCGCAGCGCCGGAAAGACCCTCGACGGCTTTCATCCAACGCGGGATATCCTGGTCATGTCGAGAAAGGACGGCAAGGAAGTAGGAAAAGATGCCGAGGATGACAGCTGCGGCGAGGAACTGGAGAACACGGATGGAGAGGTTGGAAGCGCGCAAGAGAACGCCGCCGAAGCCCATATTGGGGCAGTTTAACCCAATAGGCTTCGTATATAAAAGCGGACTGATTTGTATAGTAGGAGTTGGGACACAGGATGTATAGGGTTTGGTGTAGGCGGATTAGGCAGATGGATTCACTGGGGTTTCACACCAGAAGATTGGTGAGAAACCGTAAGGCTTAGGGCAGGGTCTCCCGTGATATAAAAGCGGAGGGAGACGAGACAGAGTTTGTTGGAGCGAAGGCAGCAAAATAGCCATGCAGGCGTCGCAGCCAGCCGATCAGTGGATAGGGACGGCCATTTCCTGGATGCTTTCCAGGGCTGTGGATGGCCGGTCCACGGATGACGACAACGGGATTGTCGGCCACCATTGGTTATAATTGGACAGTCCGAGCGGGGCAGCAGTGCAGCACCAGCCACACTAAAAGCCAGACCCTGACCGGCGTGATGTCAGTTTATTGGCGTGTGATTGGCATAACCCACCTGTCTAAGCCCTGTTGAAAAACGTCCACGATTTAGCACCGCCATCATCCCTGTCCGGCTGCTCTGGGAAATCACATGTGCTGGTCCACCTGCTCGGCTTAATTTAGGCAACACGCCGGATTTGGCAGGTCCTTGTCGGATGATCCTAATCTCTTCCATGTCTGCTCAAGCGGGTGTCCCCTGGCTGCCTCCAAGCATAAACATGGACCCAAGGGCATAAAAAAACCATATGACATGATAGACATCGAACACGCAAGCAGCTGCGCGGAGCGGAGATTGAGATAGTCCGAATATAAAACACGGATCACACCGCAAATGTGGGCTGGTAAAAAGCAAAATGAGATGGTCCCAGAGGGGCTCGAACCCTCGACTTTGACGTTATTAGCGTCACGCTCTAACCAACTGAGCTATGGGACCAGTTGTTGTATGTTGCAGAAATTCTTTGCTCTATGAGCCAGAAGTTAAAACATTTAGGAAAATCCGTAGTAGTTGCTGGATAGTTACGAGTGCAGGGACGGTAGTGATTTGCTTCGACAGAGCATGGAGTGTCGACTCTTCTTTGTGAGCTATGACTCTGTAGGACAAGCAAAATAAGAAGAAGTTCAACGGCAACTCCGTGGGCCTAAACCTGCACATGCTGACGTCTATGGCCATTGGGTGGGGTAGATGACGATGATACTTTTGGGTGAGATGGGACACATATAAGGTCTATGTATGGGTGGTTCTCGGACAAAGTCCGAGGAATTCTATTATTCCATGGGTTGTCTAGCAGTTTCTAGCTCTGTTGTACGTAGCAATGTACTTCTCCGCCTCCCAAGATGAGGGCGGATATCCATAGCCTTGACCCGAGCTAATAGGTATGATGTCTATAGTATACCTCTACCGCTGTACTTCTGTTTGACCATAGACCCGGTAATAGACACTATCCCAGGGCTGGCCGCCGCATAGTATCCGTCCCCTGTCCACCGTGGCCGAGGACTGCTAGCTGAGCATGATATTTCCGACATGCCTATCATATTTCGGGATAACCATGGTGACAACCTGAGTCACTACGCACTGCTATTTCACCTGGTCTCCTACTAGTTTTCGGGGTTGGCCCGGGAGCTTTTAGCTTCTTCCCTTGGTTAAGATAGACCAACTACTATGTGTACATTTTTCAGTACGTTGTCAAATTTGCGTATCGCATGGTGTGGTTCGAACCACTACTTATCGATCTCCTTATTTGATATCACCCTTTGGAATTGATCGATTCCTTTCTCATTCATCTTGCGGTGTCATGGAACAAAAAGATTACTATGATTTCAAGATCATATTTCATTCGGTTGTATTGTTGGGGATCACATGAGTAGTGTGATGACTAGGTGCATTGTTATACCAACCCGGCCATACTAGAGCCGTTGATCTCCATTCGTATATATTCCCACACGGTAACTATCCGCACTCGTGCTCTATATGATATTGTGGACTTGAAATATCTTGAACATTGGTCATGAACTTCGATTTATAGTATCAACCCATGTATGCAAAGCGTATACAAAATAAAATCTGGTTGCGTTGAAACACACCATTCTTGTTAGCAACACCATGCATCTCACTCCAATTCGACCCGCTACCCAAACCAAGCTGCAATGTGCATTGCAAGATTGCAAAAACATGGTCCCAGAGGGGCTCGAACCCTCGACTTTGACGTTATTAGCGTCACGCTCTAACCAACTGAGCTATGGGACCCGGTTGTTGTGTCGTCGGCTGATGTGGGACTACATGAGCCATGCAGAGTTTTGCATATGAAAGAGCGGAGTAAAATGTATGTTTTGGGTAGCATGAAAGGAGGCATGTTGAGCTATTGAGCTGCTTAGCCACTTTCTGGGTTTGACTACCCCCAGATGATTAAATATGGGAGGGGCATAGTAATCAATGGCCAAGCTCAAGGTCTATCGGTCTATTGTTAGCTTTGTCTGTGTGATGATGGTGCTAGTCAACTGCTAAACGGTCTCCGCTGACGGAAATATTATCCGGTCGTTCATGTTCAAGCGACCGACTGGGCAGAATTGATCAGGATGGTTGCCTAATTAGGTTTATCAGCCCAGATAGACCAAGAATGTCTAGGCCTCAGAACAAGTCAAATGGTAATAGCCAACTTCGAATTTTCTGCGGAGCCTGTAGCCACCCACATATGAAGCCGCACAATATACAGGGTGAAAGGCACCAAGCATATACGTTGGCCCATGACATAAGGCATGACGCAACATCTCTGATATCCCCATTGGTATATGTTCTCCTATGGCCACTACGATCCTTCATTTGCAAGGTAACGGACAGCTGAATAACATGAACAATGTCCTATACTGCTATAAACAAGACTGACGTGTAGTTACATTTCAGCTATATCGCTAAACCATTTGAGTAGAGAGCCTGTGCACAGGCCATGAGTTTCACATCTGGCTTATATTTACTAAAACAAAGCGAGTAGATATCAACTGGGTCCCATAGCTCAGTTGGTTAGAGCGTGACGCTAATAACGTCAAAGTCGAGGGTTCGAGCCCCTCTGGGACCATCTTTTTGCCCTTCTTCGGTTCTATCGCTAGGACGAGTAAGTAAATTGGGTGACGGAAGGGCCGATTGATTCCTTTTTTATTCAATTGCGCTCGAGTTGGTTGAACTTGAGCGACATCTTTTTGCAGCATCCGTGGTGTAATTCTGACCAATGCCTGGCATGTGTGCTGAATGAATGGCTAGATAGTGTATTGCATGTGTAGCCACGGAAAACAAGTACACCCAAGTGTTTGAAATATATAATTGAATGCAGTCTTCGATTTATATCCTGATTCCGGTAGAAGGCCAGCGCGTCATGTTATGCCTCTCTAATCACAACAGTACAACCAATGGCACCGAGTCAGCTCTAAATACAAACTCAATATATTCTGTCCAGCAGATTGAATTCTTAACAACCTATGAATAGCGAAGAATAAGTACCACCAGTCAAATCCCTGCCTACCCCATTCTAAAGACCATTCGCAGGGATTATAGAACCGGGTATATACACCACCACCCCATACAACCCTACCTACCACCTCGCACATATATCATCTCATTTCTTCCCATTACCCACCAACCGCCTTTCCTCCAACCACAACACCGGCCAGAATAGCACCACCCCAAACACACAGAACACTGTCGCCAGCAACTGCCAAATAGTAACCAGCAGGCCGCCTCCCCACGGCGCTACAAACTTGACAAACTCCGACGTCTGGTAAAAGTCCTCCTGCTGCTTGATGTAGTACCGTTTGCCGGACCCTGTCCGCGGCGTGCGGTTATCTTCGCTGTCCGTAGTGAGATCCAAGACTGTGGTCAGATGTACATGGGCGTGATGGAAGGGAATGGCCCAGATGGAGAAAAGCTGGGACATTTGGAGGTAGAGCTTTTGATTGGGTTTGTCGTATGCTACGTTGAATTCGAATTGTTAGCTACTCGATAATAAGAGAGGTTAAAGGATGATAAGATATGAGTACCCACCTACGGAATGCACCTCCAGCTCAATTCGCGGCGACATGATCTTGTACCATTGGTAGATCCTCTCGATGAACCAGCGACTCCCGGGATAGGGCCAAACACGACAGAAGGGGTGGATGAAGGCTGCGCTGGGTGTGAAGTATTTCTGGATTGTGCGTTGTTGGTCATCTGGGGGAGCTTGCGTGAGGTGGTGGATTATAGGTGTGATTTCAGATGCTGTGAGATTTATCTAGGTTAGTTTCACTGGGTGATGGTGGTGAGGTGGTACAGATACGGGACCATGTGGATGGGAGATACGGACGCACCTGGGTCTTCCATTTTGTGACTGTTCTTGGCGGAGATGGTTCGGAGGAATGGGTTGATGGAATTGATAGTATTGATAGACAATTGTCATAGAATATTTACAGTAGATAAAGGCACATGAAGGGAATTGGAGGGGAAAGCTGGGAATAGTTATTTAGTTGAGTTGGGATGATGTCATGGATGCGGGCGTCGCAAATGCCGGATGCGACGGGTTGCTTTTTTGGTTTCGAGATCGGCCAACCAGCGAGATGTGCCTGGTGCCTGTTGGTAAGGTCCTGCTCCTACAATAGATAATAATTGCACCACTGTGAAAAGATGTGTTAGTGAAATTAACTTTTCTGGTATCGCAAATCACTCTGGCTATCAAAGCATCCAGTGCAGACGGGCTACTTTATGCTCAGCGATCAGCCCAGGTTGCTCACGTCCAAACAATCCAGTGTGTATAGAGCGCTTAGAAGAAAGGAACATAAATGATGCATCGTAAAAGTGAGAAAAGTATGTATACAAGTCGATCACCGCTTCCAGCTGTCCACCTTCTTGCGCCGCTTCTCGAAGATCTGTCCCACTCCCATCCCATCGTCGCGCTGTCCATCTTCATTCTTGCGCTTCCGACTCCGATCCAGCGCTGAGCCGCTTCCCTGGGCTCTCCGAGTGAGCTTCGTGATCCGGTCGGCTCCCTCAGTAAGACCACGCCATTCCTCCCCACCAAAGGTGCCTCGCGGGCCTTCGGCACGCAGACGTTTGGCACGATCCTTCTTGCTCTCCTTCGCCAGACGCACGAAGTTGGTTTCTTCGTATCTCGTCCGCTCAGCTTCACGCTCGCGATCCTTCTTAGACTTCGTCTGTCGTCCACCGCGTACGATCGTACTTCCGATACTGGGCTCGGCCATAGGTGCGGATGACATCTCGGCGCTAACGAACTCATCGATGACATTGGACCGGCGTTGCGGGCGCTCCCTGCGCTCCCGGGTTTCGGTAGTCGGTAAGGCTGTGGGCATAATGCGAGGTGGTCGGTAGATGCCGTCGCTTGTAGCTCTCGCGGCCGCCTTATCCTGCTTGGCCTCAGGCTCGACCTTCTTGGAGAAGGCAGATACGTTAGGCCGGAATGCCATCTCATCTATATCCTCCTCATCCTCATCCTCTTCGTCCTCCTCACTGTCTCCCTCGTTGTCGCTGCTACCTTCGTCGGAGCCAGACTCCTCGTCGCGAGCGGATTTCTTAGCCTTCTTGCTCTTCTTGGGGGCCGTGGCTCCGCGCTCAGCCCGCTCCGCATCCTCTGCGGCCTTGATCACCTTGTCGACCTGGTATTTCAGCCGTCCTTCCAAAGGCCGGACACCGCGATCCAGATAGACACGTAGTTCAACAAGTTTCTTCACAATGTCGTCCGGGAGCGAGTCGTTCTTTTCGGCGTTCTTGTCGGCAGATGACTTGAGACCCCTCAGCTGGAATATTACCAAGAATACGAGGTTCTGCATGTAGGAGAGGAGAAGATCGGACTTGGTGTCAAGTAGCGAGATGCCATCTTGCGGCGGTTCGATCGAGACATCTGAGGGCGCATCCCGCTTCGTCTTGGGGAGCGATGATCCGGTGCTGTTGAGACACGTGGTGAGGGTCTCAAGCAGGGCTGAGATATTCTGCGAGCCAGAAGGCTCTGACTGGGATACGGCCGCCGCCATTGTGTGCTGTGCTGTCTCTGACTGTCTGTTGAGTTGTCCGTCGCCGAGATCGAGAGGGAATTTTTAGAGACCGCTTATCGGCACGTGTCGATAGGCATCAGCTTAGTCAGACATACGAAGTTCACGTGCGCCCAAGTGCGCGAGCTGGCCTCAATGCATCCGGGCAAAGCGTTCTTCTCTCAGCGAAGAGCCCGGTTTCGGTTCAATTCCTCGTTAAAGATTCCTGGTGTCCATCTCAAGTAGGTGGTTACTACCCGGACCACCCCCAACCCATGCGAGCTTGAAAATCGCTTGTGGCGTGGAAACTGTAGCCTGTACGTATGCCACTTGAAGCTTGGGTCCAGCCGAACCCCAGGGACATCCGCCAGCGACCGACAAGAACTAACTAATACCGCGCTGGAATAGAGATACCCACCATGTGGTTCAACAAACGATCCTCGCCCATTGCCGCCCTCCTCCTCACTGCCCCTTCATTATCCGCCGCTTTCTATCTTCCCGGAGTTGCGCCTACATCCTACGATGAAGGTCAATCGGTACCACTCTATGTCAACCATCTTACGCCCGGCCTAGCGCAGCAGGATGAACAGCTCCATTCCGTCTTCTCCTATGACTACTACCACCCGGCCTTCCATTTCTGTGCTCCCCAAGAAGGTCCTAAGGATGTTCGAGAGTCGCTAGGAAGCATCCTGTTTGGAGACCGCATCCAGACGTCGCCGTTCGAGCTGCACATGGGCAAGAACGAGACCTGCAAGGCTGTCTGCGGCCCGGCCTCGTTTGATGCCCGCAGCGCCAAGTTCATCAACCGCCGAATTCAACAAGGATACAACATCAACTGGCTGGTAGATGGGCTTCCTGGGGCGCAGATTAACATGGAGGCTGTGACACAGACCAAGTTTTACAGCCCCGGGTTCGCTCTGGGATCGATCAACGACGAGGGACAGCCGGTCTTGAACAACCACTTCGAAATTCTCATCGAGTATCACCGTGTCGGCTATGGAAACCAGGACAAGTACCGTGTTGTTGGCGTGCTCGTGCAGCCGGAGTCCCGGCGCAACTCCATGGTCTCGGAGGATGGTACCGCCCAGTGCGATGGCGATGGTGTCGGCATCACCTTGAACGAGGAGGGCGAGACTGCGGTCACATGGACTTACAGTGTGTACTGGCGTGAGTCGCCCACCGCATGGGCCACTCGTTGGGACAAATATCTTCATGTCTACGACCCGAAGATTCACTGGTTCTCCTTGATCAACTCGGCTGTGTTCGTGGTCTTCCTGGTCGCAATGGTGAGCATGATCTTGGTTAGGGCTCTGAAGAAGGACATTGCCCGGTACAACCGTCTGGACATGATCAACCTAGACGACTTCGACAGCACGTCCGCGGCTGTGGAAGACGGTATCCAGGAGGATTCCGGATGGAAGTTGGTGCACGGAGACGTGTTCCGGTGCCCCAAGTCCCCGCTGCTTCTGAGTGTGCTTGTCGGTAACGGAGCTCAGCTTTTCATGATGACGGGCGTGACTGTTGGTAGGTACATCCTTTGCGAATCAGACAGTCCTCTTGCTAATGGCTATAGTTTTCGCACTTTTTGGTCTGCTCTCACCCGCGAACCGTGGCTTCCTGGCCACTGCAATCCTTCTGATCTATACGCTTTTCGGCTTCATTGGCGGCTACGTATCGGCCCGAGTCTACAAATCGCTGGGCGGCGATGCCTGGAAACGCAACATTATCATGACCCCAGTGCTGGTTCCGGCGCTCATCTTTGGCGTGTTCTTCCTTCTGAACCTGTTCGTTTGGGCCAAGGGATCGAGTGGTGCCGTGCCCTTTGGCACTATGCTTGCCCTGGTCCTGATCTGGTTCGTGATCAGCGTGCCGCTAAGTGTTGCGGGAAGCTGGCTGGGATTCAAGCAACGTGTAAGTCGCCTACTCCGAATCTCCATGACGGTTGCTAATTGCTTGTAGGCTATTGAAGGTCCCACCAAGACCAACCAGATCCCCCGCCAGGTCCCTCCGATGACGGGTACGCTGCGTACTGTTCCCTCTCTGCTGTTGACCGGTATCCTCCCCTTCGGAGCGATCTTCGTGGAGCTCTACTTTATCATGACCTCGCTGTGGACGAACAAGATCTACTACATGTTTGGCTTCCTGTTCCTCTGCTACGGGTTGATGGTTATCACATCTGCTGCCACGACCGTGCTTCTGGTGTACTTCTTGCTGTGCGCCGAAAACTACCGGTGGCACTGGCGGGCGTTTGCCGGCGCAGGAATGACCGGCGGGTACGTCTTCTTGAACGCAATTCTGTTCTGGATCACCCGGGTCAGCTTCGGTGGTTTCACCGGCGCGGTGTTGTATGTCGGCTACTCTGCTCTCCTCGGATTTATTGTCTTCATCTTGACTGGTAAGGACCCTTGCGAGCTTCCCGAAAACGCTTAACTCCACTGACCCTGTGACTAGGATCCATTGGGTTTTTCGCCAGCTGGGCGTTCGTGCAGCGTATCTACGGCTCCATCAAGGTCGACTAAGCCGTTTGAAACTTCTAACATGAGTGATCGCTCGTCGCGGCGCGGCCCGCCCCCGGAGTCGTAGAAATGCCGAAATCTCCTCCGGTACTGTCGCAGGAGGGAACTCCGCACCGACTCAGCACGCGCGGTGACCGCGAGGACGCTTCACGCAACTGTGCTTTTTCGATATATACATCGTAAAATTCGCTTTGATTCGTTCTGGATGGTGCTGGGCTAGGATATCCCCTGTATAGCTGTGTCTGAAATTCGCATCTGTTGGTTTTGGTTCTTTGCTTCACTCGCGCTTGTAATGGTTATGATGTGTACATAGAGAAGTCGGAAAGACTGGACGCGGGTGTTCGGCAGGCGACGCCCGTTGGCAGGATTAGAAATGATGGACGCGCACGATTGAATGTACGATACGGGCCGCGCATAGCATAAGAGTGAAAGTAGATCGGAGCAGATAGCCTCGACCGCTCTAGGCCGACGTAGAAGAAGGTAGAAGAAGCAGGGGGACGGGAAGGCGGAGGGGAACAATTGGTGGATGAGCGAGTGGGAGCCGTGGATCTCAAACCGCTTACGCTTCAAACCTCGTCACAAAGTGAAGCCGCCAAGCCGCCGTGTTCTGGACCCGCGGCTCTTCCAGTTCCAGCATCCCCGACTCTTTCTCCTGCCATCGCCACGAAGCCTTTCTTTCCTCTCCGTTTTTCCGCTGTCTCAGCTTTTGATCTGCACTTTTCCCCCTCCGACCTAGCATTCCATTACTACCTACCCTACCTTGTCAGCCGTGCTGGTTCAATCCGATCGACCGCCCTTTCTTCTGCCCCTCGGCCAAGCAGCGCACGCTCTTATCAATCCAACCCAAACTTTCCTCTACCCCGCGCCTTCCGAGAGACCCTGTTTCATCGCGCGTTCTCACCGTGATACATCGATCCCAGCGATTTTTTTCCCCTCTTTACAAAGACATTCTACATTCGAGCCGAGCGCTTGGAGCGTGTGTGTGTGATCTGAAGATGGGCAAGTCGTAAGTGCTGCGCTTTTCCGATCGCTCCGCATGGGTCTGGCCAGGAACAACAAGGGAACCCCCTCGGGCAGGACAACGGACACCCATGGATGGTCGCACTCTAGCAACAATGACTGCGCTGCGGAGTAATACAGATCCTGATGGAAGTGGTCTGATGCTTGTCCATATTTCCTCGCTGGCGCCCTTCTTTTATCCCCTTAGAATTACCCCTGCTACCCCGGACCTCGTGTTCCCCGCTTGTCCGCATCAAACTAATTTATTCACCGGTCTTTCAGACAGTCGAAGTTGTCGCCCTCCCAGCTGGAGGAACTCCAAAAGGCCACGCATTTCGACAAGAAGGAACTTCAACAATGGTATAAAGGTGTGTGACAGTTATATCATGGGTTTGCGATCGGTTTCCCCCGGCCAATTTCCTCTCCCCGTTGTAGAAGCAGCCGCTGACGAATCGCTGCGGGGCAGGATTCTTGAAGGACTGTCCGTCGGGGACACTCACCAAGGAGGAATTCCAGAAAATTTACCGGCAGTTTTTCCCTTTTGGCGACCCGTCGTCATTCGCAAATTATGTGTTCCGCGTGTTCGACTCGGATAACAGCGGCATGATCGATTTCAAAGAGTTCATCTGCGCCTTGTCGGTCACGTCGCGCGGCAAGATGGAGGACAAGCTGGACTGGGCCTTCCAATTGTATGACATCGATGGTGATGGCAAGATCACGTATGACGAAATGTTGGCGATCGTTGAGGCGATCTACAAGATGGTAAGTGCTGCGCGCCTAGTCGCCGTTCCATTTTTTGGCCCCCACACCGGCTGACCCCCCTTCCTTTCTCTGCACCACAGGTGGGCTCGATGGTCAAATTGCCCGAAGACGAGGACACGCCGGAGAAGCGGGTGCGTAAGATCTTCCGCATGATGGACAAGGATGAGAACGGCAGTCTCGACATGGAGGAGTTCAAGGAGGGCAGCAAGCGGGACGAGACCATTGTCAGCGCGCTGTCGTTGTACGATGGGCTGGTGTAAGGAAAGATCGGCCAACGACTACAACAACACTATCACTTGCTGCTGTCTAGTTGGGCGGGCCGGTCGCATTATGCCCATGGTTGCTTCTGCGCTTCCTTGATATGTCTTGGATGGTGAAATTCTCCTCCTGGTGAATTGGCGCTAACTGTTGACATGCTTTATCTGTTTCCGCTTCTTTTCATCCATATTTGTGACTTGGCTGCTTCTTGTTTTCTTTTTCTTTTTGTTTGCTCATTTTTCAGGATTCCCATTACTGCTCGTATTGTCTTGATAAATGCGCCCAAGCTTGGAATCCACCGCCACGCCTTGGCATTACCGAAATGCCAGTAGTTGGTCGGCTGCTCATGGCGGCATCCGGTTGATCGCCCGTCTACATTTTTACTTCTTGCTGGTGCCGGAACTATGGCCGTTGGAGACCACCCGGGCATGTACAGACGGGTGAGAGGGTGATCAATTCCCGGCCGATGAAAATATGACTGCTTGTATGTACATAGTCGTTTAGCTGTTTTTTTTGATTATTTCCTGGCAGGTTGTTTTTGTAGCGGCGTTACTACCTCGCATGTGTCAAGATTACTATTGCAGTGACTATAGACAGATACAGACAGCTCATCCATTGAATAGCGGTTGCGTTGACCAGGATTTGTATCTGATTTAGTATTATCATTCAAAGGATTACACATCGCGTCTCTTTACCAGTACCTCCCAGCAACTAAGTAGTACTAATGAGTAAATACTACTTACTACTAAGTAACTAAAAGCATCCACATCACCCGGGATTTGATTCGGTGATACATAGTACTAGTAGGCAGCCAGCAACCAACCAAAATAAACAAGCAATATACTAAATAAATCATTTAACCTTCAAATAAGTAAATATACTTAGTTTCTTCATTTTAATTTTAAAAAAGCCGGACTCCTCCCGAGAACCGGGATCTGTCCCCCATTAGTGAGTATTAATTTGCTTTTTTTTTTTTTTCTTCCCCCTTTCCCTTATCATCCCAGTGACGAATGATGGATTCTTCATCTGCACGATCATCACGCATCACGGACCGGATGGACTACATTGGGCACCGTGCATGACGCTCTTTCTTTTCTTGTCTTTTTTATTTTTATTTCTTTCCTTTTCTATCTTACCATACATCAGTGTCATGATGATCATCCCACATAAATAAGTATAGTAGGATGGTTCTATTGTTCCTGCGAGTTATTAGTACTTACTAACTTCCTGGTTCTAGTATCCGCCAATTATAAAGACGGCCAGGAACGGGTGTGCTTTTCCGATTTTAACCGGGCTAGGATCTAGACGTGGATGGAATTTGAACTGAGTTTTTTCTTGAATTATTCCTTGTGTGCGGTCGGGAGGGGGAAGTTTATCGCTATGCGGGTTATGCTTTGCTTGCTTTGTATAAGATTTGAGTATTGTGTGGGTTGAGTGGATGGCACATGGGAGGGTTCGTGTGGGGGAGAGTTGGAGAATCTTCTTCTTCTCTGTGATGGATGGATGGATGGATGGATGGATGGGTGGATGGATATTTTGCAGGTTGTGAGTAGTAGTAGTAGTAGTAGTAGTAGTAGTAGTAGTAGTAGTAGTAGTTAGTAGCTGTTGAGTAACATCAGTATAATGATCCTCCTTGGGACAAGTAGCAGTCAGTGAGAAAGAAAAGAGAGACAGGATGAGATGATGGATCGCCTCCCGGTGTCGATCCGGACAGGCAGCGGGCCAATCAGTTGGAATCACCCGGACAAACTCGAGGCCATCCGTCAATTCTGGTTTCTTGGGAATAATCCTGGAGAGAGTTGAAGGCCGTCCCTCTGGTCCATGATTTCCTCGCAACCAATTGAGTCCAGACTCTTGCGCCCAGCCCTGCCGATGCGTGCTCCACCTCCAAATCCACCATCCATCCATCCATTCATTCATTCATCGCTATCCTTCCCTTCTCCTCCTCTCAATTATTGCCTTCTCCCCGTTCCTTTCTCCCCTTCTCTCTTTCTCTCTCACACAACCCCTCGCTTTCTCTCGCTCGTCCACTCCCCTCTCATTCTCACACTACTCTCACTCGTATTCAACTCATCTTCTCTCTTTTCTCCCTCCACTTGCCTCCTTTCATCCCCCTCCCTTTTTCTCACGTCGCTCGATCTTCCTAACTCCCTCCCCCACGCGCACCCCCCTGCGTCCTTACCTCACATCTTCTCCATGCCTTGGCTGCCAGATCGCACCGGTCTGGCTGTGGCTGTTGATCTATCTTCAGCATGGTCCGAGTGCCACGCGGTTGTCGGGCCTGCGCTGACGCCCATCTTCAGGTGCGTGTGTGAGTGATACGAATCATAGTCGAATCACTGATGGTTCCGTGTTGGTCGTTGGCTTCATTCATTGTTTGCTGTCCTCCCCCAAGCATCGGGCCGCCCGTCCTGGCGTCTACTAGTCGCCATTCCTCTCCTTGTGCTCGACCCCTGAACCCTGTGTTGCACAGATGTTGGCTGCTGCTTCTTTGTCTGTTGCTGCATGCTTTGCCCCCCTAATCCTGCCCAGATGTCAACTGCCGACATTCCTTTCTGGACCACTCGGTATCCACCAGGCTTCTGCTGTTGCTGCATTTAATTCTCCGGGTGTCCGCCCCTGTGTGTGTGTGAGAGGTCAGGTTCTAACCGTCAGCATTGGCTCTCTTTTTAGTGTGACGGCAAATCCCCCTGTTACCACTGCAAAACTCGCAATGTGCCTTGTCTAAGTCAGACCCGAACCTTCAAATTTCGCAACGAAGTACCTGCACTCCAACAACGTTATCGCACTTCAATCTCACCGACTACTTCCACTACCTCTTCTACTTCCACCTCTACCGCGTCGTCGCAACTTGTCCCCCGCCCGCCCCGCGAGAGGGACCCGCCTTCTCCAGGTTCGGCCCGCGGGCGCGACGTGCGATTCGCCCCGCTGCCGCTGTCAATGGACGAATCCGTCTCGCCATCTCTGACCGTCACTGCGGTCTCCGCTCAACAAACCCAGATCTTCACTAATTACGTTCTCACTGCCTTCCCTTGCTTCTTTAAATGCACTGAAACTCGCGTGCCCGTCAATTGGGTCGAATATGTCGACCGTCGACGTGGCGCCATGAACTCATGCTTCGACTGGGCCATCCGTGCCTGCACTTTGTCTTATACCGCCTCCCTCTACGATATCCCCGAATTCAATGAAGTCGCGCGCTCCTTTTACACCCGCTCTCTCGGCGGTCTCGCCGGCCTTCTTGCCGACGAGTCGACTGCCAAATCCGACGAAGCCCTCTCCACCGCAATCGTGCTCGCTGTGTTCGAAAAGCACCACTGCACCGGCCCAGAGGCGTGGATCCACCACGCCCACGGTATCCGCGCACTGCTGAAACTCCGCGGCCCCAAGGCCCATCTCTATGGCTTCGGTCGTGCCATGTACATCGTCTACCGACCGATCCTTGTCTCCGCTGCCCTCATTGAGGGCGAAGCCTGCTTTCTCGAGGAGCCTGAATGGCAATTCCTCAACGAGCAGATCTCCGACGACAACGCCAAGCTGCCAGATTCGTCATTGTATACGGACGTCGTCGACCGCGGCCTGCGCGAGATCATAAAGATCCCCGGTTACGTCAAACGCGTCCGCGATCTACTCTCCCTGCCCTTGACCAAACGGGCCAAGCTCGAACCCCCCTTGCTGCAAAGCGTACAAGCTACCCGCGCTGCCCTGCGCGGTATCCACACCGAGTTCGGCGTGTCCATCTCCATGCTCCGTGCCGGCCACAGTCAGCCGCGCGGGTTCATCGGACCACTGCCACAATTCTTCTTTGAGGGATATTCGGCGCATGTGACGCGGGGCGTACACGCCGGACTCACCATCCTGAATTACCTCGTCATCATGCTGGACCCGAGCCAGCGTGAAACCCTACAGAAAGAAGCTCGTCTGCTATCCAATCCGCCATCCCCGGAGAGTGTGGTCAGTCCGGCGTCGGAGTACAGCTCCCCGCAGACCCCGTCTAGCTCACCGGGACATCCCCAGCTCGTTGTGGAGTCGCTTATCACCCCGGACTATAAGCAGGGTCCGACGACGGATTGGATGGATCAGTTGACATCGTCAATGGGAATGGACGGCGTGCGGGTGCGTATTGTTGATTGATTTGAAAATTAGTCCATGTATAGCGCGTTTGGAGTTGTGAATTGGCTTGGCGTGCTTGTATTGAGTTTTGGGATGGCTTGGTTGACGGATATCTAGATACCCATTGATTTGTTTGACGAAAATGGGACATGATTCTGCTGGATTGGATTGATGTGTATATGCGAAAAAGTAACGGGTTGGTCTACTGTAACAAACGAATGATTGATTGCATTGGCCAGATTTTCAGGAGTTGGGTGTATATAATCGAAATACTAGGAATATCACCATCTATATTTACTTGTTGATCTATAGCAGCGGAGAACATATTCGCCCACCATGAACCCCCAACCAATTTACTGAATCAACCCTACGCACAAACCTCCCCAATCTCCCCTTCATAGAACTCCAACGTCCTCCACCGCGCCACACTTCCCTTCCCCGTCAACACAAACGGCTTCTCCCTGCTCGCCACAACCACCCTCTCCATCCCCAACCTTACACACTCATGACACCGTCCATTAACCCTCTCAATATACGGCCTCAACGACTCCACAAACTCCCTCCTCTTCCGCTCATCCTCTACATCCACTCCCTCCACAGCCTCAACCACCAACACCGGCCTATCCCTTCCATGTCCCCCAATCAACGCATTCTTGACCCCCGGATGCGCTACAATCTCCTGCTCCAACAGCGCAGCATTAACCCCGTCCCCGTGCGATAAGTACACGTAGTCATCCACGCGTCCGATAATCTTCCATAGTCCCTTGTGGATCGGGTGTTCTTGCCATAGATCCTTCGTTTCGAAGCGCGTGAGGTCCGGGTACAGTTTGAAGATGGGTTGGAGGGCGCAGGTAGCGTCGTGGATGAAGACTAGTTCGTGCAGTTGGGATTCGGTAGTTGAGTCGTGGCCGCGAGGTTCGAATACTACCCCTGTGTGCTGCTTGTTGAAGGTTAGGTAGTCCCATGCGTCGCTCTGGTAGGGGTGCAGTTCCGTGAAGTACCCGCCGGATTCGGTGCTGCCGACCCCTGGGATTACGGGGACGTGGGGGAGTAGGAGGGAGGCGGTTTTGCGGGATAAGGGGGCGCCGGCGTAGTGGATGTAGTGGAGGGAATGGAGGGCGGAGAGGCCCTCTGGGGTGAGGGTTAGGGCGTCGATTAGGGACGGGGGGAACATTGCTGTGGTGATGTTGCCGTGCTGGAGGAGGGAGATTATGGTGGAGGGGCTCGGTGGCGTTGGTGGGCCGATTACGGCGGTCATGTGGATGAAGGTTGTCATGGAGAGGGAGAGGGCCATGCCTACGAACTGTGGTTCGGGGTTGAGTTAGGGATTGGGGTTGATTGGGGGATATGGGGGCGTACGTGGAGGGATGGGAGTGGGGTGTAGCAGCGGCGCTGGGCGTAGTGGTGGATTTGGGTCTCGCCGATGTCTGGGAGTGAGGCGACAATGTCTGCTCCGGCCATCATTTCGTGCGTGTAGGTTACTGGTTTGGGGTTTCCTGGGGGTGTAAGTATATTGTATTGATTGTGAGTGGGAAGAGGGGAGGGGTTCACCTGTTGTGCCTGATGTGTGGAATACTAGCCATGGATCTGCTCTACCTTCCTCGAATGTCTTGCTGTAGTTGACTGGTTCTGCTTCTGCTTCTTGCATGAAGGCTTCGATGTCTGGCACCGTGACTGTTTGGATATGTGGAGCTGCTTTTAAGATCTCTGCAACAGGCGCTTCCATTGATGATGGTCTCAAGTAGACTGTGCACCCTTTCTTCTCCAGGATGTGCAGCTGCGCTTCCGCTGTAACTAGTGGGGAGGGAAGGACCATCTATGATATGCTCAGAATGAAAACTTTTGAATGTCGGGGGATTGTAACGTACCACCTTCTGCACCTTCGCCGCTGCCACTGCCAGAATCTGGTATCGAAGATCCTTAGGTCCAGCATAGGCGAAACACTGGAATGGCTCGGACGTCGGAGGCAGGTTCTGCTTCAACCAGTGGGCTGCATGGTTGGCCGCGTTGTTCAGCTCCTTGAAGCTGATGTCGCGAAATCCCTGTGACAGGTCCTGATCATTGATCGGTACGGAGACCCATGCTGGGGTGTTGTTTGCTTTGGCTCTGGCTTCGATTACGGAAGTGAGGATGCGCTGGCCGTGCTCGACTCCAGGGAGAGGGAACGGGGATTGGAAAGAAGATGCCATTGAGTATGTGCTGTTATTAGCGTTTGGTGATAATTATCTACAATTGATGAGATACTGATGAAAGAAGAGAATTGGCAGCCTGGAGACATGACTGCGCTTTATATTTCTGAGCACCCCGCAGCCTTATGGATGAATGAAGCTCCGCTAGCAGGTGTTAGTGCTCGCATTTAGACACCTAGTAAGCACTAAGGCACGCCCCGTCGTTATTAGCATGTCAGCCCAGACAGAAAAAGCTGAGACTTCGGCAGATTTGTCCAACATTTATCCGTGTCATCGTCATCAACTTGAACGAAGAGAGCGTGAAAAAGAGGGAGTCAGACTGAATCCCTTGTATGACAGGCTTATATAAGCCATGCAGGGATGCGCGGTGACAGCTCCTTCTCCTTTCAGCTTTCTCACTCCATCATGCAACTTCCCTCGCGATCTACTTCCATTACGCTAAGTAAATAGAACATGGCTAAGCGACTCGCCCAATCACTTCGTGCATGGTCAGCGTTGGGGCGCAAGTCCCGCACTTCGTTCCATGGCACTGGCCTGGAGCTTCCTCCCGAACCCAAGATCGAAGAGGAGAAGGTTCCAGGCTTCAAGCCCAGTGCCTATTTCCCCGTTAAACCTGGTTACATTTTCAATGATCGCTATGAAGCTCTGACCAAGCTTGGCTGGGGAACGAGTTCCACTGTCTGGCTTGTCCGCGATCTCCAACAGTATGCCGCCAGCCCCTTCTCATCTCCACAGCGCTAATGCCCGGTCCGTACTAGATGGAAATGGCTACCAGAACGCTACCTGACATTGAAAATCGGCACCTGCAACTACGCAGAAGGCCACGAAAGTCATGAACTCAGTATGGAACAGTGCATCCGCGACGTCAATCCCAAAAATCTAGGCCACTCTATTCTGAGAACCTTCATTGATTCTTTCGAAGAGAAAAGCCCCAATGGGACACACATCTGTCTAGCCTACGAGCCACTACGAGAGCCCTTAACCCTTCTACAAGGCCGGTTCATCAATGACACATTTCCTCTTGACATCTTCAAAGCCTACATGAAGTTCCTCCTAATAGGACTCGACTACTTGCACTCCGAATGCAAGATCATCCATACCGGCTAGTACCACTCACATTCCCCACTATATATCCAGCAGCATCCTCATGATTTACAACTACATAGATATAAAAGCGGCCAACATCCTCACAACCATCGAAGACCCTTCAGTCCTACACAGCTTTGCCCAATCCCAACCATCAAAACCTATGTCCCAAAAGACAATCGGCGACTATACCATTTACCTCTGCCACAATAATTTCGGCCGTCCAAAATCCCTCGACTTCCTTCCAGTTCTATCTGACTTTGGATCCGCTCAATTCCAACTCGACAACGTCACAAACACCTGGCCCATCCAACCGGATTGCTACCGCGCACCCGAGGTACTCCTCGGCGCGGGCTGGTCATACAGCGCCGACATATGGAACCTAGGAGCAATGGTATCCCGCCCACCTCATTAACCAAACTACTACATACTAACAATGTGTTGACATACAGATGTGGGAACTGATCGAAGACAAAATACTCTTCTCCAACGCCCGCGACTCAAACCTAGGAGGCACCCCGGCAGCTCATCTCGCGCAGATGATAGCCTTTCTGGGCCCGCCACCTCAGGAATTGGTAGCCCGGGAGAAAGAAGGACTCAACCGAACATTCGGTATTAAATTACGGAATCCAGACGGAAAACTTTGTAACTCGCCTGCCGAGTGGTTCGATGGGCCTTTCTTTGACGAAAATGGTGAGTTGATACCACCCCTACCTCCTATTTACTACCCAGTATAGATACTATACTCACAAACCCCACCACCATGGCATATAGGTGAATTCCTACACAAGCACCTCATCCCAGAAAGCCAGACTCTCGAAGACACAGTGACCTGTCTCAAGGGTACAGAGAAAGACGAATTCTTGGCCTTCGCTAGGAATATCTTGCAATGGCTACCTGAGAACCGGAAGACGGCCAAGGAGTTGGCTGAGGATCCGTATTTGAGTGAAATCATGATAACAGTCAAAGAGAGTAAGTCGTGAGCGAAGGTATAGGCGTTGTTTTTGTACGATACGTAGTAGATGATACCCCTCTCCGCTCTGCTTGTTTATGTGTAATATATGGTGTATATAGAATAGAAATCTCAGCTCCATCTTCCATGGAATAGATTTCAAACTACACTCAAGGAATCTAAGAAAGGACGCGCAATGCTGTTTATACTTACGGGCGATTGATGGTCCTATCCTTGTTGGTACTATATACTTACCTCTAGAAGTAATCAATCAATGTACCCACCAAGCAACTGTATAATGAGTGCCTAAGGCCTCGCTTGTATACATTATAGAATATACTACCAATCAGCCCAGAAGTACACACCTTCCTCACCAAATGACACCAAGTAATACTAAATAACTCACTGCATACAACCAAAAACCGAAGCAGTTCTCTCCATCCATCCATTCATTCATCAACATACCAACAAATAACCTCAAACCGAATCAACAAACACTAGATGCAACAGCAGGTGATTAGAAACTAATAAAAAGAAAAAGAGAAGAGGAAGTAAATAAAATGACAAGAGTGGGATTCGAACCCACGCCATCGAAAGATGATCAGGAAGCTTTAAACAAGCTGATTTATCTAGGTGGACCTAAACCTGACGCCTTGGACCAACTCGGCCATCTTGCCTTTTGTTTTCGTTGGTGGGTGGCGATTGGTGCTCACTTATTTGTGGAAGATTATTTCTTGGTATGCGCCTAAGCATAATATTGGGATATAGTATAAATGGTTTGCTTTTCGATAATTTCTTTTCTTGTTTTGAACTTTGAATGTGATTACTCGTTTTCGAGGATATACCGCCGTAGTGAGCTAACACTATCCAGTTCCTCGTTTTCCCGCTGGATTACCACTGAACGAGCCTTGTATTTAGGGTCGCTCAATATCCGTTCTACACTCTCTTGGATGGTCTCTGGGCTGGGAGTATCAGTTCGCAGATTGATTCCGATTCCGGCCCATTCTCCGCGCATGCATACTTCGCCTTTGTCTTCTATTTATTGTCAGTGATTAGGTGTCTCCTAAGTTGAGGGAGTACTTACGAACTGTCCCGGCTAACACCATGGGCACCCCGTTCATCACGCCATGCATAAAGCTGCCATACCCGCCGTTTGTCACGAAGACATCAACGTACGCAAGCACCGCATCATATGAGAGATAATCAATGACTTTGGCGTTGTCGGGTATCTTGTGATCCTCACCCAATACTGCGCCTTTCACTCCCAGCACGCCGATGACCATGACATCTGGTCGGTCGGCAAATGCTTGTATGGTGGGAATGAGTAAGTTCTTATAATAAATTTTGACAGTACCCTGCGTAACGAAGACAACTTTCTTCGGGTTCGCTGCGAGCCTGTTCGTCTCCAACTCATCCCACCATTCAGGCAGGGGTGTGGATAGGCCGGTTTTCCTGCATGGTGTGCCGCCAATGAACCGGACTTTCGGTGAAAGGTCGCTGCGCGGGTACTCCAAGCTTGGGGAACAGGGCTGCAGGAGGATGGTATGGGTGCTCCACAGGTCGAATAGCCACTGGTCTACTTTCATGGTTGCGCCAAGCGATGCATACACGCTGTTGCTATGGTCAACTAGCTCATCGCGGATAACTTTCTCGGCGGCGTACAACGCAGCGTTGCGGGCTCGGCCGTCGTCGCTGGAGTCGGGAGCTAAACCGCTCCCAAACGGTGCTGTGTCGACACTTGTGACAAGCAACGGTGTGGTGGTGAATGTAAGGGTCTTGGGAAATTGCTTGTAACCTTTGGGTGGAGGTGCACCGAGAAGGTATGGCCAGGTTCCCATGTAGCCGAGCTCTTGGATGAGAACGACCTCACGATTTGGGTGCTTTTCGCGGAGAGTTTCCAGAACGGTCTGTAGTGACTTCATTCTGGATGCGGTCAAGTCGATGAAAAATGTCTTGAGACCCCAGATAATGCGGGCGCTGCGATCAGGAATTGAGTCCAGGTAGTCTAGGCTCTCCTGGGAGTATAAACGTTCTGTTGGGTAGAAAGTGGCGCCGGTTTTGCGGATGAGGGTTTCGAACTCTGGACCACCAGTGAAGGAGACATCGAAGCCTTGTTCGGTCAGCTCGTTGGCGTGAGGAAGTAATGGGAAAGTATGCCCCGTTATTGTTGCG
The DNA here is from genome assembly GCF_003184625.1 of Aspergillus neoniger CBS 115656. Lineage (NCBI taxonomy): Eukaryota > Fungi > Ascomycota > Eurotiomycetes > Eurotiales > Aspergillaceae > Aspergillus > Aspergillus neoniger. The sequence continues at coordinate 874,478 of NW_020291131.1, forward strand.
CAGGCAATGACAATAAGTGGCTTCGAGGAGCGATCCTCGGTTGCCGTTGCTTTGCTATTGATAGTCATGGTTCTGGATTAGAATCAAGAAAATACGGCGTAGGAATCTGCCGGCCTTTCCTGAAGCACTATGTGGCTGAAATGGCTGTTCCCAAGGGTTTGGCGTGGAGATAATTTCAGCGTAGCGGTCTTGGTGTGGAAGTGTCGCATCAAATTGCAAGGGTCTTCTTGCATACTCCTTCAAGAGACCTTCAGCCAGCCGCGATGCAACTAGTGCGTGGATCTGATGTATGTGTTGTCAGGATGCGCGATCGATCTCTCACATCTCGTCTGGTGTGGGGTGTATCGACCAATAAGCACTGTCAGTCCAAGGTTCGATAGAAAGGCGAAGCATTGAATCCCGTGTAAGAGGTATGCGGGCCCTCAAAAGAGTGAAAAGGAAGCTGTCAGTGTGTGAGCAGGTGGTCCCTCTTGTCTAAGCACATTCCCCATGAGCGGCGCATGCGCACAGGCTCATTTGGCCTACTGAATCCTGTATCAAGGGAGGACATGTTGTTGACATTCCTGTAAGCGAACCGACATGCACATGGACGGGCAAGGGGATAAACTTTCGATGGCTCTGACATGACTCCATTGTAGAGCTTAGCCGGAGGAAGGGAGGAGCGAAAAGTCGGGGAAACAAGCGATGGCGATATCACCTGACTGAGGGCCTCCAGTGCGTTCGAAGGGATGACTTCACTGCTCTATGGCCCAGGCCCAGAACACTAGCACAAGCTTATTACTCACATACCACAGTAGGTAATCAGAAGGGCATGGAATGCCTCAAGATTTTGTGGCGGTGAAAAATATCTTGGAAGGGCTCATCTCTATCATGCATGTCATCACGTGGAAAGTTGGGATCCGGTCTGCAAGCACGGAACCAGCAGAGTGTGAACTTGAACCAGATAACATCGCACTAGATGAGAAAGCAACTACGGAACACCATTCCATAATCTAACGTGTCATTTCTATCATCCACCCACTGTCGCAATCAACTACTGCGGCCGTGAACACTTCTATCTGTCATGTACAAGGGTATCGGTGAGAACCATAGGCCTCTCGTAACATAGGCTGCGGACTCCGAATGTGCCAGATCTCAAAAACGAGGGGAGGAAATGGAAAGGGATAAGAATAAAGAAACAATCATGAAATAAAATATAGAACGCGTTCATCCAACGTCATGTCAATGACCGTACGCGAGGATATCGACATGTCAACAGGGCTTCAAATATTTTCGGAGAATGGGTAAAAGAGACAGCAAAAGAGAAATCGTGGATCATCGTCGATCGAAAAACCAGCTGGTACGCTTCCCAGTCTCCTGCGACTGGACTCCTGCAACTGGAGCACTGCTCTCGTTCCCTCCGCCGCCGCCTCGGAGCGGCTTTGCGATTCTCGAGCCGCCAAAACTGAAACCGCCGCTGCCATCCATACTTGGAAGACCCCTCGTAGAGCCCTGCTTCGCAGCTTCGAGTCGCTCTTTGACCGCAGTGAGTTGGGCTTCAAATCTGTATCATCATCTAGTCAGCAACCCGCTTTCGTGGTTTCATCAATGGAGTGGAGAGGGTCGTACCGGTGATTCGCTTGGGTGAGTTTCTCCTGGCTCTCCTGGAGCAGGCTCTCCAAGCTCGCAATCCGCTCGTTCCGGGCAATGAGCTTCCTCTCCGCAATAGCAACCTCCTTCTTCAGGCTGCTGTTCTGTTCTACCAGCTGCCGCTGCACATGAGTCAGCTGCTCCAGGTTGCGTTCCAGGAACGCCATCTTCTTCTGCTGAGCCCGGTTGTTCGACGAGCGGAGAACGTTGTTATACTGCTCCCGAGCATCGTCCAGCGAGATCTCAAGCTCCACAACGCGCTCGCAGCGGTTCTGGAGGTCGCGCATGAGCGACTTCTTCATGGCATCGAAGTCGGCAATCTGCTGCTGCAGGTTCTTGCCGGCGGCGCCGTTGGTCGAGACCCGGGATTGAGAGTCTGCAAGGGACAGCCGCAGCTTATCCAGCTCATCATCCTTGCGTGCAATCTCGTTCCTAAGGTCCGTGACTGCCTGCATTTCGGCCTCCTTCCGGGTCACGTACACCTTCTCCAACCGCTCCCGGATCTCCTCCACATCGCCCTCGCCCAGGTTCCGTTCCAGAAGGTTCTCATAGTCCCGCTCGAGATTCGCCAGCTTCTGCTCAACTTCCGCTCTACGGCTGTCCTGCAGCTCATTGAAATCTCCCCGGTCGTTCATCGTGAGCTCGGCTTGACGGATGAACCCTTGGGTCTCCAGGAGACTCGCCCGCAGCTCCATAAGGTCGTCAGGCGCGATCGTCTCGCCGGCTTCGCTGACCTTGTGCAAGGAATCGACCCGCTGGATCAAGTCCTGAAGCTTGCGTTCGTTATCGGAGAACACATCACCGCCCAAGTCGAACCCGGCCATCATCTTCGCCATCTTTTCGGCCTTCTTCTTCTCCTTCTCATCCAGTGCAGCGCTGGTCTCCTTGGCCTTCATCCGGACGTCGAGAAGCTGCTGCTTAACGTCGTCCAACTCAGTGGTCAACTCGGAGTTAGCCTCGCGGAGGCTGTCCATAGTGATGGCGGCCTCCTTGCTTTCGTAGGAGACCTTCTCCAACTGCATACGAAGCTCATTAACCTCGGTAGTCAACTTATCGTTGTCTTTGCCTGAGCGGGCGGAGTTCTCCTTCATGCTCCTCAACTCCTCCCGTGCCTCACGGAGACCTCTTTCGACGTTCGCAATGTGCGACTCCTTCTCCGCGATCTGGTCCTGGAGCTCATTTTCGCGTCTAAGGAACTCCTCTCTCTCGTCCTTCTCGAGAACAAGGCTAGGTGTACTAGAGCGGTCGCCAAGCCTGGACTCAGGACGAGGAGTCTCGGATCGAGGCGTGTCCTGGAAACGGGAGGGCGTGCCGGGCCGTGGCGCACGAGCCTCAGCCTTCGCGGCGCTCACAGCATCCCCTCTGGCGGGGGTCCAACGATCCTTGGGAACGGCCTCGCCACTGCGCCACACGTGTACTTCAGACTCGAGTTGTGAAATGTATGTTTCGAAATTCGTCATCTGACTTTGGGCCTTGCGCAGAAGCGCCTTCAGTTCCGAAGGGCTCAGCTCGGCGTTGACCTTCGCCTTGTTCTTAATTGCCTTGGCGCGCACACCGAAACGCAGGGTGGAGATTGTTTCCGCATCGTTGTAGCTGCTGGGAGAGCAGTTGATAATCAAGGTCGTTCTCGAGTTACCTCCCAAACTTTCTTGCAGGATACGAGTGAGCTTGGAGTCACGGTATGGGATATGCGTGGATTTGCCGTCCGTCAGCGCGTTAATGACCATACCAAGAGCACTCAAACTCTTGTTGATCTTCTTCGCTTCTTCGAGCGTCTGACCACTAGCGCCCGTCTTTCCAACCTTCTCACTACCTGCCAGATCGACCAAGAACAGCTGTCCGCTCTTTGCGGAGCCGGTCTCCAGGTTCTTCTGTGTAACAGTAATGACGAAGATGGAGTGGGACCGAGAGGATTCCTGGTTCATGTTTGTCGCCGCAACCGCTCTTGCTGTACCACCACGTCGCATGACTTCATACACCTCCTGCACGCTTGAGACGTACACCTCCAGAAGACCCTTGACATAGACACCTCTCGATTTCTCCTCGTGAACGGGAAGGTTGTCGTTATGCGGCACCAGCAGATCTCGAATTCGTTCCATGTAGATTTCCATGTAACTCACGCGGACGGTGTACTCGATGTTGCTTGGGCTTGTGAGGATGCTGGCGAAGATCTGCTCGACAATGCGGGGAATGATACCCTTGCCCATATCATCGTCGATATCCGAACCCATCATGGTATAAGACTTTCCCGCACCCGTCTGACCGTAAGCGAAGACCGTTCCGTTATAACCATTCAGAATATCGTCGACGGTGGGCCGAATCGAGAAGTCGAAGATATCTGTTTGTTTCGAGTCCATAGGAAATACGCGGTCGAAGGTGAAGGCTCCAGAGCCATCACGGGCCTGGACTGAGTTAGCTCACTAGGCGAACTTGCCTCCTATGCCAAAACCCCGCCCGTCAAGAGAAAAGCTCACATTAACGTAACATGATTGCTCATTTTCGAATTCAACAATCGGCTCTCCTCCAGAGGACAACTCAACCTTGTTTTGCGGTCGGAACCTCGCAACCACTGTGTGCGAACCGTCAGTCTTGGATCACCACCAAACGCAAAAAAGTATACGACGCGGCGGGGAGTTGATGCGCACCCTTAATGGTGTTGTTCGAGCCGTTGGGGCCAGATGACCTGTCAAGCGAAACAAATCAGTCCTAACCGCTCCCACGGTCAAGCGGTGAAGCAACGAGATACTCACGCCATGTTCAGTCTGACCCGAACAGAGGGAAAAAAAAAAACCGATGAAGACGAAAGAGGACAAGAAGGAAAGAAAGCCCCGAGAGGAGGGGATTGAGTGAGGGGGTAACTTCGTTCAGATCAACAATGAGGCAAGTCTGCTTTGGAGGGCCAGGGTCGGTGGGCGGTGTTGTTTGGGTCAGGGGTCCACGTGCACTAGACCGAAACGAACGTGTGCAATAAATGCGCTATCGGCAAGCCCCAAGAATTCAGAGAGATCGGGCAATAAGTAAAAAAAGGGCCCCAGCACCCATGAATCGACAACGATAGTGGGTTGTGACGTGGTCTTGGACGGGTCTTCCCTGCCTAAGGTGGGGGGGGGGGGGAGGAGCAAAACAAGTGTATGTGTGTGGTGGTGGTGAGTGTGAGGTTAGGTATGCAGCATTGTTATGGGAACTCTGGAAGTGGTTCCGGTGCAAAGTAGGCAGGCATCTGGCTCTTCCCCCCCCCCTTCCGTTTTAGAGTGTTCTTGGCACCCGCCTAACCATCCTCACCAGTGCCGCATGTCCATCCCCGCCAAACATGAGGAATGTTACATGTAGTCATTTGAGTGCTGTACCTGCCTTACGGGTCGGATCACGGGAAGGGCTCATATGAGGGGCTCGGGTTGAAAACTAACTGGCCTGGGACAAGAAAAAGCCAACGCAGTGAGGAGATAAGAGTTATGTGACATGCAGCGAAGGTAAAACAAGAGCCCGACAGAGTTAATGCATTATGCAAAAACACACTGAAAATATGATGCAGCTATCCACAATACCGAATGAAATATTAAATGTACCAGGCGCCAAAACCCCACGCTGTGCACGTCATCAAATGGTGTAGGACTCCCATCATGCCAAAAGGTAGGAGTCCCCCCACAAACGCATGAAACGGATCACAGCAGCTTGCCGTTAGCTTCCGTCGCACCGAAGACCGACAAGTCTGCTTCATCATAAACATGTGCCCCAAAGCGACCCAAAACCCATAACAATAACCCGCAGCATCTCTACGCTGATACTATCCTAGTCTTCCCAGCTCTTCTCGACAGTCTCGCGCACGCGCTTGATGTACTCCTTTCGATTGTCTTTGTAAAGGTTTGACGCTTCTACATTCGCCGGAGATGATGTGTTGGGATCGTTCAACAAACTACACGCAAGTAAAACACTCGTTAGCATGTTTTGCGTTTCATCTTCAGCTTCACCTTGACTACAAGGGTTCGTACCTCTGAATACTGGTCAGGATGGCTGCCACGTCATAGGTTGGGCTCCAACGGTTCTGCAAGATGTCCAGGCAGAGCTCGCCCGTACCGTAGACGTTCGGGTGGAACATCTGACTGATGAACTTGACGCCCGGAGGCTTGTTTGGGTACTGCTCCTCAAAGTGCATGACAAGGCGGAAAGTGCCATCTTCAAAGGGAGTATCGGCAGGGCCGATGATGACGGCGTTCCTAAACGTAACAAAGATTAGGGACTGAAATGGCCGTCATTATGTGAGACTAGATCAGCTTACCAGGTCATGACATTGTCTGCCACGGGGGATGCAGAAACTCCAGCAGGGGGGTCAGTTTGCATACGCTGCGGAGAAGAATGTCAAGTTAGCTCTTGCAACCATTAACTGTATCCAATGACGGGACATTTTAAGTGTCCTTCAAGTATATGAACCAGACGGGAGGTTGAAAAGGATGGGAAAGTAAAAAGTGATAAAAGAAAGAATCATAGATATGATAAAAATCAAGCTCAGAACCATGCTCGTGAAAGTACGCACCTTGAAGTCGCGCATAAGACGACGGCGGGCAGAGGTCGACATTGCGGCGGGGTACTGGCGATGTCTCGGGAGGGAGCTATCGAGATAGTAGAAAGAAACAACGAGAGCCAGATAGCTTTGGCAGTGATCCGTAAGGTCAAGTGCGCAGTGACTGAATGATGGGGGAGGGGAAGGGGGCACGAAAGTCCCAGGTGAAGGCGGAAGAAAGAGAAGTTGAGGTGTGACGAGAGTGGGTGGTGGAATCCAAGAGAGGATGATAGCCACCTCGGGAGGATGAGCGTTGATCCAAAGACCGGCGAGTTGGGCCGTGCCTCCTCCTGAGCGCCGTTAGTCAGGAATCCGTCTACTTTGTACTGTTAGCTGTTAGTAACTCTCACTCGCCGCCCGCCGTTGTTGGGCCTGCAGAAGCCCACTGCTGAGTCTTAGCCTATCTGGGAAAAATCTCGGGGCGCCACTAGATTAGGTAAGTTACCACTTGCATCATGTGACTGCACGGCACGTTCCACGGCCCAAAACGGGGGACTAACCTAAACGAGCATCTCCATAGAAGAGCTGAGCTCTTCGTTCTCCAACTGATGCAGTTGACTAGCTAGCTAGCTCATCGCGGAGTTCCCATATCCATACATAACACGACTTTAGGGACTGTGTTTTGTGAAGACTGCCATGAAGAAAAGGGAGTATTCAACTTTATGAAGAAATGTCTGGTCCCTTAGAATTACCGCTTTTCCCTTCTTGCTATGACTGTCTCTCGTGGTCGGAAGATGGGGAGCTCGCGATCGCCGCTGGAGACCACGTCCAAATCTTAGTCAGTGTTAGCATCCCTGCCATCCAAGCTCATGCTTATATGGACTAGACTCCAAAAAATGCAGCTGAACGGTTGGGTCATGACACAAGTCAATCTCCCACAAATAATTGGCATTCAGTTCGCTTCCGTGTCAATGTTTTCACGAACAATGAGTGGCCTACGATCTACCCCCAGAATCGGGATAATTTCTCTCTCGGGGCCGAACAGTCCCTCAGCAATGTAGTGGCATTGGCCTGGTCCCCTCCAGGGTTGGCTAAATATCGACGTTGTGTTCTCGCGGTTCTGACATCTAACCTACTGTTGTCGTTGTATGAACCTGTCGGTTCTCAAGGGAAGTGGACTCGGGTTGCCATACTAAATGGCGCTTTAAAGACCCATTTCAATTCTACTGTCCAGGAGGATGGCATGCTATTGCGGAAATCCAATATTCGTGCTTTCGCGTGGTCACCGCCGCTTAAACTGCCAGCCGAAAGGCATATCACACCTTACTCTGTCCTACCTGCCGAGAGTCGCTGGGGATTTCACCTGCTCTCAGTCGCAAACGATGACAATGATGTTGTTGTGCTGAGAATCCACAGACCACCAACAGGTCTCGGTCCGCCATATGAAGCCGGCGTTTTGTCAGTCAACTCTTTTCAGGATACAAATGAGCATTATCCAAAGCTGCAACAATCATCTATTTTTTCTGAAATTTTGAGATCCAAAATCAAGATTCTGTCCATGTCGTGGGGCCCATGGTTTCATGCAAAGGAATCCGCGAGTGGCTTTCTCGCTGTCACTCATGGGACTGCTCTCAAGGTGGTTCATCTGGATGTGAAGGTTCTGTCCCCACCCCCCGACACAGGCTCACAGCCGCAATCCCAAATCAAGGCTATTTCCAAAGACATTACGCCAAAGTTCTACGAAGGCTTGAGTGGATATCACTTTACAGGGCCATTGGCATGGATGAATACGGTATGTTTCAGAAGCGCTACAGCTGGGCAGGCACTGACCTGCATAGGACGACTCTCATACTGTCTGTTTGGCTGCGGGTACCCTGGCAGGGCTCATATTGATAAAGGCGTCTAAAGAGCCCCATCAAGGCATTGATCCAAGCTCTGGCCAAGTGCGACTGCAAGAACTGTTATTCTATGAAAGCCCGGAAAATGATAGCGAAACGGAACCTCCTAGGCACCCAGAGCCAATATCCGGTAAGCAGTGCGCACCATCCGCCCCTTCGCTAGCTAACATCTGAAGCAATGATTGTTGCGATGGACACCGATTCCCAGGCTCCTGTACTTTATCTAGCAACGGCCGGAGGATTCACAGCAGCAGTACCTTTCCGGGATGGCGACGATGAATACCCGATTCATGCCGTCCCATGGAAAGACCAGCTCGATGATGTGCGTGAGAGGTATGACTTTGACCGCGATCTTGGAGGCCTAGCAGTTGCCCGGGCTTGGGGTATGGCTTTCTGCAGGGGAATGATCGCAGCTGGTATTACCGTACACCCAGGGGATATGATAGAATATCGCACAGCAGCGGAGGAAAGGTTAACAGTCATAATGTCGACAACCGATGGTTCTCAATCTGACGGACTCGAATCTCGGTCGGTGTCGGACAGCTCTTCCGAGTATCTTCGCCAGCAGCGAGAGGCTGCTTTGGGATACATTCTACACTTCGAAGACAATAATGAGAACCGACAACCGCTGTCTTTGAGTATACTATACGCTACGGCCTGCTGCACAATCACCGATTCAAAGAACGAGGCTCTACTGTCCCAAGCTCACAAAGTCTTGGTAAGGCTGGCAACTATCACGGGTGTAGACCTGAACGATGAGCTTTCCAAGTGTACGGCTTCTAGGACGACGATCGCCCCCAAGCCTGTCGAGATGCTTGATGGGCCTGGCGGCCAGATGTTCGAACGATGCGAGATCTGCAGCGCTGGGATCGCATGGTATTCAACCGAGGAAGCCCAATGTGCCACAGGCCACATCTTTGGTATGTTCGATGCTGCACTCAAGGCGTTGCAAGAGGACACAATGCTAACTCTTCTTCCCGTAATAGTTCGCTGTAGCCTGACGTCATTGGCCATTCAGGACCCCGGATCTTCCAAAGTCTGCTCCTCGTGTGGAAAGGAATATCTGGATGAGGACAGTGTAGAGCCACCTGAATCTGACGTATCGTATACCTGCCGAACGCTCTTCGATGCGTTCGACACGTGTGTCTACTGCAATGGCAAATACCGTGCTTGAGGACATGCTCCAGGTAAAGTCCGTGTGGTTTGGTGTCTGTGCTACGCCAATATTCTAATATTTCATTATACAGTAAATAGGGTCGTCACTTGCTATTCAATTATACTAGGCCTAGCAGTTTGCCGGCCACGGGGTTCCACTCGTCATCCCACCGACGAGAACTCTCCTCTCGCGCCCCAACACGAAGCTTTTCGAGTGATTCCTGGTTTCCAAAGAGTTCAACAAGGTGTTCTACAAGCTCATCGGAGCTTCCAAAGCCTCGTCCATTACGACCTTCAGTGACCAGCTCCGGCCACGCCTCGAAGCAATTCCAGCCAACGACGGGCAGACCGGCACCGAACATGTCGACGACTTTCATGGGCAGATCGACTCCACTACTGCTGGTGTGCAGGCTGACACCCAGCGAAGCGGATGCCAACAATCGTGCGTAGTCTTCCATGCTGAGCCACGCGGTACGAATGGTGGCCTTTTGAAGTTTACCGTTTTTCTGCAGATCGGCAATTTGTCTCAGATACATCTCGCGCTGGGGCCCTTTCCCCGTTATGATAGCCAGAACCGAGGGTAGTTCGGGATTTGACGTCTCAGCCAAGTCTGAATACCGACACAGAGCTTCTATGAGAAGCGAGAAGTCCTCGTCCGCTGTCCAAGAGGTCGAACTGACCAGAACTCGAATATTATCAGATCCAATCATCGGCCGGACAGATTCCGTCTCCGACAACGAGCGCAGGAAGTCCTGGCGTACGCGATCGTCTAGAATGGGCTGGAAATGATCGGCTGGTCGGTCATGCAGCGGGAGAATGGGCGCCTTCAGCGCAAACTCGTCTTTCAGCACCGATGCCATGGCATTGGTTACGCACAAGTGCGCCGTCGCATATTGGCAGAAGATCTTCTCATATAATTTGGAAAATCTGACCAACGGGTGGGAGTCCCCGAGTTTGAGTGCCAAGATGGTGTAACCAAAGTTATGCCAATCGATGAGGAGCTGCGTGTGACGCAAGAAGCAGACGAGGGATGCGATCGCTAGCGTGGGAATAGAGGGCGGATTCTGCGACGGGCAAAGGTTCGACTTAGCGCTGCTTCAATGGAACAATGGATCGTGGACAAGGTGTGTAATAACCAACCTGAACGAGAAGCCATTTGGCTGGTTTTGTGCGATATGCCAAGATCCAAAACAAGCAGACGATTTGGAAAAGAACTTTCAACGGACCGAACAGTAGGAAGAGGATCTTGTTGCTTGTCTCAAGGCAGGATGGATGCGGCGGCAGGGGGACAATGGATATTCTCGGATGGGAGGAGATCTCGGGATGCACGTCGGATTCTATAGCAATTGATTAGTGTGGAACTTAAAGAAGAACAAGGGCGCAGTCTCTAGCCCACCATGGTAACCGATCATGTCCACCTGTCCACCATTTCTGGCAACACTGAGGGCATGGTACTGCATGCGCGGACTCCGGCCGATATCCCCTAACACGAGAATTTGAACAGTGGTCTTGGGTTCGTTTGCCGCATTTTGGCTAGTCACAGGCTTGGACTCATGCCGCGAAGGCAGCAAGAGAATGCCGATAGTAAGCGCCGTAGAGAGATAGAACGCGACGCTAATGAGTAACTCGATCATGGTGTCGGAGATTATGAATTGGAGGGATGAGAGAAGTTCAAGCGATTGAGTACAACAGCATTCTGAACAAATCGGTTGGTGGATGCAGCTCAGCGCAGGGCCATTGAAGGGCCAGTAGAACCAGCAAAGTAGATAAGAAGCACGGAGATAGCTCCGGGGGAGAGGATTGCCAGCTGTACTCCGGTTTGAACGGAGGAATCCTGGGCCGATCCCACAACCCCACTCGATGCCGCGTCAAAGCAGATCAAGCGCGCGGTTCGCTCTCGGATTGGTGAGATGCATGCAATGTGCCTGATCGTTGGTTTCAGCAGGCGAAAAAGCAACGAGGGATTCTGGCCTGGATGTTGGCCTGGAACAGATCCCCCCCCTGACCTCAGCCAGTCGTCCAAGGTACGTGGTTGTTGTTTGGGGGAGAGTTCCATTGCAATCGAGGCCGGACGATCAGCCTGCGGCCAGCCCAATCACGTGGCCCGGGGGTTATCGCGGGCAGCCGATCATTCAGTCGGCGGCGCGCATCTGGGGGCCATCCTCCCATCCCATCCCCATTCATTGCCACAAGCGCCCGTCCAAGCTGCCAACCTCGTTTCCCACTTACTCCCCGGCGCTATGCCACCTCGTCTGACCCAGTTCCCCGACCGTTCATTTGCATTGAGCTGCTAGAGCTCCAATCCTCCGTCAATCCACCTCCTTGCTCCCTCCCCCTCCGAACGCTCTCTCGCCTTGTGCTCCTCCCTCCGTGGTTAGTCGCCTATCCTCACACGAACCACTGGAGATCATGTCGACGGGGGCTCCCGTGTCCACCGTGGATACCATTTCTCAGGTACATGGTCTAGGACATTCTCGGGGTCGGGGTCATTCGCGTGCCTCTCGCTGGTCAAATGGTCCCATCTCCATCTCGGCTTCCTCCTTCGATGCCTCCTCGGCGCAACAACAGCCCCCACAGCCTCTACCGAATACACAACTCACCAATGGCCAAATTGTGAGCCCAACGTGGCTGGAACACCCTCACACACATTCACACGCTCACTCCCATTCGCATTCTCATTCCCATTCCCACTCTCACTCCCACTCAACTCCTACTGTGTGGGAACATGCTCATCACACGAGCCTCGGCTCTATCAATCACTCTAAGAGCGATAGCGTGACGGTCTTGGTTGGAGCTCAATCGGTCAGCACTTCAATCGACTCTCAATCGAGCACGACGTAAGTCTTCTTTGGACAATTCATTGGAATTCGATTCTAACGTTGCTCAGTCAGGAAGTTCTCTCTGGCCTTCTCCTCTCGCTGCCGTGGATCATCCTGTCCTGGTACCACCAACAACATGCGCTTTGGCAGACAACGCTCTCGACAAGCGATGACCCCGCTGCATCTAGCCCAGCAAACGGGGCCTTGGGGCAGGCTGCCAGCAAAACATCCATGCTGACCGCTGCTACAATGGTTGTATATGGGTGTGGGCAATTACTTCGATCCATCCAACGAGGAGGGAGTGACTCGGGGGTTACACTGCCTCATTTGGGCTCCAGCGCGGCAAGTGCTGTTTTGCTTCGGGTGTCTTCGGTCGCATTGCCGATATATGCGACATTGAAGGTGGGAGGGTTCCTTGTCGCATGCGGCTTGTTGCTTCCTGTAGCGTCAGGGTTGCCGACCGTCGTTCAGGGCTTTGGACTTCACAGCAGTGCACAGTCCCGGTTTGGCCAAAAGAAAGTGACGGTCATGCTTCTCATCACCCTTGTTGCGCTGAGCCTTTGGGGTATGAATGCGACGCGAGACCCTCACCCATACCTGGGCTATGTCGCTTTGCTCACCTCGGTCTTCGTTCTTCGGCCCCCTTTGGCTGGGGCTTTGTCCATTTCTGCTGATCTGGATTACTTGACGTCTAATGGCACAGTGTCCCAGAAGCAAGCTGAAAAGCAGGGCTCGGGAGCCATCTCGTCAAGTGATTCAATTCTGGCCATTCTTTCAGGCATTATCCTGGCACTTATCACTGTTGTTGTTTCCGGCAATGTGTCTCTGCAACCGACCAACATGCTGTACCAGTTTGCAGCTGCTGGAGCGCTTGCAACGTGCTTAATATTTGTTTCTTCTTCCCATCTACGCTCACCACAAAAGATAGGTCTTGTTATCGGAGTCGGAGCTGCCGCTCTCTTAAGCTCCCCGCCGCTGCAAGAGAAAACTCACCTGGCTTATGTAGCTCGTGCCATTGCAACTGCTGCCTCGTTCCTTGCTGCCAGATTCGACGACAGACAATTGCGCCTTTCGCAGCATTCTCATACCCATAATCACCATCATCATGCCCACTCTGGAGCTGATGCTACGAAGATAACGAGGCTCATCATCCAGTACAGCGAGCCTTATCCCCTTTTGTACAGTATTCTCAAGGAGAGCGATTCGCGACGCATCTTCTACTTCATGAGGTATCTCGTCTTTTGCCCTTGATCTATAGTAAATCGGGACTAACTCAACCAGTCTTAATTTTGCCTTTATGCTTGTTCAGCTGTCCTATGGATTTATGACAGGGTCTCTGGGTCTTCTTAGTGACAGTATTCATATGTTTTTCGACTGCTTGGCGCTCGTGGTTGGCCTTTGTGCTGCTGTCATGAGTAAATGGCCCCCGAGCTCTAGATTCCCCTATGGCTATGGCAAAGTCGACACGCTGTCTGGGTTTGCCAATGGCATCTTCCTCATGTAAGTCCTACTCAAGCATTTTGGATGACCGTCCTAACAACATGCAGGATCATCAGCATCGAAATCATCTATGAAGCCGTCGAGCGGCTTTCATCAGGCAGTCAGATGCATCGCCTCGGCGAACTACTGGCCGTGAGTGTTGCGGGTCTCCTCGTCAACCTTGTCGGAATCATGGCATTCGATCATGGACATGCACACGGCCACGATCACAGTCACGGGCACTCGCACGGAAACGAGAACATGCACGGCATTTTCCTACACATTCTCGCCGACACTCTTGGCTCCGTGGCTGTTGTGATCTCGACCATTCTCGTGCACTACTCTGGCTGGCCAGGGTTCGATCCAATTGCCTCCTCTTTCATCGCAATCTTGATTTTTGCCTCGGCAATCCCGCTTGTCAGCAGCACCGCGAAGAGTTTGCTGCTCACCCTTCCAGCTGACATTGAATACAATGTCCGCGAAACCCTTGCTGGCGTTAGCACTTTACGGGGCGTTGTCGGGTACACCGTCCCGAAATTCTGGCTGGACGATACTGGGAAGGAAACCGGCCACCACCACCACCACCACCACCATCATCACGACGACCATGCTCATGATCATGGATGCAACCACAGTCATACTCATAGTCACAACCATAGCCACGATCACGATCATGCTCACGACCACGGCCATACTCACAGTCACAGTCATGACCACCATTCCCACAGCCACGATGATCACGATCACGATCACCATGACACGCATACTCCCAACGTCCTTGGCGTAATTCATGTCATTGCCTCTCGCAGCTCCGATCTCGAAGATGTCCGCCAACGCACCGTGGACTACCTCCGCGAAAAGGGCATGGACATTCTCGTCCAGGTCGAGCGCGAAGGAGACGGCCGTTGTTGGTGTGGTGGCGGCGGGAATAAGCATTCTTGATTGATTGATTGCTTTTATTGCCTTGATTTCCTCCTTTTTAAATCCTTTTCTAATACATACTATTTGAAGCTCTTGGCTAAGCTAGGTAGATAGATTTGACTTCCTGAATGGAGTCTTTCTTTCCTCCGTGTATCTTCTATTATTTTCCTCTAGTATTTTCTAGGACGATGGGTATTTGTATAATAAACAATTGTTTATATGAATAAGTAATGTAGACTACTAGTCATGCTTTATATCTTTATACAAAGGTAGTCAGTAGTAATGAGTACAGACTTGAGATTATATATGTAAACTATAGTCATTAAAACCCGAACTAGTAGTATCATTCACCCACTTCAGCAGCTAAAAGTAGTCTGAGTATCCATTCCACCATCACCACCACCACTGCACAAACCCATAAGGACTTGTGGGAGAGATCCTTTCAACTAATCAAATGTCACAAACATGCTCACTACTATTCGCTATGGCATGATACTGCCGTACACTTGGAGTGCCCGTAGCAGACATAGCATACCGGTGATTTCTGCTACTGGACGAACCTAAGGGTGATTTGTTACACTTGTGTTTCGTCACAGGGAGCTAGTACCACGGTGCTATATTAGGACTCGTATACCGCAGTGTATTTTATACGATAAAACTCGGTGATATAATTGTTGTTTTGGGATTGAATTGAAGATACTATACTCGATTATATCTCTCTGAGAAGCATCGAGAGATTGAGTCGGATGTTTGTTTTGGTTCTAAGATCGAGTCAGGTCTATGCAGGATAGACAATGACATGCCAAAGGATTCTTCACGGCCTCATAATCAGCCGAGGCTTCTTCTTCGGCCGGTAGCACTGCGTTGCACCCTCGCTCCAGTGATGTGCTGGTGTTTCGTTGCGGTGGGGGTGTAACATGTGACGATGATGGAGTGAGTGTATATAGTAACCCTTCGGGTGGTTTTGTACAGGTTTCCCATGACGAGAAGAAATTATCTGGTAGCACCCACCCCAACACCATATTCCTCTTTCCTCTGACAAACGCCCGCACAGTCTTTCCCTATGCCAGGTCCGGACCTCGCGCCATATCAAGATGAGGTCAAGAGAATTGGGTATGCAACGTCTTATGAAAGACAGACCGTCTTCCTGACGGGCAGCACGGGTTCACTGGGAGGATGTATTCTGCATAAGCTGGCAGTGCAGCTTCCGACGTGGAAGATCTTCGTCTTGATCCGCGGGTCGTCGGAGTTGGCTGTGAAGAAATGGAAAAAGACCATGCCGGATCACACGCAGGCGATTCTGAACTCGAACAGGATTCATTACATAGTTGGGGATATTAGGCAGCCAGACTTCGGGATTGAAGACGTGACGTTGAACCGATTGCGTGAAGAGGTCACGCTAGTTATACATGCAGCTGCGAAAATCAAACTAGATGCGAGCATCTCTGAAGCGCTGGAGAATAATTGTCTGCCCGCATTGGAGTTGGCTGCGATGGTTTCCCGGTTTCGCCGACTTAGGCTCTTCATCCAGATTTCCACGGCTTATGTGAACAGTTTTCTGCCGGACGGTTATGTGGGTGAGCGACTGTACCCCGTTTCAGACGACGACCCAGAGGATGAATTGGCAAGCATACAAGAAACTGGACAGTCGCCTTATACGGATCGATTTTCTTCGTCTTATACCCATGCGAAACATCTTATGGAGCGCTTGACGTTCAAGAGGTATCCTACGCTCCCGGTGTTGTTTGTCCGCCCGACAATCTTTGGACCGGCTGTCAGAGACCCATACCCACTGTACGGGCCCGAAGATTCGACGCCCCTGACGAAGTTCTCTACGTTATACTTTTCAGACCAGGGAGGTACCCAGATATGGCACGCCGCAGAGGGCTATAAGAGTGGTCAGAATATCTTGGATGAAATACCAGTTGACTTTGTCGCAAATGCGTGCCTTTTGCATGCAGCTGCTGGAACACGAGGGATCGTTCATATCGGATCGCAATTATATGTGAGCCATACGTTCGACGAGATCCTAGCCATATGCAGGGAAAATGCCCCGGAAGAGATTCGGCATGAGCTACCAAAGATAATATTCGTGCAAGATCGAAGTATCCCACAACATATCCTAGCAGAGCTTGTCAAGGTGGGCACCCGCAACTGGATTTTCGATTGTGGGCGATCATACTGGCTGAAACAGCTCGGGGGTCCTTTAAGCTTAGCGTTCTGTCAACATTATCTTGACAAGCTCTCTTCAGCACGGACAAAAGAAGCCTATGAAAAGGTGCTGAGAAGAATGGGGAAGCTTTGAAGAGGCGTCTGTGCCTTGTTTTGAGGCAGTCGTTTGCAAGACCTGTTATTTATATGCGACGGCCTTATTTGTGTTTAGTCTGTGCTGATAGATCCGTGTCAATCTGTACGCTGACCAGCGCCCAATATCATGAGGAGCTCTCGTAAGCATTGCCGGTGCGCAGCTCGAGTAGCTGTGAGCCCAGTGACCACGGGGTGAGAATGCAGAAACTGATCCAATATATGTTCCTCAAAGTCCTATCTTACGTTTCGGCCACTGCAATGCACCTTCCCACCGTATGTCGCAGGGACGGAGGGCATTCAGCAACTCGGAAACCAGAGCTGTTCCGGAATTCTTTGCCCACCACACCTTTTCATCAAGCTCCTGGAGCAGAACACCCCAGTGTATGAGGACTAGCAGCGCGAGAGGTTGACGGCATCTCAGAGCATGAACGAATTCCTTATCAACGGTTGCGACCCATGCGAGTATGGAAGCCACGTCTCGGGCATGGTTGTATCTGCAGAAACAACGGCGTAGAAGAGCTATTGCATTCTTGATGATGTGGTGTTGATCCGCTGTGTCAGGAGCAAGCATATCATTGTTCAAGGCCGTTAATCGATCCAGCGCAGCCTCAATTTCACTGTCTAGTATGGAAAGCTGATTTTCCCAGAAGCCTTTCCGGGAAGTAAACAACTTTCCTTGAAGCCAGGGACGGCTGATGGTGAAGATTTTACTGACTCCGTGCAGCAACTCGAAAACGACAATTATGTTTTCGGTCATGCTTTGGTTCTCTTCTCGTGCCAATTGTGGTAACTTTATACCAATAACAGTTGTGATTACTGAGTGAGCTAAGACTGCGTCACAGTTGGCTGGAGTGAGGTTATCAATCGCATGACGAAAAGGCGCAAATGCATGATTATGATACTCCAGAGCTGTGTCAATATAGGAAAGCGCTTCTGGTGGATCGAGTGTCGACGCGATATGGAGAGATGCCACCGCTAGTATCCCGCTCATGAGGAAGTCATGCTGCAAAGCTTTGCGAGGGATGACATACTGCCATTCATGGTGATCCGTTGGTTCATTGCATAAACTCAGATACGTCTCCGTGGAAAACTTGTGCATTAGCTCAAGCTCGCGCAGGTAAGCAAAGTTTGGCGGTGAAGACCCATGGCGGGAGACGGGCTGGTTGGCATGGTATGTTGCCTCAGAGGGTGCTACTATTGACTGCAAAGGAGCAGGACTTGTCGATAGTGTAGTCTCCTTGCGTGCTGCCGGGGTCTTAAAGTAAGTACATGCCAGCTCCCGGCTAATGCAATTGGAGCATGGCGGGCCTCGTTCGTCGCACTACAGCCGTTAGAACTTAGAAGAGCGCTGCGGGGATGATAGTGAATTAGACGGGTACTAAATAGTTCCAGAATTGAACACTTTCGGCTGTTCAATTCAGGCATAGCCCAGGAATGCGGGATATGAGAAGTATGAAAGTGAATGATGCTTACCTTGACGCGTCTCTTCTTACACTGGTCACAGCCATTGCGTGACTTGGTATGGGTCCTTCTAGGTGGCATTTCCCCTCAATTTATACCCACCGGTCTCATATCTTGCAACTTTAGCCCTGTTTTCGATAAAGAAGCATATCGGACGCTTATTTTGCCGGCGGATATCATCGTCCACTTAACGATAAAATAAATCGAGTGGATGGATGAGAACTACTTTGTACTAGTAAGCGGCTCCACGTGCTGACGCGGGGTGACTAATTCTCCGCGTCACGTGATAACAACCCATCAAAATTGTCCACCAGCGCAGATGTTCCATTAGGCTATAAGATTTCCTGGGGTCAATGCAAGCTGGGCACCGGCATGCCGAGAGCTGCTGCAACTATCTACAGAAAGAGTTGTTTCACCACTGGCTGTTTTGTTTCTCCAACCCAGCAGCAAAAGGGGCGCAATGACACAGGTGGAGCCGTGAGTCCCCACAACGGCCGCTATCAAGTCGGTTAAATGAATGCTTACTGAATCTTCTCCAGGCACGCTTTATCTCCATCGACGAGATCAATTCTGGGAAGAATGAGTGGGAGTTATTCAAACAGCTCGTTGATGACTAGGAATAAATGAGCCCTACGAACAAATCATGAGGATACGAGCTCAAAATGTTTCCTTGCAAGGAACAAAGTGCATGGCCGGAGGAATTCCCCCATCGGCGATAACGGTCGAACCAACCATTACAGCCGGTGGAGTAGTGCGAGAACGAGAACGAAAACGAGAACGAAAGCGAGCCAATCGGCGTTGTCATGCCATGGAATTTATACACGACCGATCCACCAGGCAGAGGACCGTCTCCAGAACCCGGCAAATCGGGATAAAGAACGGGTCGACTATAAATTTTATTCGACTGTCTTATATTAATAGGTCTGATCCCCATCAGGCTGACATACAATATGTGCGCGCATCTATCAGGGTCGGAGCCGGCGTCATCTTACATATCTGTTTCTTTCTTTCCCTCGTTTTCCTACTTTGCTTGCATATATTGCATGGTATATTGCATATAGACCTATACATAGCGGCTTGTTACTTTCTTTCATTTCTCCCACCTATATCAGCTATCTTTCCCTCCTCCACACCGATACACGACTACTCTTTACGACCACCAGGACCAGAGGACGACAACCTATCACCATGAGCATCACTTGCACGCACGTCACGCCAGAATGTCCCGTCACAGCGACAACATACGGCTACTACCCCAACCTAGGCGGTAACATCTTCTTCGCCGTCTACTTCGGCCTACTCGGCACCCTCCAACTCGGTCTCGGCGTCTACTACCGCTCCTGGACAATGATAATCGCAATGGTAATCGGCGGATACATGGAACTAGCAGGATACATCGGTCGAGTCCTAATGAACCACAACCCCTGGGACCAAGGCGCCTTCAAACTGCAAATCGTCTGTCTCGTCCTCGCCCCGACCTTCATCGCCGCCGGTATCTATCTCACCCTGAAACACGTCATTCTCTCCCTGGGCCCGGAATACTCGCGTCTGAAGCCCCAGCTCTTCACCTGGATCTTCATCAGCTGTGATGTCGGATCACTCATTCTCCAAGCCGCAGGTGGCGGTGTTGCCGCGGCAGCAGGCAGCGAGAACCAGAGTCTGCTGAAGGTGGGCGATGATATCATGGTAGCGGGTATCGCTTTCCAGGTGGGCACGATGTCGGTTTGTGGTCTGTTGGCGTTGGATTTCTTCATCCGTGTCGTGAGAAAGGGACCGGGTTTAGGCGGCGAGAAGTTCATTGATGAGAATGGAAACCTCACTGGGCCGAAGAACCTCAGGCTTGTTATTTGGGCCGGCATCGTGGCTTACTTTGCTACTTTGATTCGGTGTATTTATCGGTATGCCTGCCTAATACCTCCTTTTGTCACCTTCTCAAGCGAGGTACGTTGCGAGATGCTAACGTGGTCTATGCAGTATCCCTGAAATGGCCGGTGGATGGGGTAACCCGCTCATGCAGAAGGAGAATGAGTTCCTGGTTCTTGATGGAATGTGAGTGTGTCCCTTTCGATTATGGCTCCCGTCCCGTTCTATCTCGTGAGTACGGAAAATACTGATTGGAGTTATAGGATGATGGCCATCGCCGTGAGCTGCCTTACGTACTTCTACCCCGGATTCTTCCTGGAATCTATCCGGAAGGGGATGAAGAAGACGCCTAAGGCCTAATTATACATACAAGAGTCTACATTTTAATGTATATTCTGCAAGTATAGTACATACAATAGATACCCGTTTACTAAGCATCGTTGCAGTTATGAAAGTTACAGTTACTGCCGGTATCTCGGTATGGTTACACCAATATACATACTCATTCTAGTACTACGGAGGGATACTTCAGCGGCCAAAAGTTAGTGGGTCCGTGTATTTAGCCCCTATACCACAAGTATATTCACTGGGAAAGGAAACCCGCCTACACCCAAAAAGGATATACAACCAGGATCGAACAGCGCACGAGAAGAAGCATGCAAGGGCAACGAGTGCAATGGTAGGTTGAGTGAAAAGAACGGAAGGAAGAAAGGCAATACAAGTAAAGTAAGAAATGAAATTAAACTCCATCTTAGACCAATCAACAACGAAAAAAAGAAGAAAACTCCCCGCATCAGTAACAATAATTGTCAGGCGAAAGGGAAGAAAAATGGATATATCCCGTACGTAAGTAAATAGGTAGACCATCAGCCGAATCAACCGCACCAAGCGTCCTTCTATCATGCAACGAACAACACATAAAGAAGAGAAAACCCATATTGACCCATTTCCGTCTCTGTTCCATGCAATTCACATCATACCATGACTGGATGGTTTGACTCAAGGTATGATAAAGGTAAATAAGGGAAGGAGGAACTCATTTACTCCTCTCCCAGACTATCCCGTACGCACTTGCGCACCTTCTTCTTGAACTCTTTCGGGTCTTCCCGCCATAACCGTGCAGCCTCGACATTGGCGGGGCTTTCATCGTTGGGGCTGGAGAGCATGGAGATAACGGAGAGGAGGATCGTCTCGGGCGTTTGCACGGGGGACCAGCGCTCCGCGGCGGACTCGTAGCCGTACTTGTCTTCCTCTGGGGGATGGAGGATGGAGATGCAGACGTCACCATTGGGGTAAACTATATAATTGTCACAGTGAAATTAGTATCCTATGATTATCTTGTGCTCTGGAGAGAACTCAAGGGAGCTAGGAAGGTACAGGGTGAGGCGTACTGTTAGGATGGTACAGAGGCGTCTCGAACTTCATTTTCGGCGGCATGTGAGGGTAGTCAGGAGGAAACGAGAGACGAGCACGGAAGAAACCACCTATCATTCATTTGAATCAGTATGAGAGGCTCCTGAAGAAAATTTGGAGATGCTCCTTCAAGCTTTCTCCCACCCAAACTCTACACTCACCGCCATACAACTTGACATCATCGGAGATCATGAGCATGACCTCCCATTCAAAGACATTGTTATCGACCAATCCGCAGCTGATCCCGGGGATGTCCTTGTCCGATTGCATTTGCTGCAGTTGGCGGGAGAGCATGCGACCTGCTGCTGTTGTGGCCATGGTGGAGAGAGTATACCGGGGAGGGGTAAGGAGGGGGAGAGGAGGGGTGTTGAGCCGATAATACGATGAGGGGATGCAAGAGGGGTGGTATGGTGAGAAGAGAGGGGACCCTTGATAGAGCAGAAGGTGGCCAAGGGGGTAAAGAGTAGAAGATGAGAAGAAAGAGGAGAATAGGAGGGACTACTACCCTGAGGGTGATTTAACACAGAGAGCAAATGAGCAGGAGGGAAGGTAAGTAGACCGAGGGTCACGAAGAGACTGGCAGTTAGTAGTCTGCCGGGCGGTGAGTGGGGGCGCGGGGTGGGCTGCGATAACAACTCAAATGGTGCGCCTCGGTGGCGTTGCTCTGTTACTACTTGTAGTAAGTAGTAGCCCATGAGTACCTGGCGGGTATGGCCAGTCCAGTCTATGATATATGACTGGTCCAAGGCAAGTCGAGAATGGTGCAGCAGACCGGTAAA
This sequence comes from Aspergillus neoniger CBS 115656, assembly GCF_003184625.1. Classification (NCBI taxonomy): domain Eukaryota; kingdom Fungi; phylum Ascomycota; class Eurotiomycetes; order Eurotiales; family Aspergillaceae; genus Aspergillus; species Aspergillus neoniger. Next base: position 896,700 of record NW_020291131.1, read on the forward strand.
GATGGTAGTCTACCCTCCTGGGAACTCTCACTGTATTAATTGTACGTAAACTACTATAACGCTTACTCGTCCGGACCTCCGCAGGACTATCCCGACTCTCCCAAGTCCCCTCTTGTGTCACACGCCATGCTTATCCCTGCCCAATGCGACGGGAAGGGCAAACAAAGAAATATGGGCGATAGGGGTAGCTGTAAGAATGATCGCCAACGACTCATCCGTGCACGAGATGGCTCAATTTTAATCGCATTACACAGGTTCAAACTACGTCATGGATGGAATATGGATAATCATGTAAGCGCTATATCATCAAACACTAGGACTTATGTATAGAGTCATGCAAAAGAGCAGAGTCGTAGCTGATTGTTTTGGATCTGTACACACTTTTAAGGCATTCGGCTGTAGTTAAGCGTTGTTTCCAGCGAAGCCATAGGTGACCGCTCCAGCCCAAACCTGCGCAACCAGCAGAGTGGTGAAGAACGCAGCCACAGCTACCTCAATTGCGAACCCTTTGCCGATGGCCTTGACGAAGCGGACCAGAGCAGGCCGGTCGAAGGTCTTCCAAGCATCCATGATGCTCAGCTTGCCGCTGCCGCCGACAATGGCGGGAGAGACCTTGCCGCCGAAGGAACGGTCGAAAGGCACAATCGACTCATCCTCCTCAGGGAGCATAGACGCAGCCACGCGGATGAAGATGGCCCGGGCGGGAATAGACACCACGAAAGAGAGAAGGGCTGGCAGGGAGACGAGCGTAGCAGCGCCGGCGAGAGTTTTGGCTGGGGAGTCACCGCCGGAGGGGTTCTCAATGTTCTTGAAGCCGTTGCAAGCGCTGATCAGGATCAGGGGAATGTAGTATGCAGCATTGGTAACGGCATGTTCGAAAGCAACAACCGGAGCGATCTTCTTCCAGGCAGCGAAACCGGGGATCCGCTGGTAGAAACGTTTGGGAGAAGGCTCGGAGATAACAATGTGAACCCACGCCAACTGCAGGTTGGCCAATGCGACGCTGCAGATCATGCCGACAACAAACTGAGAGAAGAATGCATTGATAGAGAACGGCATCATGGAGAAGACCAGCCCTTGTGCAAGACCATAAGTGACGAGCATGCTCAAGCCACGGAAGCGGGAGAGGAAACCGGCACGGGCACGAAGGTGCTGGATCGTGGTGCGTAGTTTGCTGGTGATGGGCATCGGAGGGGGAGCTTCGATCACAGGCTCGGTATCAGGCTCGTTTGCATCGTCAGGCTTGTTGGCGTCAAGGTTGCCATCGATTCGGACGTAGACATCGGGGTTGGAATCCTCGATAGCGGCGAGGGTCGGGACCAGCATTCCATAAGTGTACTCCACCTGAGAGTACGTGTCAGTGCCCGTCAAAGAATCAGCTCAGAGGGAGTATGCAGCTTACCGAAAATCCGATAGCGATAAAGGCGAGGACGGTGAAGACAAACAGAGCTGACAGCCATCCTGCGAAATGGATGGTGGGTTGGTTCGGGGTAGGCTGCTCCAAGGCGGCCTCCACACCTCGACGGACGAGGGAAGAGATGGTCATGATTGTGTAAGAGTCAAGCGAGGGATACGACAGTCGAATAGAACTGATGGTTTTGATGGATGCGATAGAGAAAAAACGGCCAGTCGGATGGGAATGAAGCAGCGAGGATGAAGAGGAAGCAGAAGAATAAATGGGAGAAGGCTCGCCCTCCAGGATCAGGCGGCAACGAGCAATTGCAGGCAGTAACAAGGCTATTTTGGGACTAGCTACAAAGTAAATGGGCGGCGGCTCGTAATCACGCCTGCTGTGGTGGGGCTCCGCGTCACTATCCGCCAATAAGAAGGCTGCCGATTGTTGGCGCTACTCCAAGTCGGGGCTTTCTTTGCCCGGACGCTATCATCCCCCGATCCGAATGCAGTTCTTTCTACTACCAAGCACGCTACAATGGACCCTGGCTTCGCCGTTATCACGAACTGGTGTTAGTGTGGATTACCTGGACCAGTAACGAAAGACCCCCGGTGCAAAACCTGGCAGAAAAGGGGCACCTCAGCTTATCGTGTCTGGGATAGGGTGCACAAGTTGGCATATCCTTCTTCAAGCCTACCAAAACACAATGGGTTTCAGCCACAGCGTTTCAATCACCAATTATATAGGCTTGGCTTACACCAGTCAACTTAGATGGTTATATCGCTCGTACAATATTAATCTCCGGATTCACAGTCATTGACATGTTCTGACTGAAAAGGGCATCGCCAATACCTCAGAGGTGCGGATATTAACCGATGATGCGACAGCACCGATTATGACGCTGGGCAGGCACTAGCCGATTATTCTAGCGATTGAGAAAAGTCTCATTGAATCAGCGACATATTCACTTCATAAGCATTTCCCTAGCACTACTACAGACAATACATACTGCTTTGGTTCCCTCATTCAGCGTTGACGACCTCAGCAACGGATGGCAGGAACTAAGTGTCCATACCCCATGGCGCGTGAGACTATCTCAATTGTACTTTCAACTTATGTGTCTCCTTGTCATCCCGCTGCTGGGATCCTAGTCAGCTGGTAGCTACCGACAAACTGCCAAGCTTCACATACGATCAACTCAACCTGAAGATTGGGCTGATAAGGATAAGCTATGTGCGGAGGCCGGGCCGATTTCTCCACTCTAATGGTTGGAGTGTAGCTATAAAGCCTGTCTGGGGTTATCGGATTATATGCCGCTCTTTATGTGTATTATATAGCATCAAAACTGGGGTTAAAGAAGCACAATCAGGGGTCTACGTTGGAATGTGAGCATGATACTCAGCGCTATCTCCGTTCGTTCCCATTTTGGCCCTGAACAGATGGGCAATTGACAGATGCTTCTCATGGAAATGGGTGTATTGAGTTTGGGCAATTTCTACCCTGAGTTCCACTGGCCAGGTATTTGATCTGCTTCATTTGAATGCCCCAGGCCTGATCAATTCCACTCACAATGCTGAGAACCAAAAAGCGAAGTGTGCTTTTGACGGTTAGAAGGCAGTTCTGGACTCTATGCTCAACGGTTGAGAAGTTAATCATCAGAAGCACGTGGCCTTTGGTTCTTTCCACGAATGTTTTGGGCGTACACCGGAGTTGATGGACAGCGGAGACTGAATTTATGTCGATCACCGTGCTGGCCGTTTTGATGACCAGATTCATCCATAGAAGGTGTTTCAGGCACAGACACATATGCACCACACAGAATATAAATAGGGCTAGTCCTCACACATCTCCCGCCAATGTCTCACCATACTAGTCTCTAGAAGGACGCCAATCGGCCTATCTTTTTTAAGCTGTTGTTCGAAGAGACCCGTGCTTGACCGATCGGGTATAATATGCGAAAAACGAAGGACGGGGAAAGACGATCATCCCAGAAGTTAGATGTTGATTATTTTTATCAATTGCTCTACGGCTGGTGTCAAATTTCCCTCTCTGTTAATCTACTAACGGGCGAAGATTCTGAGACTATATGAGTCCATTAAACTACAATCTCCATAGCTGGTGGATGGATCACCACCAACTTACGTTTTTAAGCAAATGATATCGCCGCCCCGACTGGCTTCAGAGTCATGTTATTTTCGCCGAAATATCCCCGCTGTATGATATTTTTACCAACATGATATACCATCAGTGGGGGAGTTCCTACTGTGCCGGCTTTACTAGTGGCTGGGCAGTCTTGGTAAACACAGTAGCCTGCCCTGTTGGTAGCCCTGAGACGGCCGGAAGACCCTTAGACTTGCGAACCTGCAGCATTAGATCTTTTCTTGTAGCACCGTATATGTGAAGTTATCATGGGACATGAGTGTAATACTGTCAAGATTGTTTGCGATCTTACTGTACCAAATAAGCTGCAATATGAACTGCATGAAATTGTAGATAATATGATAACAGGGGATCACCGTAAAGGTATGGTTTTTCATTGCTTTTGTGATGAATGAGGTTGATATCCACATTGAAGCTTTGACTACTTCACAACGGACCAGTCACCTAGTACTACAGGTTACCCACTAGAATCACTCTCGGGCTTTCCCAAAATGGTCATTGAGCTTACAATGGTAACCATAAGAACCCAAGCCCTGTGGATATCCACGGACGCCCCTGAGCGGAGAAGATTTAGGTCCATGGCATAAATGTGCAAGCTACGTAGTGGAGATCCACCTGCTCAGTGCGTAGTGTTTGTTAATAACTTATTAAGTTCTCTTTGTCCTCCAAGTTCTCTCTTCCTGGTGGTTCAACTTCTGCTTTTCCAAACGTCTCACAACCCAAAGCCTCAATCATGTCGAGTAACTATAAGCTCTATGACTATGAGCCCTCTGTCGGCGCTGCTATTATCTATGCCGGGCTGTTCGCTGCAACCTCCCTAGTGCATCTTTTCCAATTGATCCGTAGGCGAACATGGTGTTTTGTACCATTCGTTATTGGTGGCTTCTGTGTGTTCCCTCATCCCTCTAACACTTCTAATACCTTGTTCCCTTTTAGTCGAGACATTCGGATATATCGCACGATACTTCAGCGCCAGAGAGACCCCCGATTGGACCGTGAAACCCTACGTCGGACAAGAAATGCTTCTCCTTCTAGCTCCGGCCCTATTCTCCGCCTCCATCTACATGATCCTGGGCCGAATCATCCGCCTCATCGACGGCGGTTCACACTCTTTGATCCGGCCATCATGGCTGACCAAGATATTCGTAACCGGCGACGTGCTTTCATTCTTCATCCAAAGTGGCGGCGGCGGAATGATGGCCTCTGCCAAAACCCCCAGCAAGATCTCCTTAGGCAATAACATCATTGTGGTCGGCCTTATCGTTCAGTTGGTCTTTTTCGGCTTCTTCATCATCGTCACTGTGGTATTCCATCGCCGTATGGCTGCTTCGCCGACTGAAGTATCTCTGGCTTTCACACCGCCCTGGCACACTTATATGCGCATTTTGTACACGGCTAGTGTTCTGATCATGATACGGTCCATCTATCGTGTGGTGGAATACGTGCAGGGCTCGGAGGGCGTTTTGAAACAGAGTGAGATGTTTCTGTATATTTTTGATGCCCTGCTGATGTTCTTGTGTTGTGTTTTGTTCAATGTCATGCATCCGAGTCGTATTCTCTCGGCTCGTCCAAAGTCTTATGGCAAGATGATGGACATGGAGGAGGATCAGGTGGAGATGCTGCGTCCGGGGCGATGAGATTTTTATGACCTTGTTTCTGCTTTGTCGATTTACGATTGTCTTCTTGTTTCTCTCTCCTATGTTTCCATATGATCATTAGATGTCATGCATACCGTACCATACATTCTCCCCCTATACGCCCTATTTTCTCCAAGTAGCACCCGGGATTTAGCTCTCTTAATTTACCGCTCTGTTCCAATCCTCTCCCTAGAAAGGGGAAATATACGAACAGACGGCCGCAATATTTTCCAGAGCAAAAATCTTTATTATCTATTGTAGATGCCTCGTCGTAGTCGTACCCATTTCCGTTTATGGTTAGAGCGTGATTGGAAGTGGAACCAGCAAAGTGATAAGGAGTTTAAACTCAAAAAGCTCTAAAATAATTACTTTGTCCTCGATCTAAACTATATGGAGATCAGGGAACTAATTGAGTATTGTAAAAGTAAAGTGGCAGCCTTGTGCTGTTATTTTTAGAAGGATGTGGGGTTTCAATCCGATCCAAAATGTACATTGCGCTACATTGCTACACCTGGATAAAAGTAATAATTAGTTGTTCAACTCAGTTCGATTCATTCCTGGTCGATGCCTCCATGGCCTAGGAAGACCATCGCTGCAGGTAAACACAACAAAAGTGAACCTGTACTATGTAAATGGGAAGACCACGTAGGCAGGAGAGACGACCAAGGATTGGGATTGGATTAAGTGATGCCTCGCAAAGAGTGTGGTCTTAACACAATAAGTTTAATTCTCGCTATGTCTCTTCTCTTCTCCCCTTCTATACATCCGTGGTTCCATAACTATCATAAAGAACGACAACATACAATAGTACACTCATCCCCTTAAACAACCTCCCCCTTCACTTCCTCACTCCCATAAGTATCAACTCCCCCATGAGCCTTGAAATGCCGATAATCCAAGACACAAAGATACGACAACAACCCCACAACACCACTGTATAATAACCTATTAGCACAACCCCCACCATCACAACCGGTCTTGGCCTTGGTCTGATAAAACTCACCACAACACCAACGCCAAAATAGCCACAAACGCACCCAACGCCTTACTAGCGACACTACGGCCGCCGCTCGCGCCCATGATACTTATAATAAACAGGGCGAACCAGAACACCGTATCGATGATATCCAGGATCATGTTGGCTTTGGGACTGGCCCATCGCTTGAAGCGGGCTTTGTAGGTTGTTAGGATTTGGTAGGTGAGGAAGAGGGCGGCTCTGAGGCACTGTCCATTCAATTGTGTGGTTAGTTATAATAGTATATTGAAATTGAGTGAATGCTGGTGATGGGGGAGGATTGTACCACTGTTATACCCCAGATATTGGTGCGAGTTGCTGGTGTGCCTGGGGTTGCTAGTCGGGCGATGATGAGGATGAAGGTCAGGACGATGAGGGATGCGATGAGGATGTGGAGACGACGTTTGAGGAGGGGGCGGGCAGATTTGTTGATGAGGTTGGCGAGGTTCATGTCTATTGTTTAGTGCTTGTTTCTCGTGAGAAATGGCGAGTAGTGCTGGGATGTAGTATGGTATGAGTAAGTAGTATGTGAATTGTGTTGTAGATGGAACATCCGAACTAGGACCATTGGAATTATAAACCATCTTCTTACATAGAGTGCTATTCGATTTAGTCTAGACTAACACTATGGAAGATTTAGGCATTTAGATAAGAACAAAAATAGCCCTTCACATTGAACTGTGCTTTGCATGAGGGTGGTTGGTTAGTTTTCGTATCAGTTACCTGTTGAAGATATAGATACGACTGCTGCCTTCATGCCTTAGTGCCTCGGTGCCTGTGGCTGACGGCAGGAAGAATTCGGTCACCTGACCGGGTCTCCCTTTCTTCGCATGCTCAGGGATAATATGAACCCATATATGAAGCGGAAGTGATGAGGTATTTTTGTGTATAGGACATTAGTTAGTGATCTGGCTACGAAGCTGTAGAGTTAGCGACTGCAATCCAGGGCCATGATCTGACTAGGTATTGGCGTTGACCTTGTTAACCCTTAGTATATCTAATTCAAGGCTATAGGTTAGAGCAGGAACTAGGTATAGCGGCATACTGGCAATGTCAATGTCGTATATATATTGTATTCTGAAAAGTATTTAATGTAGCGAAGTAGTAGTGGTCACTCTAAAAATCTTGCATGGATTTGTACCATTAGTGTCAAGGGCGTATGATGATGCGCATATATAAATATCCACACAGCCAAGACCACCATTAGTATCTACTCCTAGCTGAACTACTAATTATATGACAATAACCTTCTTATAATGACCAACAAGTACCCAATGTATTCCGTACACCATGCAGAACTGCATATAGGTCATGCTTGAAGATAAATATAGAAAGATAAGCCCTCCACTAGAACTTTCTATATAATCCGATCAACTAGTGACGGCATGTAGTTGAAGTGTATCGAGCTATAAATAAAGAGGACGAAATAGACTTTCTGAAACGAACATCTCCGCAAAGCCACAATCAGCTCAAGTCACAATGTCATCGAAATGCAGAAGTCTCGAGCTTATCGCGCATCCTTTGCGTGGATGCTTACCTTCCGAGGTCCAGTGCGGTGGATTGACTGTTACACATCACATTCTGATGCCACTCTGCATAGTCTACGTCACCACATCATGATACCCCTCCTTATTTCAATCTATAAGCATTGTCACCATGCTGCAGCGACTCAAGATCTATTACGCGGCTTTGTTGATGATCTTAAGAGTTTATTGTCTCATATTTTTAACCTAACCGACCGAGAAAGAGTGTAAATCAACCTGGTGATCCATTAAACCATCCATAAACCATCCATGCTGCTGCATATCCATGATTATGATCATGGGCAGTCGGCACATTATCTACTAGTCATTATGCTATGACCCATCCTATTAACATATACAAGCCGCAAACAAAGCGTAGAAGTCGTAAACCATAATAGTGAAACAATCCAAGTCAGGTTCTCAGTCCCGTCTTGGCGCCTGAAGTATCCAGGCCCTCAAGTCATTTGCCCAGTCATTTAGAGAAGGAACATAGCAGCGAGACCAAGAGCACCAGCGATTCCACTGCCGGCAACGTTAAGCTTGGGAGCAGCACCAGTGGTCTCGGAGGAAGAGGGAGCAGTTCCGGTAGCCGAGGAAGAGCCGCCAGAGCCGTTGGAGCTAGATCCAGAGCCAGAGCCAGAGGTAGAGCTGCCAGAAGAGCCGGAGGTGGCACCAGAGACAGTACCGGTGCTGGTGCTGGTGCCAGTGATAGTGCTGAGAGTGGTCTGGCCAGAGACAGTGCCGGTGCTAGTGCTCGTGCTGGTGATGGTGCTCAGGGTGGTCGCACCAGACGTGGCACCAGAAGTCTGCAAGAGATTAGCTTCCCAACGTTGGTATCACGAGTATACTAAGCTTACCGCTCCACTGGTGGTAGCGCCAGTCGTGGCACCGCTGGTGTTACCACTGTTGGTTCCAGAGGCAGACGAAGCACCACTGCCGGTAGCCGAAGAGGCAGAGGTGGTAGATCCAGCACCGCCAGCGCCGGAGCCAGTGCTAGAAGCACCAGTAGCAGAAGCGGAGTCGGAGCTGCCAGAGGAAGTGGGGCAGGAAGCAAGAGCCGACGAGGCAACAGCGTTGGCGTCATCATTGGGGCAAGCCTGAGCGGTGCAGTCGCGGATACCGTAGCTGTAGTCGGGCTTGCTGCACAGGCAGGACATGTCGCCGCTGGAGCAGCCAAGCTCAGAAGCCTTGTTGTTCATGTTGCTAAGGCACATTTGCTAGAGACGCGCGCTGGTCAGTAAGGTGCGCCAAGAAAGTCACATCCAGGTACACATACAGCGCAGTCGCTGACAGAGACATCAGCGCTGACCATGCTGGCAGCGGCCAGAAGAGCGAGGGAGAGCGAGAAGGTCTTCATTGTGTGTGATAAGAAGATGGAAACGTGCAAGAGCAGAAAATCGAAGAGCGACGGCGCGAAGAATGGGGTATCAACCGAAGAAGATGAACGCGAAAGACAGATGATGGGACTGGATGGATTGCTTGGAGAGATAGAGAGGGAAGAAAGAGGAGGAGGGAGAGGGGACAAGAGCCGATTTAATATGGAGGCAGGAAAGAGTCAACAAGTGCAAATCCAAAATCAGGGCCCGCAGCTTCCCTTGTTTGCCGCACCGACAACTCGATTCGTTCACTTCGGCGTTTGCCGTCAATCTACTAGTTTGGAGTAGTTGCGTTGCTTGTTTTTACTTTTCTGCTTTTTGCTTTTCACAATTTCATTTCATTTTTCATTTTAAATTTTTATTATTTTTTTTTTCTGCGAGTCGCTGGTTGCTTCTGGAGTCGATCAGCAAAGGCATCAGAACCCCATCTACCAGGCTACCAGCGCGCCAACGTGGCTCAGGACACCGTCACGGGCCAGTCCATGCAGTCATGGCTGCTCCACCCTGGCCTTAATCTTGGACTAAAGGGAAGGGGCATCGTCTATCATGATCAGACCCAGACACCGTGGCTCAACTCGAATCCACTGTATCCCCTGCGTGCCTCTCATAGGCTGAAGGGAAAAGCCCTCGCTTGCGCCGAGTGGCTGAGGATCTAGGGATTTGGAGATATCCCCGGTTGTTGATCCCACCTTTCCTCAACAATCCCAAGCTCCAGTCGATTAAGTTTTTCTTTTGCTAACCAAACTAGGGAGAAGGGCCTTTTCTCGCTTTGTTAGTGCATCTAGTTTACTCCTATTCCGCCAATTTACGAACCGGGCTGCCGACTGACACTAAAGAAGTCTAGATCTGACGACAGAGAGATGCTAAGGCCAAGTTTCGTCACACCACCTACGTCAGTGAGGAGGGGGATACTGGATGCCCAAGATGTGAATGCCGGCAGGCCAAGTAAGGCCAGGAAGTGGGCAGAGACTGGCATAGGGCCCTTGACCGACAGGATGCAGGGGATCGACGCGATGGGGCCGATCTTCGCCGGCTCAAATGGTGATTTGTGCTTCGCTCTGCCACTAAAATCAGCCCACCGCCGGTGTGGCTGACCCTCGCCCTCTTGAGCCACATTTGGCTGCCTCCGCGACAGGGTTGGGCCACTCACGACTCTGGCCGTCTCTCTAGCGTTGACGCTGGAGAAGAGTCCAGGATTGATTCGCCCATTCTCAATCGGACTGACTACAGAGCTCTGTGTATCACGGCAACTTGGCTCGTGGTACCACAGCAACACGGTTGTTTGGTCCGTTGTGGGGAAGCTGCTGAGTTTTCCGCCACCCACTAATTTCGATCTATTGATTGAGGAAGCTACCATTTCTCTCGTAACCGTGGGCGAGAGTCAGGACGGAAAAACAGTTCCAGGGCGCGGCCGAAAGGAAGGCTGGGGTACCCAGCCATTCCATTTCCCACGGGCTGCATTGTCTGTAAGGAGAAGGGGTATCTGCACCTTCCAAACAGACACTCAAAGTTCTAGAAGAGCGCGTCGAGTCGCCATGGACCGGTCGGTGCATTGGTGCATTTGCGTGGGATGAAGTGTGTGTTGTACCATCACTCCCAAGTCCAGGCAGAAGGGAAGGGTGCCCACCAGATTGACTAACTCCGCTCCGTGGAGGCGACGACCCTAGTCGGACAGGGTAAATGTTTGAGTTGTGGCGGTGCGACAGCTCATCTTCTCTTTGTTGGTTTTAGTTTAGATTTTTTTTTCTTTTTCTCCGGAATTCGACCGAGAAGCCCGTCCCTTCGGCGTCCTACGTCATGGGTCCCTGTGCTCAGGGCCTGTCCCCCGTCCATCAATCAACGCATCCTCGCAAGGGCTGCGGTGGCCTGCCCCAAAATCACTTTTATTTCACCTGCTCGAGGATGTAGGGTATCTAACTACTCCAGTTTTCATGCAACGGCCCCGTGATGCAATTAAGGGCGACAATGATCATCTTGACAGGGTTCATGGAATCTTGGCAGAATGTCCTTCGAATTGGGATCAATCCGCGAAATGGGTGACTGCGAAGATATTACAGTGCGCTTGCATGCATGGTGCAGTGGTTCGACTCTTGAAACTGATCGGTTCCATTGGAATGCACTGGCCAGATGTGAGATGTAATGTCTTATGATTAGTGCCTTGATTCGTTACACTGCTTGATGATGATTATCACCATCATCAGGTAAGGCGTTGAATGCGAAACAAGGTCATCGTCAAGAGATGCAGTAGGTTGCATGAACCTCGCTGTTCCCCAGAACTTTATACACAAGATCAAACAAGCAGTAAATTTCGATCAGACAACTGCCGTAGTAGCTTATTCAACAAATTTCACTGTAGCGTGCATAATACATAATATCACAATAAATTATCACAACCACCAATCTCTCCCACCAAGCATACCCTCAGGAACATGTCCCCTTCAGTCCCTGATAATAAGCAGCCGCTTCCTCTCCGGCAATGCGACCGAAGACTGCGCACTCCAACAGCGACGATCCCCCCAACCGATTCTGGCCATGGAGACCCCCGGTGATCTCGCCGGCCGCCCAGAGTCCGGGAATCGGCTGCCCCTGACCGTCCAACACCTGGCTGCGCTCGTTGATCACCACGCCTCCCATGGTAAAGTGAACAACCGGGGTAACCTTTCCTACATACACCACCGACTCTGGCTTAACCTCCCTCAGCGTCCAATTTCCAAACGACTGCCGCCCAAACTCATCCTGCTTTTTCCCAGCGACCACATCCGCATACTCCCTCAGCGTGCCCTCCAGCGCCGACATCTCCCCCAACTCTCCAATCGTCGTCTTCTTAATCAATCCCTTCCACATATAAAATCCCAAATGCGACTGCAACGCCGCAGCAGCCCCCTCATCCAACACCAGCTTCACATCCCACTGCCTCGCCTTGGTCGGCAACCTCTCCGCCCGCCCCATAACCTCCCCCGTCACCTTCTCCCTCGTCTCCAACTCATTCACAAACCTCCTCCCATCCCCAAGCACAAGTATACCCCCCTCCCCCCTCAACGCCTCCGCCGCCAATATCTTCACCATCGCCTCCGCCTCATCTCCCTTCCCTCCCACAAACCCCGTCGGATGCACCTGCACCTGCTCCATATCCACCACGGCTGCCCCAATCTCCTGCAGCAAAGGCTGCGTCCCTTCGCGCTGCTCATTCGTCGATGGTATCCCCTCCAGATCGGGCCGATACTGCGCTAATAAACCTCTTGCATCGCCTGCAAACCCTCCACTCGCGACAACGACAGGTCCGTACGCTGTCTCTGTTTTTGTCTGATTGCCCCCTCCCTCATTATCCTGGACAGTATACTCCACCCCAACGACCCGTCCTTCTGCCCCTTCTTCTCGTAAAATCCTCGTAACCCGTCTCCCCACCTCCATATGACAATTCCTATCCTCCGACACCCGTCCCAATAACCCTTTGATGATATCATACCCCGGTGTCCCCTTCCCACTTCCCCGATGCGTCCGCGATACACTATGTCCCCCGAGTCGAGTGACCCGACTCAAATCGACTCCGATGTCATCCGTAAGCCAGTATAGCGCGTCCGCGGACTTGGTTGTAAGGGTGTCGATGAGTTTCTCGCGTCGGGTGCGCTCTACCCCTCTAGCGGAGGTATACGGCATTCCTGCGGAGAGGAGGGTATCGTGTTGGAATGTGGTGATGGAATCTGTGTCGTGTTGGTATCGTGTCGGAGCGGCGTTGATCCCCGACGAGGCTTTGATGCTGTTGCCGCCGGGTTTGGGCGCCCGGTCGAGGAGGAGCACGGGGATGTGGTGCGTGAGGAGCGTGCTGGTGGTGGTTAGGCCTGCGAGGCCGGTGCCGATTATTATGGTTTGGGGGGTCATTTTTGATGCTAGGTTTATGGTTGAGGATGATTAAGGACGGTAGTGGATGAGATGGGTGTAGGTTGTAGGTGTAGTTGTAGTTGTAAGCTAGTTGTGATGGTTTGGTTGGGGTGGTGAGGGGTTATAGTATTATTAGTGACGGGATCGTATGATCTAACAAGGTGGTGGTGGTATGTTGCGATGGGTTGTACGATCGGATAGTTTGAGTCCGGTGAAGTCACGGACATCGAAAGTACTGTGAGAAATAACATGATTGGGAATTAAGGGATGTATGTAGGTGTTGTATGACTGCTCTCATGTTGGAATGTGGAAGTCTAGAACATCCCCGCACAGCAGCATTACAACTCGTGCTTAACTGTAATCTTATTGGATGGTTAAGTGAGTGTTGGAGACAACATCCGGGCACCAATTAGACTTGGTTTTCGTAGAGTAGTATTGCCAAGTACTAAGTAAATAATTATACATTACACCACAGGATTGCAACCTTCCGTCTAACAAGAAGTACAAAGAAGTATTATCATAACTAAGCTGCTGATCCCAACACAGGATCCACACCCCTGCTGGTGAGGCTGGGTTATGTACAGTAGCGCTATCAGCCTTGTCTAAATGATGCTTACAACAGTGAAATTTTGGATACGTTCTTTAACTGGTCCAATTCTTTAACTATTCACAACCCAATGGCTACATGAGAAGTTTTAATGTGCGTGTGATGGGTGAATGCCGTCCGACACGTGATTGATGGCTCTTATAAATAGTCCTGTAACTCTTGTTCTTCCTCAAGTCCGCAATTGATCGCAGGAGAATAAGCAGGAAGACCGAGGAAGACACTAATACAGGTGCTTGCACTTCAACTTTGCAGCATGCCAACCCAAGGATATTTCGATCGGATTCCTCCGTTCCCTTCAGATCTTCCCGTGGTTTCACTGTCAAAGATCTCTCTCGAAAGGTTGAAGAACAACACGACAGAAGAAGTAGAGAAGTTATTGAAAGCGTGCCAGAAATGGGGATTCTTTCTGTTGGACTTGAAGGGGTCAGATCAGGGGCATACTCTGCTGCAGGATGCGGAAGCAATGTTTGAGTTGACTACACAGCTCTCTGCGCTGAGCCACGAGACTCTGAAATCCTATACCTACAAGCCTCCGGACTTTATGAGGTATGTGCTTCCTCCCCTCCCTTCCATGTCATTGCATAACTAACATTGGACCAGGTATAAAGGCATAGGAAGCATAAAGACAGACAATGGCGACGTCGACTTTATCCACGCCTACTCGCTCAGCCAAGACGAAGTGCTAGGGAAGTCCAGTCACTCACGTCTCCACCCTGATGTGATCAACACCAGCAAAGAGCAGCTCCGACGCTTTATCGAACACGCTCATTCAGTACTAGATGAGGTCTTGGCCCAGCTGGACAGTTGTTTGGAAATAGAGCCCCAAACACTCGAAGCATTAGGTCCATTGAACCAAGAATCCGACAGTATTGTCCGCCTGCTCTGAAGCCCAGCCCAAACTGATCCCAACTACGATCGCATATCATTCGGCGGCCATACTGATTTGGGAATAATGACGCTCCTATTCAATATCGCAGGCGGACTCCAGGTTCTCCCTGCTGGATGTGAGAATCTCAAAGAAAATTGGCGCTACATTAAGCCTGAACCCGGGTGTGCTGTGGTGAATGTTGGCGACACCTTGGTGGAGTGGACGGGAGGTGTCCTGCGCAGTTCCCTACACCGGGTGGTGACAGCTCCAGGGGACCAGGCAAAGGTGCAGCGAGAAAGTGTGGCCTACTTGGTACGTGCTAAGCGAACTGCGTCTCTTCAGCGCCTGAAGGGTGGCATTATCCCTCCTTTGCTACCCGGGGAAGAGGAAGAAACCCGCACAGTGGATGAGTGGAGCGAATGGAGGTCTCGGCAAATTGCCTTGGGACAGTTGAAGCCCGAGTCGCGAGGCGGATGCAACGAGTAATGTATACAGTATCCAGTTCCGACCTTGCATGAGCTTAGCTGACGCGCGGAATGCTCAGCGTTAGGGCTATGGTGTTATAACCTGTAGGCTACTGCGCATGTCCGAAATTGAAATCACAAGGGGATCTAACAGGATTTGTAGGAACATCAATGACCTTTCGGCAAATATAGATTGTCAATCTTACCAAACAACTAGTCCATAGTATTGTCACCAGTAATGAGTATCGATTCTAAATGCAGAGGAATCCGGGAGGTATTGATCTACAGTGGATGTCCTGAGATGGAACAAAGTAACGAGACATCTGCCTTATAGCAGGTGGGTAATGCATGCAAGCACCCGAAGATAAAAGTATCTCATCGATTAAGATCATCATGAAAGAAGCAAGGATCCTTGGAAGCCTCGGCTCACTTATTCAGCCAGGAAGCAGACATTTCTCCATCACCAAGACGAAAGTAGAAGGAAATATAGTGAGCATCAATATGACCCGGAGGCGGTGACACAGAAGGCAGATAAGCATACAGGGGTATTATCATAGCTAGACTAGAAGGGCAATTGAATTTGAACTAGGATTGTTAGTCCAACAGATGGAAACAAAGAAAGAAGGGGCACAGCCCCCTTTTCCAGCAATGTTGGATTGGTAAACAAGGCAGTTCCTGAGCTAGCGGCCGCGACTGGGATTACAGATTGTCGGATGAATACCCAGAACCATACTGTGACTGGTATTCAGCCTGGCTTCCTGTCATATCTATAAAAGTCGGCCTCAATGGATGTCCGGATACTGACCATAGATAATTGCTTCCAAAAACCCAGCTTACTACGTCGCCTGTCGCTACATTGGATCATTATCCTGATCTTCTTCACTTCGAGTATTTAGGGACGAGCAGGCTCCAACTCAACCTTTTCTGGCATTGTACAACAATCTGAAACCCTCTATAGAGCCAAAGTACTTAATTTGAAGAAAAGGCCAATGGAGTCACTCCCCACAAGCCTGTCCCAAGCGTTGGACGTCCCCTTCTCCTCTACGCGTCAATGCTCAGTGCAGCTGCCCTCAGATATTGCGGTCGGCTCTGGTACGTACTAGAATGCATAAACCCTACTTGTGAAGGGACACTGATCATGTTGTAGTCATTTATGGTGGCTATGTAGCCAGCGCCATGACCAAATATGCACTCTATTACGCCTCCCAACACCCCAAACTGGAAACCCAGATTGATCTTCGAAACCCTTATGTCCAATTCTACCGTCCGATATTTGCCTCGGCACCGTTGATTATGACCTTGCGAGAAGTAAATGTCGGCAAAGGACAGTCTACCCTCCGTGTTTAATCATCCTAGAATGAGAAGATCACCGCGTCTGCGGATATAGCGTAAGTAGGAAACAATTACGCCTAGAGTAACAGATGCTTACAGACTTGACAGCATCACCAACTTGTCCATCACAGGCATAACCCTTCAAACAGACTGGCGTCTCTCCACTACCCCCTCTCCCGTGGACCTCACGAAACTCGAGACTGATAGTGACCCGAACTGGATTTCTTACCACTGCGCATTCTATCCCGAAGGATTCCGAAGGGGCCAGTCCTACGTCAAGAACTTCATCCTGAGAGTTCTGCCCACCGACTTCTCATTCATCGAGCAATGGATTGAACCGGGTTGGGACTATCTCCCGCTAGGCTCTCGGCCATCGGGAAGTGGAGCAAGGCTAGATGGACTAATGACATGATACAGTTTGTCGGAGACATGGCGCTTCCCATTCAAGAGAACTATGACCCTTACGAAGAAGGGAAGCCGTTTCCGATGGGGAGTATAGCGGCCATACTCGAGTTTACGAAGCGCCAGGAAAAGGCCCGCAATGAAGGACGGAGCGATTGGAGAATTCTCAATGATGATGGCACCAGAAACTTTTGGGCCAAAATGTTGAATGTCTCCTTGACTCTCTCTACAGAGATCAAGCAAAGGCTTCCCGCGGAGGGCGTCCGATGGCTCTACTTGCGGACCGAGTGCAAGAGGATCTTGAACGGCCAAATGGATATGGAGGTTCTTATTTTTGATGAAAGGATGGATCTGATTGCTATCAGTCAGCAGATAGCGGCTCTGGTACCTGCTAACTCGAAGATCCAGAAGTTGTGACTTTTAGGAAACAAGTGATTTTCTATCAATTTGATGAGCGCTTGTTTAGATAACATGTTTCTTTGTTCATACTGATAGTCTGAGGAGAATTGGGTAGATAGTAAACCTGGCTATACCAATGATGGTGACGGAAGCTTAAACTTATTTAAGAAGTTCGGATTTCTGAGCGATGTCTCGGTTTAGATAGCCTTTTTCGCCGACGCTTTAAAAAATGAGAAGGAAAGCATGATTCACCCAACCATTCATCTGGATAGACCATGAATGAATAAGGACATTGGGAGGCGTGATGAAGTAATATACTGCCTTTCTTGACTTATAAACTTCCTACATTGACTTTCACTATGAGTTCGGCTGTGTACTGGTCTCAGCTATTCAAGGCATGCTCTAGCATTTCACTCGGTATTTGATTGAATTTTAGAATTTAATCCAGCCTTGGCTGCACTCATAGTATATAAGGAGGGTTGGGGCCTCTTCCAATCTTCTTCTGCATTTATGTCCATAGCTACAGCTCTCTACTACATGGTCTCTTCTTCCTGTATGCCCTTGACATTCAAGATGCATACAGTAGAACCTAAGTACCTATATCATAATGAAGTATTATACATTCACCAGTACATGGTTCCCACAGACCGCAGAATTCAATAGTACTTGGAAATATGGTACCCGTGACTGATAAGAAAAGTACGCCAACTACCGGGACAGCTGACGGATCGCCACCAACCCTAATCAAACAGAAGGGGGTATAATGCGCAATCCAAGATACAATAGGTGAAAAGAGGACTCTTTCGGGGGTGACTTGAGAAAAGGCCTTCCACGTTGTGGACATCACGAATGTACATGAGATATATGGAACATGAATTATTGGGCACTGAGCTTTCAAATTTCGGCAGCTAGTTGATATACATACATCGAGAGACCAAAATGAAAGCGACTGTGTCGCGGGTAGCTTTTGGATGAACGAGTTGGTGCTGGGAAGACATGGATATCTACAAGTTAGCTGCCCTCGGCCAACCACTAGGTCGCCATTCGTGACAATATGCGACTATCCAAGAATTCAACCCGATCACTTTTTTTTCTTTTTGCATGTCGCGCAGAATTATGCAGAACCTTTGGATGGGTATATATGGCAGTGACAATACAAACGTCAATTCTTGCAGAGCTAGAACCAGACGATTTCTATGACATACTGGATGCCTTTGAGCTTTAGTCAATGCGTCAGTGTCCTCCCTTCTGCTTATGGATCGCTGGAATAGATGGCTAATAAGTGGTGTTTCGATAGGAGAATGTGGTGGCGTACAATTCGTTCCTCGCTAATCGCCGTCACATTATGGGCCTGTCGACTCCTCCTCCTCCCGCCGGCGCTACCCACGCGCAGCGTCGTGCGTACGACTGCGATTCGCTGTTGCGTTTGCTGCCTGGAGACGAAGGCTATGTGGTCTGGGCTTCGGCCTTAAAATCCTACCTGGACACCATTGTAGAGATGGCCCGCGTCCAATACCATTTTCTGTACCGTTTGATGATCCGAAAGTTCAATCATATCAAGTAACTACAAGTTAAATGATCACCAACTCTCCGTCGGCGTTGCTACAATCTAGACTTCACTGCTTATCGCATTTTCCAAGTGGAGTTCCGTCAAGGCCGGATTCATGCTTATCAGATTTCTATGCACCGTTCCAGTTACATCAATGTCCTGCTGATCCGGTCTCAGAGATAACCTCCGCCAGAAGCATGTACCAACTGCCAAATTACTATATGCCGCATCAACCAGATCGCCTATGAGTGTTGTCTAGCTCCAGCAAAGCGCGAACTGATCAGCCCCAAGACCAGCAATAACAGGCAGACCTTGCTGATATTGATATCGCTAGCATAAGAGCTAGACACAGTTACCAGCATTTGACTTTCGGCCCAGTTCTGTGGTTGTTTGAACATTGAATGGTGAATGTCGTCTTTCCTCCCCGGGTATATCGTTTCTGGGGGAAACTGGGAGTTTAAGATCATTGAAGGCAAGAGTATCAAGGATCTACAACTAAAGTCCCACTATATATACAGTTCGATGATCTCACTGCCCGCACAAGCACAAGGCTAGGGGTCGCAATGAGCCACTCGTGCTGGGACAACACAGTGAGGAGATAGTCTGCTGGGTGGACGAGATCCTAACGGGACGCAACGAATTCGAAGGGAAAGTCTTTACTTTCTCTCCTTCGGCGTCCGGTCTGACTCAATGGTTGCTCTGATATGGTCCTTACTCGATCTAGTGCAGTTGCTGCCCGTGTCGCTGCATCCTTGCCCGGTGAACTTATTAAATCACCGAGAAAGATATATTTAAGATGTTTCTGGCAAGTGTACTATGGTCACATTCCATTCCTGTGTACCGTATCAATAGAGACCGAAAGTCGTTATCTTAGGTTGGTTGCCAACTTTCCTGGCCAGTCCGAAGGTCTCACCGAGCCATTCAATCGGTAGAATGCACAAATTTTGCATCTTACGGGGAGAGGAGAGATGGCAAATAATATCAAACGAGAGTATGATGCGGCACCATCAATTGCTCCTTGGGGGGGGGAGGATTTACATCCAAGCACTTCTATCCAACTCGAATCTAGCGCTGAGAGAAGAAGTCGGGGGATCGAAAAAAAGACGAGCAAGAGCTGGCCATGTCTTAGGAATATTACACATTGGCCAATTGGAAGCTGGTTGGTGCATATAATTATCCATACCCTAGGAATGATATTCGTGACCATAGCAGCAGGGATGATCGATGATGAGAGGTCTCACGCAGGCAACGCCTTCATTGCAAACAGTACTACCGTTGGAATTCAGAGGCTAGAAGTAACTATGAAAGGAAGGCTACAGTATGCTAATAGTTGATTATTGCAAAAGATGAAAGGCATAAAGTCATTACATGTTGGAACATGTATCTCTATCTACTGTGCGGGGAGAAACATTCATTTTTTCTGATTTACTAGTCAGTATTCTAATATGATATTATATATTTTAGTATACTGAAATTATGCCAAGAACCTCACTCCACCCCGGTATAGAAACATCTCCACCAGAAGAGCCGTAGATAACTGCCACGCGCAGAACACGAAATCAAGGAGCACCAGTAATCAATCTAAACCAACCCCGGCACATCTCCGGAGCCATTGACCCGTTGAACAACTCATAAATCCACTCTTATTCGCTATATCGCTAGATTCGCTGCAACCCGACCGTTAAAAGTGGACCACCATAAGCGCTAAAGGCATGGCATTTCGTTAGCGAGAAACAACCGGCCTCGGCTTCCGCCGAACATGCGAATCAAAACTAAAGTACTCCGTATTTACCACTTTTCAACTAGTCCAATCGTAGCTCCGTCATATCCACCATGTGAAGGATATAAAACTGCGGATTATAGTGGCGTGACCCTCTCGTTTTCTCCTTTTCTTTTGTCTTTCTGTCTCTACTCTTCAAACGTCTGGGAACCCGCACCGTATTGATTATCGCTTGCAGCCACACCACACCACAACACATATCTACACAGTAGTAACAATGGGCTCAATCGCCCCCGATCTTCCCATTGAAGTGGACCACGACGACGACGCAATCAGCCTAGGGACCGAATCCTCCACAACATCCCTCAGCTCGAGCGTACTCAAATACGAATACAAGCATGGCCGACGCTACCACGCACACCATCTGGGAAACTACCCGTTTCCCAACGACCAGCCCGAACAAGATCGACTAGACATGGTGCACCATATCTTCTACCGACTTATCAACAACCGGCTCTTCCTTGCGCCGATAAACCCAGACGGGAAACGCATTCTAGATATCGGCACCGGCACAGGCATCTGGGCGATCCAGATGGGCGACGAGTACCCGAATGTGGAGCAGATAGTAGGCAATGATCTCAGTCCGATCCAGCCGTCGTGGGTGCCGCCGAATGTGAAGTTCATTGTGGATGACGTGGAGAAGGATTGGATGGAGAGTGAACCGTATGATTATATTCATTGTCGGTATATGGCTGGTTCGATTCGCGATTGGCCCAGGTTGATTCGGCAGTGTTTTGAGAATTTGAAGCCGGGGGGTTGGTTGGAGTTGCAGGAGAGTGTGAATACGTTGTATTCGGAGGATGAAAGTCTTAAGGAGGATAGTTATATGGTGAAGATGATGGATGGGTTGAAGGAGGCGTGTTTGAGGATTGGGCAGACGATGGATCCTGCGCCGGAGTTTGAGAAGTGGGTTGGTGAGGCTGGGTTTGGGGCCGTGCATACGATGAAGTATAAGTTGCCGATTGGAAGTTGGCCTAAAGATGCGAGGTTGAAAGAATGTGGGAGTTTTATGAGGGTGAATTTTGTGGAGGGTGTGGAAGGGTTTACTGCTGCGTTGTTTGGGGATGTGTTGGGTTGGGAGCAGAGTGAGATTGAGGATTTGAATGCCGGGGTCAAGAGGGAGTCGTTGAGGAAGGATATTCATCCGATATTCGATGTTTTGGTTGTTGCGGCGCAGAAGCCAATGTACTTGACATGATTAGATGGATGTTTTGCTCGGTCAATTTGCTCTACCTAGAATGGGAATTGATATGTGGTTAATGTCTATGATAAGCCACAAGTTGGCGACTCTTGTGCTCCCAGATATGCAACTACGGCATCCTTCATTCTAGAGCATATGTACCCAGATCTAGACCCAGACCCAGATATCTATTAATAAAGTCGTAGTGATCTGCTAACAAGATCCAACTTTAACTCTAACCATATTTCATAATGGTCTTAAGAAGTGTCGGGTCGGTTGCCTATTTAGTATGCGGGACGATTACCAAATACAGTAATCATCCGCTTATCAGCGCCACGTCTCTTAATATAAAGATGTAGCTCGATAAACACAGCAGTTGAACCCCGTATCGTCACTAAATATTTGTCACAATCCAAATTGTCACCCGAAACACAGTCGTCAAATGGAGGTGTCCTACACCTTCGCAGGAGTTCTACTTGACTTTGACGGCACTATCATTGACTCAACCGAGGGTAAGCCAATCATTCCCGTACAGATCTGGAGGAGAATCTCACGAATACGCAGCAATTGTCGAGAACTGGAAAAGGTATATCCTCTTTGGACCACATCAGGGACAACCCCATACTAACAACCACAGAATCGGCAATGAGTTAGGCATCGACCATGAAGAAATCCTCCGCACATCGCACGGTCGACGAAGCATCGATGTTCTACAACAGCTAGATCCGACAAAGGCAAATTGGGAATGTACGTACTTCCCACCTCTACATCCCCATATTAACAACTGACAGCAAGTCACTCATAATCTATTTAGATGTCAGCAAAATGGAATCCCAAATACCCACACTCAGCAAAACCTCCGCCGTCGAAATCCCGGGTGCGCGCAACCTCCTCGAATCATTGACCAAACTCCACATTCCCCACGCTATTGTGACATCCGGAACGAAAGCATTACTGAATGGGTGGTTAAACGTTCTACAACTCCCTCACCCGCAGCATGTTACTGTTGCCGAAGATGTCACGCTGGGAAAGCCGGATCCGGAGGGCTATCGCAAGGGGAAAGAGAAGATTCTGGCTTCGAAGGAGAATGGTGATCAGGGCAAAGAGGATGTCCTGGTGGTGGAGGATGCGCCGGCTGGTATTCGGGCGGGAAAAGCGGCCGACTGTAAGGTTTTGGCGGTTGCGACGACGCATTCGGTGGAGGCGTTGAAGGAGGCGGGGGCTGATTGGGTGGTGAAGGATTTGAGGTTCGTGGGGGTGGAGGGGTCGGAGGGGGATTTTAGGGTTGTGTTGTCGGGATTGCTGTAGAGCGGTCATAGAATGTTTAGGATGGATAGAGCGTGGGAGGCACATAGAGATAGATGACTTGAGTAAGCTTTGTATTAGACCTAAAAACGGACTTCGGTGATTAGAAATGCATTAGTTTACTAGTGATAGATAGAAGGACACGAGAAACACGAGTAATTGTCAAGAATGGGCGATAAATAGCGAGCCAGTAAGAACCTCGGAGGCTGAAGCTAAGCATAGACACAATTCAAACTAGCGGCAGTCCATCCGCAACTAGTCAATCCAGCGCATTCGGCGAGCTCGGCGAGCCTCGTGTCAGACTGTCCGAATAGCCTCAAAGCAAGAACTGCTTAGCAATTCCACGACGTTCTTCGTTTTCTTGGTAATCGACAAAGGCTGCATCTCTGCGAAGAAACAATTATAAAATGGCAAGAGTTACCCATCTTCAATGTCCCATACATACTCAACAATCACAAACCCAATACAATAACCACCACAGCAACTCAAACAATTCAAGCACAATATCCAACGATGTCTCCTAGAGTCTTCATCACGGGCGCGACCGGCTACGTCGGTGGCCAGACAGCGGTCACTCTCATTGCTGCGCACCCCGAGTACCACGTCGTGGCACTAGTCCGAGACCAAGAGCAAGCCGATAAGCTCAAGAGCCGCTTTCCGAAGATCAGCACTGTCATCGGAACACTCGACGATGATGCAGTTCTGAAGGAGGAGGCTGCAAAGGCTGATGTTGTGCTGCGTAAGTCTGCCACTGCCAGTCACTGTGGTCAATCCTCATCGAAAAGTCATCCACTAATATTGTCATACCTGCACAGAAACCGCCAGCTCCGACCACGTTCCCGCAGTGAACTCCCTTCTCGCCGGTCTAGCATCTGGCACTGGAAGAGGCAGATACATTCACATCTCCGGAACGGGTGTTCTCAACGATATGTCTACTGGACCTGGGAACCCCACTTCAAAGATCTACGACGATGTGAAAGATATTCATGAGATCA
Organism: Aspergillus neoniger CBS 115656; assembly: GCF_003184625.1. Lineage (NCBI taxonomy): Eukaryota > Fungi > Ascomycota > Eurotiomycetes > Eurotiales > Aspergillaceae > Aspergillus > Aspergillus neoniger. Next base: position 920,564 of record NW_020291131.1, read on the forward strand.
TCAACCTGCCTGCCGAGGCACTGCACCGAAATGTTGATGATGCTGTTATCACCGGTGGAATGCGACTGAATGTTCCCACGGCGATTATATGCCCGCCGACCATCTATGGTGTGGGTGAGGGACCGATCAAGAAGCGGAGTATGCAGGTTCCGTTCTTGACTGAGGCTATTTTGAATCGGGGTAAAGGGTTTACTGTTGGGAAGGGGGAGAACCTTTGGGATTGTGAGTTGTCTCCAACTTTATAAAGACAAGGGATGGATTGCTAATGGTAATGAAGATTGCCACGTCAGCGACGTAGCCAAAGCATTCGTCGTCCTAACTGAGGAGGCATTGAAGCCCAACGGAGGCACAGCGACATGGGGCCCAGAAGGATACTATTTTGCAGAGGCCGGCGAGTTCTCATGGAAGGGCGTCAGCGAGAAGGTCACACAGATTGCTCATGAAAGTGGAAAGCTTGTTACTGCGGACATAGAGACTTTGGCCGTTGAAGACGCTATCAAGTTCCATCCATGGGCGCCAGTCCTGTGGGGTGGAAACTGTCGCAGTCGGGCTAGTCGGCTGCGCGCTTTGGGGTGGAAGCCTGAAGGTCCCTCCCTTTGGGAGGCTATTCCTAGTATTGTGGAGTTTGAGATTCGTGCCCTTGGACTGTGAGTTGTGGATAGTTTCTTGGCAGTTAGTTGAGGGTTAAGGTGGGGTTTCTTAGATGATTCGGCGGTAGTTGGCTGTGTTTAATTCATCATAGAGTTCAATGATCATGGCGCACTTATTGCATCTTTCAAGACTTGTATGACGAGACCGTCGTCTAGGGCATGAGGCCAACAATATCGTTCCAGTAGTCCTTTGGCCTTCGCATTAATTAAATCCAAGTCGACCAAGTGTGAGTGGCGGTTCTTGATTACTTCTGCTAGCGGTTATGGACAGCAACCGGCTTGGGGGAATTTCAGTTCCGCAGCTTCAACTTTGTATATATTCTCTGTAGACACATCTAAACCCACCGTCGTTGCAGCGCTGGCACGGCTTCCCCTTATCACATCGCACCCTCCGTCGTCGACACATGTCGCACGGCTTCTGTCGCATGGAGAACACGTGCACCCTTGCTTGGAAAGCCGCACTGGATCCAGCTGAGCCGCAGCTCAACCCACTTTTGACGCAGTTCTGACAAGGGTCATCCTTATCACATTTAATCTTCTTTGATCGGCAGTGACCACAAGGTGCCTTCAACTTCTGGTTTGACGTGGGTGAAGGGAAAGAGACTGATTTTGTCCTCTGCGTTCGGCTCTGCAGCAGAATGTGGGCTTCACCCCAGACCTCCTTCCCGGCCATCTCACAAGCAATATCTAGCCAGAGTATCATCCGCAGCTTTTCTTTCACACAGCTCCACTGCACGTTATCTGAAACATACATAACCTCAGCCAAGCTCTCGATGAACCAGTCTCTGCCTGGTCCATTCCTAGCTGCTATACCGCCCATCATGAGGATCCACAGAAACAGGATATCGCCATGTTCCAGGACTGGCCAGGTGTCGAGAAGCTTATTAGTATCCAACTCTGATTGTAATGCCTTCGCCAGTGTTTCAAACGGAGCTCGGACGCCAGAAAGCGGAAACGTCACCCCGATACTGTAAATACTTGTCGCCAGCCGACAGACTTCGGATATAGCTCCAAGTCCTGTGCCAGTAATCCTCCCTATGCTCATCAGATGATACTGAACTAGATTGCGCTGGTCGCAAATTGCCTGGGGTCTGTATGACGAACTACGTCCGGAAACGTAGTCGTCAATTGTTGCTGTGTAGACTTTCAGTTCCTGCATAACTTTGCGGAGTTCCGGATCAAGATCTATTGTGTGGAGGAGCGTTAAGCGATTAGCTGTGTTAGTGATGCCAAGAAGAAAGTGTCTTTCTATCTCGAATTCGCTTTGACCAGATAGTGCGACGAACGGAAGAGGCGGAGGAGAAAGTAGCAGCGTAGAGTTTACTAGTACCCGGCTAAGGAAAATGTGAGTTTCTGATCCTGGATCCGGTTTGGGCAATGTTGCTTACTAGAATGCTGCGGCTGCAAGACCAGGCGTTGTAACTTGAGAAAGGCCACCCCTTAAGGATATTATTCTGTGAAGACCCATTTGATGCAACTGATTGGGTTCTCTGGCACTGTGGACATCCAACCATTGTAATCCTTGCAGCGGGGCCTGGAATGGAGACCGCTTGGACCACTGGTTGTCATCATGAAGCAATGGCTTTTCGACCATCATCAAGACTGCCAGGATGGTCGCATCAGCAGTTGCTCGAACAGGATCGTGTAGTGCTTCGTTTATCGAAGTTATCGTGTCCAAGTAGTATTGTTTCAAATACGGTACGACCTCTTTGGTCGATGTCAGGCTAGCCATGTTGGCCGAGATCAGGCCATTGATCCTCTCGTGCGATAGGGAAGACAGTACTATGGCCTTGAATGTCGCCTGATCGTTAAGTGACATAGGGAACCAGTATTGGAGATACGGATTGGACACATCGCGCGACGGAAGTACACGAGGCGTCATGATGGCGAATCCTACAGATAAATGAGCCTTGTATCGATGGATCCACACGATATAGAACTTACGATAAGAGAGAGCCCGCCTCACGAGCCGTGGTGGAAGAGATGATGGGAAGATGTTCAAGGGAATGAGGTCCGCTCCGGGGTAGATACGAGTGATCTCGCCTGCAGAACCGGGCCATGTTAGCTGTCGCGTTGGCTACACGTCTGACGAGCGTGTAGCTGTACTATGATCGGTTTCTTCCTCCGTTTCCACAACACCAGTGGATAATGGAATATCGGAAGACATATTAACGTTGAAAGGTCGAAGATCACGGTTAAGTGTGGAACGCTCCATTAGCTCGAATGGAGGTGCATCCAATAGGGACGCTAGCATTTTATTGTGAATAGTATGGATGCCACTATCAAATACCATAGTGGACGGGAGATCATTGAAGGATTCATGAGTTTATCTCAAAGCCAAGATTATAAATGGTTGATCACGTGTGGTCATCATGGAGTCTTATTCTAACCTGTTATAACCAAGCGGGTTTAGGCTGAATACGAAGTTAGGCCGGAATCGGAGAAGGTCGAACTGGGCCGGCTTTCGACTGTCAGACACTACAAAGGTACTAGACTCCGCAGGTATGGTAGGTTATATTATTGGCCAAAAAAGGACCACTGTTCACTAGGGACGTAACTTTTCAATGTCATTCGTCTATCTCATCAAGACATAAGCAGGGGTATGTGAAACATGTATCGAATCAGTCGTCACCGAACTCATCAACACACTCAATCGTCGAAATCCTCCGTTTCATCCATTCCCTCATCTCCTTCATCATCCAGACCTTCGAATACCATGAACTTCTCGTTCTTAGCATCCGTTTCTTCCGGAACGACATTGGCATCCTGGACTTCGCAGTCCTTGAGGACGGACTCACGACCAATCCTAGCTCGTCGGCCAATGAGACAGCCGGTCAATTGAGCCCGAGACTCAACTACTGCTCCGTCCATCACCACGCAGCGAGTGAGTCGTGCACCACTGGAAATGTGGCAGTTGGGCCCGATAACACTCTCCTTGATGACACATGTTGGCTCCACGGTTACATTCTCAGCAAGCAAACAGTCACTCTTCGTAACCGTGCACCGTTGGGCTACGCCCTCCGGATGGGCAACCTTCTGGTTATGCGCAAAAGGCGATGCTGCCTGACGACCAACTTCCTCAATGGATTCCAACTTGGCCAGCCGAAGTGATGTTGACAGAAGGATAGCCGAACTGTCAACTCGTCGGACAAATGGTGCCGATCCTTGTTGGACATAAGCAAGGATTTGAGGATGTTCCACAGAGTGTGAAGCCGCACTGCCGACCTTTGTAGAACTTATGTTGTTGAGGTCAATCTCGTCCTCCACTAAATCACCGTCGTGACTTTTGTTGTCGTGCTGACTCTGATCATGGAAGATCTTATTCATCCCCAGCTTATCCCCTAGACCCTTTTGCCACCCCGACTTGGCCCAATAGCCGATAAGATCCTCACTCACTGATTCCAGCTTCTCCTGGTGGCGAGCTAGATCCTTGACCCAATACGGAAAGACGTAGAGATGCGCATCGCGATAACTAGTCAGCATCTTGACCTGCGCATACTTCTGAACTAATGCATGGCGCACAAGAAAGCCCTTTTCCTGTTCCATCCTCTCTTTCACAGTATCCATAGGCATTGACATGAGTAATTTTGATAGACCAAAGCGCAAGGCTGATGGTCCGTCAACAAGATGTGATACTACCGGAGCTTCATCCTGCTCTAGAGGCGCAACAGCCACAAAGTCGGTGGCCTCACCCTTTACACTCTCCTCACGACCTACTGTCTGATAATATACGGCAAGCCCGCCGCGACGGCCACCTTGCTCCCCACCCGGGCCATCAGGGTTCCCTCCCAGAGCTCCCTGAGTGACCAACCACGCCTCTAGTATAGATTCACCTGGGATGTCACATATAAGGTCGCACGGAAGAAGTAGGAAGTCTGTCTTAATGCATTCTTGAACTTCCGGAAGACGGAGTAGTTCGGCCGTTCCCATGGTCATTTCGAGGTCTTTCGGGGCCACGACGGACACGGAGGGGGCAGGAAGCGATGTGAGATGTGGGTTTTGCTTTAGAGCAGCTTGAAGGGGGGCGAGGGAGGATGGGGGCGTAATTAATGTGATGTCTAATACGAGACGAGCCGCAAAGTTAATCATTGAAAGATCTCCGAGTGAAGACAGGGGGACATGTTATTAGTTAAACGCAAACGTACCCGTAATGCCCGATCGTTTGCAAAAGTCGATTGGATAGAACACCATGGGCCTATTTGCTATAGGAATGAGACTCTTCGGGTACTCCTCCGGATTCGATGTGAAGGTGTTGAGAGAGACGCCCGGGCCGCATAGAATGAGGGCCTGAAAGCCCGTCGAGGGCACCGGAGCCGAAGATGGCATGGTTTGAGACCGATAATCTGCGAGGGAGCAGACTGCGTATTATGCGCCTTTGGAACAGACCACTCTATCACTTGGTTGACCCCGCGCCGCAGTAATGAGATCGTGGGAGTTTCGACACCTGGAACGCGACTGCGCTCTGGAGAAGCTCCAGTCTGTTGTGTCAAGTGCTAGGGAGCATCAGAATACTCAGATACCGCGTTCCGACTAGGCACTGGGGGCTATATGACCGGAGATTGCTCGACGTGGTCCGTCGCGAACCAACTGATGCCGTGAATGGGAGCTGAGTTCGGGGATGGTCACGTGCTGATAGCGGAATGAGTCAGGATCGGGAGGGCCCGACATTAGGTTTGTGGATCCCGTGCACGGTTCATCAACTATGGTCTTGTGAGCTTCAATCCTACCTTTATTATAAATCCTCCGTTCAGAAAATATTCTTCATCCTGCCATGACTTCAGTATTAGTCGCGTCCGCTAATGTGAAGCACGCGGACACATCGATCTCTACGGAAGTTTCATGAGTTTACGTTTTACTCAAACCAATAGCCGCTTGTATGAGACCGTTATAGCCGTCCATCTTCTGCTCTCATAATACATATTTGACATAGTAAAAACACATGTCCTATGAAGGGAAACCAAGAGTGCGCAAGGCTATCTTGCATCAGGTATTTCAGTAACACACCGACCTCACATCAGGGAGGTCATCGCTCCACGATTTCCAGTCCGATCCCAGGCTACTTATTTCATCATCCGTCAGCGCGCGACGGGCATTGGCAGCTTCTTCAAACTCTTCCGGAGTCCGATAACCGCCCATCAGGGCAATTTCGAATATATCCAAGATTGCCGAATCTGGGTCGGTGGCAACGCCATAAATCGTACTGCCCAATGCGCCTGCATCTCCGATGAGCGACATCATATCGGCCAGTTGTTCCAAACCGTCCGAAATCAGCCTGATTTCGCCGAGAAAGGGGACAACCATTAGGACGCCAAAGATAATCTCCTCAATCATCGCCTTCTTTTTCTCTTCCGAGGCCTTATCGGCGACTTCAACCACCTCGCCCATGTTTGCGACCGCTTGAGCCAGCGTGAAGACGACGGTCGAGATGGTGAGAAGCACATCGTTCATGCTTCCTCCATATGCACCAGTGGCCGAGAGTATCTGGGTCAGGTATATTGTCTCGGTCAAATTATAGATTCCTGGAAGTGCATCCTCGGTGATCGTCTGTGGGTTGGTCACGGTGATGTTATCAGCCGGTAGAGGGTAACCCTTCAGCACACCCTTGTCAGGCTGGCATGTCTTGCCAGATCCTACGCCGCAACTTGATCCGACATCTTTGTCCCCGAATTGTACCCAGTCCTTTTGGATTCCGGTGGTGGCTGTGAGGTTGGCCCAGAAGGCAGTAGCGTTGGTGAGGTCGTAGTAAATTTCATAGTCGTTGTAAAGCTGCTCCACGTCAAACGGGCATGTGGTTGTAGAAGCGTTCACGCCATCTTGGGCAAAGGTGCACGTGAAGAAGGCATTTCCAGCACCCCCAGGATTCATGTAATCCTCCAAGTCTCCAGGAACCTCCTCGCGGATGTACTCCTGGTACTCAGTGAATTTCCCGCCATAGTTTGAGATGATGTCCGTGTAATTGGTCATCGTATTGTTGAGCATGTCGGAATGGACACCAAGAGCATAATAATTGACACAATAGTCTTCTATGGAGCTTAGAGAAGACTTCAGGCTCTCAAAGCTGTCGAAAGTGAGGGTGTAGTCGCACGTTTCGACGTCATCGGCACAATCCGAATCAGGATCATCATTTGTGCACACTAGATCTGTGCTGTTACCAGCAACGCTTTCTGAACATACGGGCGATGGACAGTAGCCTCGATCGCAGGCAAAGTCACATAGACCACTGTCAGTATAGACATCCATGGTGTAACCATATATGCTAGTGTTTGCAGTAGGCGGCACGTCTAAGGGACCCGTTGCGGTACAAGTGCAGTTATGGATGGGACAGTAACCATAGGCGCACGCATAACTGCACAAACCTGTCAGGTCACCGGTTCCTTCTCCAGAAGTACAAGTGTAAGGGGTGAAAGGTGACACAGTAGACGTAGCAAGAGCCACTTCGGTAGTGGTGTAGGCAGACGAGGGGCAGTACCCGTAGTTGCAAGAGAAGGCACAGAGACCCGAGTAGTCCTCCGTCATTCCAGCGGCAGGGTAGCCAATCACTCCCAGACTCTTAGGCAATTTTGCCTGGGGACCCATTTCCTGACACAGACATGCCCCAACAGGGCAGTATCCTAGCGCACAAGCAAAGGAGCAAAGGCCGTTGAAGTTGCCTACCCCCCATCCGCGGATGCACACCTCGTCTGCGAGAGAGTAGGTCAGGGTGGCTGAGATCGTGGTGGCCGACATGGCGCTGCCTACCCAGGCGTTCCAATTCTCAATTCCATTTGATGCAGCACAACCTGTGACAATTTCCTCGCCAGTGAAGCTCGCAATGGTATCCCCGCCTCGAGTGATAGCCACCTCGACACTTCCTGCCTGAACCGAAGATTCGACGCTACCATGGTAGATGCCAGTCCCTCCACTGGGGGTACTATTCCATGACGCACCTAGGTCTGTACCCCCGACTGTCACCGAAATATCTGCTGAAGAGGCTAACAGAGCAGAGAAGAATATCCGATCTTGTGGGATCTCGTATGGCCAGTATTCTAGTTGTAGTTCGCTCGCAGTATTGCCAGTCGTCCCGCCATCTGACGTGCAGCTTCCCCGGACATCCAATCGGTACCATGCCTGAACACCTTCCTGCGTAATTGTCGAGATGTTGTTCTTATAAGTATCAGCGAGCCAGGGAAGGAACGCTCGCCAACCGTCGTGTGGCATGTTCAATGCATAGTTATACGGGGCCTGACCTGTTCTGAAAGCTGTATAGGTTGACTCAGCAAGCGAGGAGTCAGCGTCCGGAGTAGGGCCGATGTAGTGTGATTCACCAAAATCATTCCATGAGATGATTTCAATGAACTCAGGGGCCAGAAACATGGCCTGGACCCAGCGGTCATACCAGAGATTATCACCCCGCCACAGCCAGTTCTTGCTGTATCCAGGCATGTTGGTAAAGAACCAGGGCGAGACCGGCATCATGTATGGTTTACCATCCAGAAAATCGATATAAGAGGCGTCCACATAGGTATTCATATCACTTGGGCCGTACGGCCATGCCGCCCAACTGAACAAGCCGTCAGCCACCCCATCTCCAAGGCTCACGGCGACTTCAGCCCCTACGGAGGACCAGTCAGGAATGAAATAGCACCCGGTCTTCTCTTTAATATCGACCCAGTCGCCTGCATTATCAGGACCTTCAAATGTAGAGACAAAGGGCTTCGACTCATATCGCCAATATGCTTTGGCCGATATGTAAGGCCAGAGCATTTCATGATACCGGTCATGTTGTTGTCCTCAATTCCGACTCTGGAGTATGTAAAGTCAATCGAGTCGTGACACGGGCCCTGGTGCATCAACTTCAGGACGCACTTAGCCAACTGCCCAAGTGTAGCACTCATGACTTGGTAGACCAGTCACTTCATATGCTTATTTATGTTCGGACAACAGTTCTTAGTCATGGTGGTCGGGTTACTCTTGAAGGGACTTCTAACCTGTATGTTCCTTCCGACCGGGGACAGACGGCACCAGTGCCAGATCATCCTCTGACCAAGCTTGGACCTTTTCCCCAAGTTTTCCATCACTCCAGCGATGAAGCAAAGTGCCGACAATTCTCCTCCTGCTATCAATGGCTATCTTGCGACGTTGAATTCGCCGAGTCTTCGGGAACGGCGGTACGGATAACATCGTACATCAATAACCTCCACCCAAATAACACGAGGGCATACGCTTCCATTGAAAAGCTTATCTCCCTGGCTATAGCTCCTTGGAATGACGTTCTGGTAAAAGGGTATCAAGGTCGCAGGCCCCGGCGGATCTACACATATGGTGTCTCTAATAGTGAAGTACCCCCATGGGCAGAATACCCGCCGAAGGACCTACTCCCAGTTGTGCCGTATCAAAAAATAACTCGATTCGACTGGGCCTCAGAAGACTGGCAGAGCCATTGTGACAAGGTCGAAGAATATCTTCGGCTACCAGATGTGGATCCGAAATATCACGTTTTCCCACCAGAGCCCGACGATCCACCAGAGACCCAAGACCTTCTGGGTTACATGACACCGGAGATGTGGGAATCTCCCAAAAGCGTCGAGAGAATAGTAAGGGCGAAATGGAGACGACTTCATCGGTTCTCATACCCCGAGCCAGGCATCTCCTATACGTATGAAGACTGGAAAGCGGGTGAAACCGCAAAGCCAATCTTCGGTCCGTGGGAGTGGGAAGGTGAGTATGAGATGACTCAAGATCATGAATACTACTCGGTGTCGTTGGAAGACGAGTTTCGGCAGCAGGGCCTGCAGGTAATTGTGCGGGTCTTCAGTATCGACCTGACAACGAATGAACCCCATTATCCCGGGGATCAAGATTTCCATTTGGACGGCATGCTCAACGAACATAATGTCGCCACTGCCCAGTTCTGCTATAGCTCGGAAAATATCACCGAATCCCGCATCTCATACCAACAAAATGATGATTTGAGTCTGCATGGTCACCAACCGGATCCCTTGTGCATCTACAGACTTTACGGCACACCTCCTTGCCCGGCAGTTGGCGAGGAGCCAAAGGCTCTAAATCTTCAAACACTGGGCTCGGTCGCAGTCACTAGCGGTCGACTTCTCGCTTGGTCTAATACCTTGCGTTATAAGAAGCACCCTTTTTCTCTTCTTGACCCAAGTCGCCCAGGACATCAACGGTGTGTCGTCTTGTGGTTGGTTGATCCCCATTATCGGATCTGCTCAACTCGAAACGTACCCCCTCAACAGCATGACTGGTGGCGCAACGCCGTACTGGCGAGCTCGACCCTGTTATCGACCTTTCCCAAAGAATTGATTGATATGGTAATGAATGAGACAGGACCCTGGCCAATGGATTTGTCCGAGGCCTTGGCGTACAAGAAAAGGTCGGAAGCAGAGAGGGAGGAAGCCCATGAAGCCCAGAAGTCGATGTTTCAAAACTATTGGTTCTGGTATGATTTAGAATATCGCTGAGCAGATTTGTAGGGGTATATTCGAGGTTCGATAGCTCATTTATGCTGAGAGAGGGTTGTTCGTAGATTATGAGCATTTGCTTCCCTTCATTGACTTGGATGTGACATACTGTCTACCGGACGGGGGAAATACTGCGCTCTATAGAAAAATATATCTAGTATGGATCAAATGGATAATTGATGCTGACTACATTTCGGGGGACCTCGTCGTCTCAACCTTTCACTGACGATGGCCATGAACACATGTTGGCCGGATGTATTTCTAGCTCCGAAATAGGGTGAGATGGAAGTTACGATGCGTCTTTCGCTCGCTCAAAGCCATACACTTCTTATGTAGAGCCTCACTAAATTTACATGTGGTAGGCGACGCCAAGGACTTATTCGCAAATGCTGAGTCTGTTAATCTTACCAGCGGATGGTAATCAGCTGTAGAATATATATATCTCTAAAGCCCCACAGGCATGATCGGTAAAATTGATAAGCTTGTCTTTTATTTACTATCCAAGAGAGATGGTTGCAGATCAGTTGCCAGGGCTATTAGTAGCAACAGAGCTTATACAAAAATGATGCCTGCTAATACGGTCACTCTTACTTTGAATTGGGATCGCTTATACCTGCTTGCCGTCTACACAGCCCGTTGCTCGATAGCGACCGCTGCTATGCCCACCAAGGCCGACCTTTGGCTTCGCGTAGCACTCCACACACTTTAAAAATTGTCTGGGAGAGACTGGACCACAGATCCTTTCTACCTGCCTCTAATTGGCATGGTCAATGCGCTTAATCGGCCGTATCTGATTCCGCGGTCGCTATATTAGCCGGCGTTAATGGTAGCCGCTACCGTCCCTGTACTTGCAGCCTGAGTCATAAAATTCGGTGATAGAAAGGGACCAGACAACGAGTAAGTCATATACCTTAATCTTCGTTTCCTGCCTAAATCATTGGCCAGTTCTAGTTTTAACCTCGAGCAGGAGATCTGAAAGGTCCATGAGGTGATACGTGGAGTCCCATCAGCCGCCGACCAATTTTCCGTTTCCGTTCCGCGGACATTCAAGCTTTCTCGGCATTCGGGGAGATAGAGCCCCGGCCTCGACTCGTTTCAGTTGAGTCCTCATACAGGACCGTGGAAGGAAGCAGCGGAAATTTAAGAAGACAATAGAAAGTGGCTTTAGCGGTGCCGTAATATGAACAGCATGTTGCATGTTTTTGGGGCCATTTACTTCACAAGGCATCATGGCGGCAAACGTCAGGCCATGTGTCATGTATGCGCCTGTGGCCTTTTTTTCACCGCATCAGCCACATTTCAACATGCAATGCGAATGTTGATTATGTGTCATAATGATATTCTAGACGGGGGCTATTATGCCTACCACTCCAGGAGAGAGCCTCGTGTGGGTTCGGGTTCCATCAGATTAATGTTTTAGTTATTGATCGTCATTGACTCATCGGTTGCAAAGTGGGGGTATTCCCGCTCGGAACCCGATCAGGAAGAATCAGGGTTGCTTTTAATTCTTTGCTCTTATCTCCGGTGCCAAGGGCCGTGGTTGGCCCACGGCGAACAGACACTAGTACTACTCAGACCACACGTTATTTCTTTTCCTACGGAATATTCTGTACGATGTACGATGAACGGAGTACGCCCTCCGATCAGGCATCGGGTCTGGCGAATAGGAGGATCTATGGCCCCCACCACGCTGCCAGTCATGCTGTGACAATGGCTGTGAAGTTAGCTCTTAGGGCTTCAAACAAACGGGGGCGGTTTACTTTTCCCGTGGTCCACGTTCCAATAGAAGCTTCTACTAAGGGCCCGCGGAGGCCGTAAGCACCGACTCGCCGTGTCGCCGCAATCATCAGTTTCTTAACTCCGAATTTAGTGTCGGAAAGCCCGAAACTTCTGCATGGTATTTATCTCCTTGGGTAGCTGCTACCCATAGCTGAAGATGTTTTTCTTCTCAGTATCGAAATCAGGCTTCCTACATCATGGAGAGCGCAAAACATAGTGAAGCGACGTTACAGGCGCAATCTGTCGCCATAGACGACAAGAGTCTACGTGAAGATGTACACACCCCACCAGCAGAAGCGCCAGTTCCAAAATCCGATGAAAAGCCCGACGAGCACAAGTGGCTCACAGGCCTCCCTCTTCTGATGGTCATGACTGCAGTCACGCTGGTGGTGTTTTTGATGTTATTAGATGTGTCTATTGTGTCTACGGTGAGTTTACTGCTAACAGTAATCGATGCAACTTTTGTGGTACGGTACAGAGTACTGACGGTTCAGGCTATTCCTCATATCACGAACCAATTCCATTCGCTTGATGATGTCGCCTGGTACGGTAGCGCATACACAATTGCGAGCGCATCGCTACAGCCTCTTACTGGCAAATTCTACGGCAACTTCGTTCAAAAATGGACCTTCCTCGGCTTCTTCTCGGTTTTCGAACTCGGCTCTCTCATCTGCGGTGTCGCTACCTCATCCAAGATGCTTATCGTTGGAAGAGCTGTGGCCGGCATGGGGTCTTCGGGCATGGTAAACGGCGCGCTTAATATCTTGGCTAGCATCTTACCTATGCATAAGCGACCGATGTTCATGGGATTCATGATGGGATGTGAGTTCTCCACTCCCAGCTACAAGTGATAAAAGCTGACACTGGAGTAGTTTCTCAGCTGGGACTAGTATGTGGTCCGCTTATCGGTGGCGCATTCACCTCATATTCGACATGGCGTTGGTGTAAGTGTTACTCCTCGTCTATTACTAGACATACTTCTAACCACAACAGGCTTCTACATTAATCTTCCGATTGGTGCCCTGGTCGGCATCCTTCTGATCTTCACTAACATTCCGGAACAACATGCAAAACCCAGAGCTGCGGAAGTCTTCCGGTCGGTGATTCTTAAGAAATTCGACCTCTTCGGATTTGTCCTGTTCGCACCCGCCGCTATTGAGCTGCTGTTGGCTCTCCAATGGGGCGGCAGTCGGTATCCCTGGAAGAGTTCGACCATCATCGGTCTGTTTTGCGGGTCCGCTGCGACGTTCGTCGTCTTCGGTCTCTGGGAGCGGCGCATGGGTAATGATGCTATGATTCCGGGGCAGTTAGTAAAACAGCGCATAGTTTGGAGCAGTTGCATGACCATGTCGATGATGTTCGGAATGACCATGGTTATGGCGTACTACCTACCCATCTACTTCCAGTCCGTGAGAGGCGAATCCGCCCTCATGAGCGGTGTCGACTTGCTGCCGAATATTCTATGCCAGCTGGTTATGGCAGTGCTCTCGGGTATCCTTAGTAAGTGGCTAGCATCTACGCCCCCTTAACGCGCCCCCTTAATCTATATCCCCGATCCCTAACATCCCCCAAGCTGGCAGATTAGGATACTATCTCCCATGGGCCATCTTTGGCTCCATCATGACCTCCATCGGCACTGGTCTCCTGTCAATGCTCTCCCCCACCACCTCGACACGAGATTGGGCCGGCTTCCAGGCCATAGTAGGTCTTGGACGTGGCGCTGCCACTCAAGTAGTATGTTTACCCCCACCCCGACATCCGTCGCCCACTGGAACCCCAAACTAACAAATGATGCCAGCCCATGGTCGCCATCCAAAACGCCGTAACCCCCGCTCAGATCTCCCCCGCAATGGCCATCCTCACATTCAGTCAAACCTTCGGCGGCTCTATCTTCCTCGCCGTCGCCGAGGTCCTTCTCACCGCAGGCCTGAGAAAGAAGATCCCCGAGTACGCACCGAGCGTCAACCCCGAGACTGTCATCTCAGCGGGCGCTACTGGATTCCGGGATGTCGTTCCAGCCAAGGATCTTCTCTCGGTGCTAGTTGCGTATTCGAAGGCGATTGACGAGGTATTCTATCTGTGTGCGGCGCTTTGTGTGGTTCAATTCTTCTTTGTGTGGGGCATGGGGTGGAAGAATGTCAAACAGGGGAAGCAGGAGCAGGAGAAGAAGAAGTCGGGTGGGGAGGGTAAGGAAGTGGTTTAATTGCACTTTTGTTTTCTGTGGAATGGGTTGGGTTCCATTGCATGGTTTTGCGGTGTTGCGTTGGAATATTATAGAGTCATAGTTGACTTGATTAGCGACTGGTTCGTGTTAATGATAATTATCTCATCTCAGTCTTGGCATTGTATGCTGCTTATTGTAGGGAGATGGAAAGTGATGACAGATTTGCTCAATAATTTTAGGAGGTAGAATCGTCGAGAAGTACGAGTTTTAGTGGTGTAGGTAACAGAATTGTGGCAATGATCGGGATACTCCTACACGGTTGAAACAGCACGTTTAGGACACGCGAAAATACACACACACACAGAGAGAGAGAGAGGGGGGGGG